>NC_136629.1:6835538-6893038 GCF_933228915.1 Telmatherina bonti
GGACTGAAAACCTTCTCGAAAGGTTGGAGTCGTCCCTCGCTCACCGTAGATCACCCAGAGTGTGATCATGATAGCAACTTTCCCCATGAAGCTTCCTTGTGCTGTTCCTGAGATATTCTGCAAATTATTGAAGCTGTTGCATCGAAACAGAAATAAACATGTTTACAGCAGATATAAACATGTTTACAGCAGAAATAATCATGTTTACAGCAGAAATAAACACATTTACAGCAGAAATAAACACGTTTACAACAGAAATAAACATGTTTACAGCAGAAATAAACATGTTTACAGCAGATATAAACATGTTTACAGCAGAAATAAACATGTTTACCTTCAGAAATAAACATGTTTACAGCAGATATAAACATGTTTACAGCAGAAATAATCATGTTTACAGCAGAAATAAACACATTTACAGCAGAAATAAACATGTTTACAGCAGAAATAAACACGTTTACAGCAGAAATAAACATGTTTACAGCAGAAATAAACATGTTTACAGCCGAAATAAACATGTTTACAGCAGAAATAAACATGTTTACGGCAGAAATAAACACGTTTACAGCAGAAATAAACATGTTTACAGCAGATATAAACATGTTTACAGCAGAAATAAACATGTTTACAGCCGAAATAAACATGTTTACAGCCGAAATAAACATGTTTACGGCAGAAATAAACACGTTTACAGCAGAAATAAACATGTTTACAGCAGATATAAACATGTTTACAGCAGAAATAAACATGTTTACAGCAGATATAAACATGTTTACAGCCTGGTTCAAAAATCCATTTTAGGTTTAATAGGTCAGGTTTACCTTCATGACAACTGTGGGGGGAGTGAATTTTTTAATAACTCCTGAATTTAGAAGTAGTTTCATCCCCAAATTTGCCATAATTGGGGGCGTGTCCTTGTGATTGACAGGTATCTGATATCCTACTGCAAGAAGACAGAATGTAGCACAACTGCATAATTTAGCATAATTTAGCTTTAGCCCGCCTACCTCCGTTAGCTGGTTAGCTCCTGTTAGCTCAGAGTTAGCTAAGTTAGCTAAGATACAGGCAGGTTGGAGTTTGATAGATGGGAATAATCCACCCCCACAGCCCCCCTTTCAGCTCCACCTCTTTGTCCATTTCTGTATTTTCCAGGCGAGACGACACGCATGCCCCTGCTAAGATGGTGATGGTAGGAACCGCCCACTGAGCTTCAATTCAACTCTTCAGAAACCTACGGGTGACGTCATAGCAGCTCCGTCCATCTATTATATACAGTCTGTGATTGTAACTCATAGTAAGTCGCTGTTACCGGTAACATGTTAGTATTTTATGACGAAGTAGAAATAAGACAGACATGATATTCACATCTCTTTTTCTAAAATATGCCTCAACCTGCAGCTGACTGTGATAGACGGCCATACTGTATGTCCCCTTATAGCCCAGTCACTGGCTACTTAGCAAATGCTATGCTAGTTATGATAGGCACAGTGATGCTATTGCTAACACTGATAGCAAGCACCTTAAGCTAATTTAGTGCAACCTTGACAATGCAGTCTCAATAAAAAGCTGACTGACACGATGAAGCACGCGTCACTCATCATTACACATGGCGAACAGAGTTAAACAGAAACTGTAGCGAGTTATTTAATTCACATCATTATAATCTTACCTGTCGGCAAGCTCCAACTGGTTCCTCTCGATGCGGAGGAGCAGCGGCTCTACTCTGATCTCCTCCCGGATGACCGAGCTCCTCACCCTATCTCTAAGGGAGAGCCCGGCCACCCTGCGGAGGAAACCCATTTCAGCCGCCTGTATACGAGATCTGGTTCTTTCGGTCACGACCCACAGCTCATGACCATAGGTGAGGGAAGGAACGTAGATCGACTGGTAAATGGAGAGCTTCGCCTTCTGGCTCAGCTCCTTATTCACCACGACAGACCGGCGCAGAGTCCGCATTACTGCAGACGCCGTACCGATCCGTCTGTTGATCTCGCGCTCCATCCTTCCCTCACTCGTGAACAAGACCCCGAGATATTTAAACTCCTCCACTTGAGGCAGGACCTGACTCCCGACCCGGAGAGGACAATCCACCCTATTCCACCAGTATACTGGCTCCCCAGTGTTTTCCTGCCTGTGTGCCGCTCGCTGCCGGTCCAGATTTCCCGAGGTCTGCCGCTGGTAACACATACTTTGATACTAGAAATGTATGTAGATCCCACTCTGCTGATACAAAACATGATGAGTTTTCACTTATGTGAGTTAAAAATAGTTTTTAAAAAAAGTGTCTGAAATGAACACAGAAGAGCTGAACTGGTTGGGAGCGTGTGAAGGTTGCTGGCACCACGCTGGATGAGTTCGCAGCAGATTAGCGGCTTTGGGAAACTGGCATTAAACCCCCCAACGTGACAAACGATGTGACCTCACTGAAAATGGTCTGATCACACCAACAGGAATTACTTCAGCTCTATAAGTATTCGTACTCTGTTTGGAACGTGGTATCGGTGCATCGCAGGCAGAGGAGGAAAACTTTGTCTAAAGAGCAGGATGAAATGTGTCTTAATGTTTCTGTGATCAGTGTCGGAAGAGCTTAGTGAGAATTAACTGTTCTGCTGTCAGTGTGAAAAGTGTGTTTACTGCCATTTTTCCCACAACGTCTCCTGGCTGCAATTATCTTAATATTCAATTAGTCTTTATGTGGAACAGAGTCCAGGAAAGGGCCCACTCACCCCTGTAATGTCCGCTTATCGATGTGCCTGCTGGTGGTTTCCACACTCTTTCCACATCCTGCGAAGACGTCAGGAAGCGAAATCATCTGATCTCATCTGGCGTCATTAACCTCGTGTTGATGAAGATGCAGACAAAAGACCAGAAACTTGGATGCTGACGAAGAAAAGATTTAATATGACAAGCCACATATTTATCATGAGATGGGAGACATTGTGTTTCTGCTGCATGGCTCTGTGTCTTCTGAAGTTTGCATGTTTCTGATTGGTTATCTCCAGAGAACGAGGCACAAACGATGACTCTGATTCGTTGATCATAGCAGCAGTTATAGATGCTCTACTCAACTCTTTTACTGCTTTTCATCCAACCCAGTCTGGATCTGCTGATGGTCCACCGGCTGAGCGGCCACCATCCTGATGGGCAGAATGTCCTGCTTGGTGCGACTCCACATCCACATGATGATGCTCTCTGTATGTTCCACCTCTCCACAGCTGGAGGGGCAGGATGGAGAGGTGGGACGGACAGGCGGGACCGAGAGGCGGTACGTAGGTGGAGAAGCGGCAGGAGAGGGTGGAGACGTGGGATGTACAGATGTGGGACGTCAAATGTCACAAAAGAGGAATATCTGACATAAATGGAGCTGATATGGATGAATCAAAGGCGGGAAAAGTATAAAAAAGCTATTTTATCGTGTGGAAAACAGGTGGGCGGAGCTTCCCAGCATGCTTTGCATGAGTTAAGCCCCATAGAGTTCTAATGTTTTCCCCTCCAGGAAAGGCCAGGCCTGCAGGTTGGTTTGCAGAGTTCAGGTTCCTCCAACACGGCGGACAAACGGCATTGATGTCAGATCTGTGTACCTGGTAAATAAAGGCGTTTAAATAAAGAATGAAACCTTTCTGTCCTTCTTCTAAACGCTGTGAATGAAAATGTTTCTGTATTTTCTCTTGACGAGTCGTTCAGCAGAACCACGCTGTCCTCCAGTTCTCCCGTTGGAAGGGTCCGCTGGCCTCTGCAAGCTGCTCTCTGCTTGCTTTACCGACTTTCTGCTGGAATTGTCTCAGCTCGTCCCCAACGGGAGACATTGTCTCCCTCTGAATTACCACTCCGCCTCTACAACAAACATCCATTACAGATCTATTTTCCTGTCGCGCTGCTTCGGGTGTCATTTTCCAGCCTCATCCAACCCAAGCGGCTCTCGCTGCCTTTAAATTCTCGTTTTATTCCGACTTCGACTGAAATCCTGAGCAGGTTCGGTCTCTGGTTTCATCTTGATTTAAAGAAAACAAAACTCTCAGCGACATCATGATCACACGACTCCCTGTTAATGATGGAGGACACAGCTCCGGGTTCATATCCCGCTCTGCAGGGACGGCTTGTCCTTTACCTGCGCTGGGAAGCAGCAGAGGGAATGACGAGACGTCCTAACGTCCTAACAGGGACGGACTGCCGTCTGCAGCGGAGAAAATGAAATGTAAAGAAGATTTATTGAGGTAGAAGTTTGACTTTATGACTTTGACTGGTTAGATGTGTTTGCAGCGCAGTCACCTGGAAGATACATCTCTGTGGTGTCAGATCCGCCTTGACGGCATGAATAAGGATTAAAAAGAGTCGTCTTAACCATGATGCTTGGGCTGCCAGCGCCATCGAGACCAACCACCGCAGCAGTGGGTCCGGATGCTCCGGTGGACGACAGCTCAGCCAACATTTGAACCACCGAACTGGACATCCTGGGTCTCCCTCCTCTTATGTGTGCTGGTTAAGGTCTTAACTGTGGGACATGGTGTCTGTCCTCCTGAGCCCCGGCGCACCACTGGGTTGCGTACTAAGCCCCCTACTGTCCTGCTGCTACGTCTACGACGGCAGGTGTCGGGTCCAGATGTTTGTTTGTTTTGTTTTTTTTTGTTTTTTTTGACAACCATCGTTGTTTTTAAACAAACCTGAACTTCAGTCTGAACACGCCTCAAACAGCTGGGAACTTAAAATGGAATGCACCCCATTATCAACATTTCCCTTCCTGGTTCTGGTCCTGATGGAGGTTTTCCTCCCTGGTTCTGGTCCTGATGGAGGTTTTCCTCCCTGGTTCTGGTCCTGATGGAGGTTTTCCTCCCTGATTCTGGTCCTGATGGAGGTTTTCCTCCCTGGTTCTGGTCCTGATGGAGGTTTTCCTCCCTGGTTCTGGTCCTGATGGAGGTTTTCCTTCCTGGTTCTGGTCCTGATGGAGGTTTTCCTCCCTGGTTCTGGTCCTGATGGAGGTTTTCCTCCCTGGTTCTGGTCCTGATGGAGGTTTTCCTCCCTGGTTCTGGTCCTGATGGAGGTTTTTCTCCCTGGTTCTGGTCCTGATGGAGGTTTTCCTCCCTGATTCTGGTCCTGATGGAGGTTTTCCTCCCTGGTTCTGGTCCTGATGGAGGTTTTTCTCCCTGGTTCTGGTCCTGATGGAGGTTTTCCTCCCTGATTCTGGTCCTGATGGAGGTTTTCCTCCCTGGTTCTGGTCCTGATGGAGGTTTTCCTCCCTGATTCTGGTCCTGATGGAGGTTTTCCTCCCTGGTTCTGGTCCTGATGGAGGTTTTCCTCCCTGGTTCTGGTCCTGATGGAGGTTTTCCTCCCTGATTCTGGTCCTGATGGAGGTTTTCCTCCCTGGTTCTGGTCGTGATGGAGGTTTTCCTCCCTGGTTCTAGTCCTGATGGAGGTTTTTCTCCCTGGTTCTGGTCCTGATGGAGGTTTTCCTCCCTGATTCTGGTCCTGATGGAGGTTTTCCATGTCGGAGCTTCTGCATGATGAAACTGAACAAACAGACTAATGGAAAATGAAAGTACAGCTTCTATCGATGCAGACAGACAAATGACTCCACATCCCTCTGAATCTTTTCCTTCTGGAGCTGAAAGTCCGGCGAGGAGTTTTAACAGGATGGAAACATCGTCCAGCGTGAGGATAAATCAGCCAACACAAACACACACTGCTGAGAGGATGAGAAGAAACCGATCCAGTCTGACTACATCAGTGTCTGAAAGCCCTGTTTGTCCTCACAGAGACAGCAGTACAGGAGCAGATGCATGCTCTCTCTCTCTCTCTCTCTCTCACACACACACACACACACACACACACACACACACACACACACACACACACACACACACACACACACACTGTTAGCGGTTTTCAGTAAAATCCCTGAAGGAATTCAAACATTACAGCATCTGCAGGGATACAGAGATGCTGTGAGGAACAAAACGCCCCTCCCCCACTCCCCCCCCCCCCCCCCCCCCCCCCCCCACGATCCTCCAAACTATCTGAATAAACTTCTCTTAAAAGCTTTTTGTCAAATCTCGTCATTACAGCTGCTCAGTGGGAGACGGGCCTCCTCCTCTTCCTCTTCCTCCCCCTCCTCCTCTTCCTCCCCCTCCTCCTCTTCCTCCTCCTGCTCCTTCATCACCTCATTGCTAAGCAACTAAGAAATTATGAGTCTCAAACATGTCAGCTTATTGGACGTGTGTAATTATTTCAGCATTGCTGGGCTTAATGCCTCCATTATGTTTATAATTAGCGTGAGAAGGGACCCTGCAACCAGAAGGTCAGCGGTTTGATTCCCTCATCCCACATTTCCTTTGATCTGAGGACCACTCTGCAGTGTGTTTGCTCAGGTCTGGTTTCCGTCAAACCTCCAGATAATAGTTTACTTTATTTTCGTCTGATGGAATAAAAAGGATCATAAATTAATCATCAGTCTTTAAGGTTTCATTTTCAACGTCACAGGCTGTGTGGACCAACATGGTCTTCATCACTTTCACACGACCAAGGAGACTTTTCAACATTAAAGGAATGGCTACTTGTACAAGCACAACACACACACACACACGTCAAACTTTCCTTTTATTCATTACGAAGCTTTATCTTGTGTTATGTATCTTACATATTACTGTAAATGATGATCCAGTCGTCAATAATACTCTAGAACATAGAGAGGATCCAGTTTGGTAGTCGAAAGACTACTTCTTGCAGATGATGTGGTTCTGTTGGCTCCATCGGGTCATCCGATCTTCAGATCTCACCAGAATGAATCACAGCTGAGTGTGAAGGATTGGGATCAGAATCAGCACCTCAACATCCGAGTCCGAGTTATGAAGACAATTCTTTGCGTTCATAACTCTGACAGCGATGTTTGCAGGGACATGTAAGCAGGGAGGAACTCAACTAGGTTATGGTATTAAATGGAGAGCCAGTGGATCTGATGGGGGTGATGTGTTCTCTGGAGGAGTGGAGTTCTGGATGCTGTGCAAAGGGAAGTCTGTAACGAAGGATGTCGCAAAAGACATTCTTTGTATTTCATGCATGTCTCTGATGCATGCTCATTACGGCCCAAACAGGTTGGGAAGCCTGGATGTCCAAATAAATGTCCGTAGAGAATCGTCATAGTTGGACACTGAGAACAATACTAAAAAGCTGTTGCATGTTTGACTGTTCCAGTCGAAGACGAGAGAAGTTTCACAAACCGGGAATAGTTTTTATGGGTTTCCACCTATAAAAACCCCAGGGAACAGCTTGGATTTGTACTAACTGGAAGCATGTGTACGGTTGTGACACAGTTTCATTGATGATCAGGTGTCTGATGGCACGAAAGACATTGACTACTTTCCGTCTGTTAACAAGGGGGACAGTTGAGAGACACCGGCTGGAGAAGGAAGCTGCAGTCAGACTGTGTCTACGACATTTTAAACATCACACACTTCTTCCATAAATTTTTTGTCATCTTGAAATGACAAAATATAAATATAAAAAAAGGATAATTAAAATCCACTTGAAGATGTTTGATGACACAACTAGCCAGTTAGCCTGTTAGCAAGGTGGCCAAATTATCAGGTAGCCAGTTGACCAGTTAGCCTGTTAGCAAGGTGGCGAAATTACCAGGTAGCCAGTTGACCAGTTAGCCAGTTAGCAAGGTGGACAAATTACCAGGTAGCCAGTTGACCAGTTAGCCAGTTAGCAAGGTGGCCAAATTACCAGGTAGCCAGTTGACCAGTTAGCCAGTTAGCAAGGTGGCCAAAATACCAGGTAGCCAGTTGACCAGTTAGCAAGGTGGCCAAATTACCAGGTAGCCAGTTGACCAGTTGACCAGTTAGCAAGGTGGCCAAATTACCAGGTAGCCAGTTGACCAGTTAGCCAGTTAGCAAGGTGGCCAAAATACCAGGTAGCCAGTTGACCAGTTAGCCAGTTAGCAAGGTGGCCAAATTACCAGGTAGCCACTTGACCAGTTAGCCAGTTAGCAAGGTGGCCAAATTACCAGGTAGCCAGTTGACCAGTTAGCCAGTTAGCAAGGTGGCCAAATTACCAGGTAGCCAGTTGACCAGTTAGCCAGTTAGCAAGGTGGCCAAAATACCAGGTAGCCAGTTGACCAGTTAGCAAGGTGGCCAAATTACCAGGTAGCCAGTTGACCAGTTAGCAAGGTGGCAAAATTACCAGGTAGCCAGTTGACCAGTTAGCCAGTTAGCAAGATGGCCAAAATACCAGGTAGCCAGTTGACCAGTTAGCCAGTTAGCAAGGTGGCCAAATTACCAGGTAGCCAGTTGACCAGTTAACAAGGTGGCCAAAATACCAAGTAGCCACTTGACCAGTTAACAAGTTGGCCAAAATACCAGGTAGTCAGTTGACCAGTTAGCCAGTTAGCAAGGTGGCCAAATTACCAGGTAGCCAGTTGATCAGTTTGCCAGTTAGCAAGGTGGCCATATTACCAGGTAGCCAGTTCACCAGTTAGCAAGGTGGCCAAAATACCAGTTAGCCAGTTGACCACTTAACAAGGTGGCCAAAATACCGATTAGCCAGTTGACCAGTTAACCAGTTAGCAAAGTGGCCAAATTACCAGGTAGTCGGTTGACCAGTTGACCAGTTAGCAAGGTGGCCAAATTACCAGGTAGCCAGTTGACCAGTTAGCCAGTTAGCAAGGTGGCCAAATTACCAGGTAGCCAGTTGACCAGTTGATCAGTTAGCAAGATGGCCAAATTACCAGGTAGCCAGTTGACCAGTTAGCCAGTTAGCAAGGTGGCCAAAATACCAGGTAGCCAGTTGACCAGTTAGCCAGTTAGCAAGGTGGCCAAATTACCAGGTAGCCAGTTGACCAGTTGATCAGTTAGCAAGATGGCCAAATTACCAGGTAGCCAGTTGACCAGTTAGCCAGTTAGCAAGGTGGCCAAAATACCAGGTAGCCAGTTAGCAAGGTGGCCAAATTACCAGGTAGCCAGTTGACCAGTTAGCTAGTTAGCAAAGTGGCCAAATTACCAGGTAGCCAGTTGACCAGTTAGCAAGGTGGCCAAAATACCAGTTGGCCAGTTGACCAGTTAGCAAGGTGGCCAAAATACCAGTTAGCCAGTTGACCAGGTAGCCAGTTAGCAAGTGGCCAAATTACCAGGTAGCCAGTTGACCAGTTAGCAAGTTGGCCAAATTACCAGGTAGCCAGTTGACCAGTTAGACAGTTAGCCAATTAGCAAGGTGGCCAAAATACCAGGTACTCAACTGACCAGTTAGCCAGTTAGCCAATTAGCAAGGTGGCCAAATTACCAGGTAGTCAACTGACCAGTTAGCCAGTTAGCCAATTAGCAAGGTGGCCAAAATACCAGGTAGTCAGTTGACCAGTTAGCCAGATAGCAAGGTGGCTAAATTACCAGGTAGCCAGTTGACCAGTTAGCCAGTTAGCAAGGTGGCCAAATTACCAGGTAGCCAGTTGACCAGTTAGCCAGTTAGCAAGGTGGCCAAATTACCAGGTAGCCAGTTGATCAGTTAGCCAGTTAGCAAGGTGGCCAAATTACCAGGTAGCCAGTTGACCAGTTAGCCAATTAGCAAGGTGGCCAAAATACCTGGTAGCCAGTTAGCAAGGTGGCCAAATTACCAGGTAGCCAGTTAGCCCACCCTTTGACAGGAATCATGCAGGTTTTGGATTCTCAGTAGACTCGATCACATGAGGAATGGCCATCGTGGGATAGTTGGTACACCTGTAGCCCTTAAATAGAACGAAGCAAAGATGAAATTGTTTGGAGGATATGAGGAGTAAACTGAGCTGGTTTAGAAAGTGTGGAGTTACTCACAGCAAAGAATCAATGAATAGCAGATGAACAGTTGCTGGATAATGGCAGCAAGCTTTTAGCCACCCAACGTAGTGGCATAACAAGAACGGTTATGAAATGGAGTTTTAAGGGTTAATTGTTTAAAAATAAATGAAAAAGAAATTAAAACATCTCTGAAGTTCAGCACCACTCTGTGAGGTCTGATCAAAGCTCGCCCTCCACCAGCCCTGCAGAGACGAGATGGTCTAATCTGACCGGGACGAGGACTGCAGCTGGACGGGGAATCCTGCAGGGAGAAGAAGAGTTCCTGACACTCGGCTCACCTGTCACATCCGGCAGCATCATTACTTTCATGTGACAGAAAATGACTTCAAACTGTCTATTTTCAGAGTACAGCAGCTGTTTTAATGAGCGGATAAAGAATAAATAGCAGAAGATGCTTCTGATTTCGTCACATTCTGGAGGATTTCCGACAAGCAGCTGGCTCATTAGAAAGCGTTGTGAGGGATGGAGTTCCACATTTCAGGATTTAGATGGATTTAAAAGTGCCTTCATGCTGAAGGATGTTTGCTTCTTTCTGTTTTTATTTATTTATTTTGGGTTAATTAAAACATCCTGCTGTGGCAGGAAATGAAAGCAGAAACTGATGCAACTTTAATTCAGGCAGAAATGGAAATGACTTCCTCTGACTTCCTAATGAGGTTAGAAAAACAAAGCAACACCTGCAACTATTATTCAAAACCGCCAGTCGCCCTGAGCTGCTCACACTTGGACATTCAAGTCTGCTTTTCCTTCATCGATCAGGCAGCTCTGCGATTGGTTCCACTGTTGGAAAGTCATGATCTGCAGAGAACTTGATGATTGATGACCGTACCCTGGAGTCTGTTGGTGATCAGCATGGGTTTGTTGAAGGACGAGTTGCACCAAAATGTTCCTCTCTAAGTCACATTTCATGTTGGAGAGGATTCACAGAAAGGTTGGAAAGGACATCAACAAACAGCAAAATCACTAAATCATTCCTGAAATTAAAACAATGAAAAGCACAATAAGTTAACGGTTTGTGTGCAGATTCCAGGAAACCTGGAAATAAAGGAGTTCACATCTGGTGAAGGTTTCAGCTAAAAGCTGCTTCTCCATGTTCCAGAGGTTCTGTCAGAAACGTCTTTGATGAAGGAATTCATCAGTTTTCCTCTTCGGCTTGTCCCTCTGAGGGGGAATCATGACATAGGGCACATGTTTTACGCTGGATGCCTTTCTAACACAACCTTCTGCATTTATTTGGCCCTCAGAGAACAACCGTGTCCCGTCGGGACTGCAGCAGGGCTCAAACCGCCACCTGAGACACTGTCACCCCATGAAGTAATCAGAGTACTGGCCGTTTATGTTGCCTGATAAATGAGTATCTAATCTGTCAGATTTACGTTTTAACAGAGTTGGTAGTTTTCTACTCGCATTCCTTCCTGTCTGTTGCTATGGTAACAGTTTTGCATTTAGCCGGGATGATGTGTTTAATTCTCCATATGTGTAAAGAATAAAACTCTCCTCCAGGTGAAGTAGCAGCTCTGTGGGGTTTATCTATGCCTGCCATTGGTCAGATGCTGCAAACTCCGCCCCTTTGTGTGAGCATGCTCTGGTACCGTTAATCCAGATCTGGAATGTAAACAGAGAGACGTCCTGGATGCTAATCGTTGTTAGTGGTGGAACGGGAGATGCTCATGGTGATGTGCAGCAAGTGATGCTTCATGAAATGAAAAATACTTTATTAATCCCCAAAGGGAAATTCAATATTGTAGTATATAATAATAATTAACTAGAGGAGGTCGCCCTGCCATGGACTGATGAGCTGTGCAGGGTGTACCCTGCCTTCAATTGAAAGACAGCTGGGATAGGCTCCAGCTTCCCCGTAACCCTGAATTGGATTAAGCTGTTTGGAAAATGAATGAATGAATTTGAGGAGGTCTTGTTCCGGAGGCTGATGGCTGCTGGCAGGAATGATCTTCTGTATCTTTCAGTCTTACATGGGACCTGAAGAAGCCTCTCACTGAACACACTTTGTTGTTTCATCACTGTGTTGTGGAGAGGGTGTGAAGAATCCTCCATCATCTTCATCAGCTTGTGCAGCATTCTTCTTTGGACAATCAGCTCCAGCGGCTCCAGAGTTACTCCAAGCACAGAAGCAGCTTTCTGGATCAGTTTGTTGATTCTCTTCAAGTCTCTGGTTCTGATGCTACTACCCCAGCAGATGCTGCAAAGCTGACTGCACTCTCCACAACAGACTTATAGAAGATATGCAACATCTTGGTGCAGACGTTAAACCATCTCAGCTTCCTTAAGAAGTACAGTCTGCTCTGACCTTTCTTGTAGATGTAGTATAGCAGTGTTGCATTTCCAGTCCAGTTTGTTGTCCAGCTGAACTCCAAGATACTTGTATTCCTCCACCACCTCCACCTCCTCTCCCAGGATGGAAACAGTGCTTTGTTTATTCTTCTTCCTCCTGAAGTCAACAATCATCTCTTTTGTTTTGCTGCTATTTAATATGAGATGATTGTCACCGCACCATTTAACAAACTGACTGACCAGTTCTCTGTACTCTGCTTCTTGTCCATCCCTGATACACCCCACAACTGCAGAGTCATCAGAGTATTTCTGCAGATGACAGGACTCAGAGTTGTACTGGAAGTCTGAGGTGTACAGAGTGAAGAGGAATGGCCAGAGTACAGTTCCTTGTGGTGCACCAGTGCTGCTGACCTCCATCTCAGACACACAACCTTTCAGTCTCACAAACTGGGGTCTGTTTGTGAGGTAGTCATAGATCCAGGTGGTTGTGGAGGTATCCACCTGGAATTTATGGAGCTTCTCACATAACAAAGCAGGCTGAATGGTATTAAAAGCACTGAGAAATGAAAGAACATGACCCTCAGAGTGCTGCCTGAATGGTCCAGATGAGAGTGTGCTCTCTGGAGCAGGTATATGATGGCATCTTCAACCCCAGGTCCATTACGATATGCAAACTGGAATGGGTCCATGTGTGGAACGGGAGATTGTCAACAGGGAGCAAAATCTCTCAGGAACGTTTCCATGTTGATTCCTCTGCAGCAGATGCGTCCCTCTGGATCCGGGATCCCTCTTCTGAAGACTAGTGGATGTGGTCATCACACACACACACACACAGACACACACATATACGTTTATGTCACCTACTAATAAAGCACAGTAATATTGCTGCTGCTAACTTGCTACATGGCGCTCCTTCACTCCTGCTCAATAAAGCTGCTGGAGCTTCTTTCATGGAAGAAAGAGGTCCCACTCTTTTTATTTTTAACTGGTATAAAACAGAAACTTACACACTTGCATACCGAGATTGTCCATAGCGACACCCCCCCCCCCCCCCCCCCCCCCATTCCACCTTATTCATTCTATCACACTAAAAATTCTAAATAAGGTCCGACTCCAAACCTCCAGAGAACACCGATGTCTTCAGGTGAAACCAGTTCATTTAGTCGCATATTCACTGATCCAACATCTTTGAAGTCATCAATGCAGCAATCATACACCTGCAGAACAGCCTAGCGGTATAAGAAGATGTAAATAACTGAGCAGTTCTCACTGGACTAAGGCTCAGCCAACCAATCAACAGATTGCTCCAAATGAAATCTACGAAGCCACAAAGCTCAGACTCCGTGTGCTTCACATCATTTCTATGCAGGTCAACCTCCTCTGCCTCCGTCTCTTTCCATGAGACCAGAGATGTGGAACTAACAGATCACTGCGAGCATTAAAGTTTCCCCTGGTCTGACGTTCTGAGGAAAACCACACAGATTGCATCTATTATTCACAGAGACGGCGGCTCGTCATCCTTCCAACCCAAGCATTTCTATGAATACTGGAGGAACAGAAAGGACAGAATGTTTCCTCCCTCGCTCTGAATGTCCACTAACTCGCTGCGTATGAGCTTCAAATGAATAATACACACAGCAGTCATCAGTACAAGACAGAAACAAGAAAACACTGAAGTCCTTGAGTGGATAAACGCAGCTTGTTCGTCCAAACAGAATCTCAGCTTCTTCTAACATGGTTCCATGTTTCATGTAGGTCTCCGGGTTAAGGATGGTCCAGCATAACGCTGAAAAGCATTCAATTAATTACAGCTTATAAACCCTGAGATTTATATGAAATAAAAAACCCTTATTATGACGTTCATGAAAAACATGTTTAAATACCTTCACGTCCAGCCTAAAGGATGAAAAATCAGAGCTATAATTTAATATAATACAAAGTTCAGATGAACGTTTTTATCCCCAGAAAACAGTTTCAGCACAAATGACTGAACCGGCCAACAGGTGCAAGCATTAAAAAAATGTTGCAGAGTTTTTTGTCTGTTTGAAAAAAATCATGAAGCATTTATTTGTTACTCCAGATCTAATCCAAACCTTCCTGTAGGATCTGAATAATCTGCAGACATGTTTCAGCCTCAGCTGTCAGATTATGAGGATAAAACGATGTAAAACAAATTTATCAACAGAAATAGCAGCATGAAGAGCAACCAGAAGAAGGAAATGACATTTCTCACAAAGTTGCTTTTTCTGATTTAATCCAATTTAACAGACAGGAGCTGCTATATGTTTGTAGCAAGCAGGGGGGTTAGGTGTGCGAAAACGCCACCTCGGGAGTTACACCCAAGGAATTAAACCTCACAGGTTCACATTAGGAGCAGTGACAAGTTCCACTTAAAAAGTTTATTTAAAAGAGATAAAAAATAATAAAACCAACTAAAACAGGGTGGTTTGGCTTGCTGGTGATGGAACAGGCTGAACAGTAGTAAGGTCTCAGGGATAAAAGCTGAAATCAAATGGTCACCCCACCAGCAAATCACTCCATGCCACTCTGAACCAGTTTGTGGGAACTGCATGAACACAGCGACCACAAGGAGGCGCCACCACCAAGATGGCACCCTCCACCACCAACAGGAAGCCAATCTAAAAAAAAAAACCAAAAACACAAATAACAATGTCAACAAGTGGTTCAGTTAAAATGGAAATACTAAAATTAAATTAAAAAAAAAATGTGAAGCAACAGACAACTCTGGCACATCCAACTTAAGGCTGTCCTTTACATGGAGGCCGAATGAGCAGCCTATGAAAGCATCTCTAAGCAAAGCAGCATGCGGACATGTGAATGGAGGACAGGGGAGCAGTCATGGAGTGGCATTGAGCCAGGGTCAATCTCCACTGTTACCAGAACAGGCTTCTGACTAGGTCCTGTGTGTCTAGGAGGACACAGGATGCCCACACACTCCAGTCAGACATTGGCCGCTACGTACCCATCAGCAGGGTACCACCTAGGTTAAGCCTTCATCACCACGCTGACGGCAGTTACCAATCACAACATAGATTATTGTCTGAGAAACATAGCCGCCTGCAGTGTGTAAAGTCAAAAGCCAGGGCAACCTACCAGTCCAGTCACTGTTTCAGGACATTAAACAGCAAAGCTTTTACGAGCCTTCCTTACTCTTGGACTGAGTGAGCACTGCCATTGGCTGAAGGCCAAATGTAATCAGCTCACCTAAATTCAATCAGGCAAGCAACCATTCCACTGCATGTTATTTGGTAATTATAAATCTACCCAGTGATGACATACGGAGTTCCCCAAGTCTCCGTGTTGGGCCCCTTGTTTTTCAGGATCTACATGCTCCCACTCGATTAGGACACAAGCCAAATATCTGCTCATAATGTTTTAATTTTCAGCTAAATAAAGATAAATGACTTTCTTTTGTTTGTCCTGTTTCAGTCAGCAAAGTTACAAATAATCAATTTGATCCCAGTCAGCAGGCAGACATGATGTTGTCAGGACAACGCCCACTGTTATAAGGGTACATGAATGTCAAAAGAATGATGCAACAGTGTTGATTTTGGTCTGGATAATGTGTTTAATTCTTCATATGTGGTAGGAATAACTTTCCTCCATGGTAAGGTAGCTGCTCTGTACTGTTTCATTGGTCAGATAGTGGAAACTACCCTTTTATGATAGCACAGTGGGATCTTGATGGGAAACTCTGGTTGGATAACTGAACTTACAACCAGCTTCAACCAGTGCTAAGGAGGATTCTGGATGTCTGAGTGTGTTAACCAGACATACCAAGATGTTAATTCAGGAAAGATGTCTGGACTGATTGGACACACTGAAACATGTGAACATGGAGAAAATGGAAACATGGAAAGGTGAACAGCGGCCTGAACCCGTCAAATACAGCGTTTAAGTGCAAATAATCACAAGACGATTAAAGATATTTACATTAATTTATTTTATTGGTTTGTATATTAAGAACCATGGACAGTAAATCCATCAGACTCAGACCAGACTGAGTAGAGATGTTTGTGCCATCATAGGAGATAACTGGAAGCCTCTCAGCTGTTTGCTGCACTCTGTTAAGCAGCAAATCCACCATCTGAAGTTTCTCTCAGTGGAAATGCGACTGTCATGAAGCCGGTTGGATATTTGACTAATTCAGCCTTCACTGTGATGTAAAAGGAGGCAAGAGTTTCATTGTTAATTAAATGTTACAACTTCTTTCCTTTGTGGTGTCAATAAACAGTCAGTGTTTGGTCACAGTAACGTTAACTCCTGAATATAACACGGTGACATCCCTCACTTTACCTCACGTCATCTGTGTCCCATCTTTTACATGAAGAGGACACAGTTTGTTTGGGGAACTTTAGGGAACTGAGGTCTGATTCCCATCCTGCCACCACAAACAAAGAAACCTCGAACCACTCCTCCTGCTCCTGTAAAACTGACCAGATTGTAAATTTGTCAGTTTTACAGGAGATTTACCAACCAGATTTAGCCTCCCACCACATTGTGGTGCTAAATCTGCATCAGTTGGGAGTTTTGGAGGTTTGTAAACCAAGATTTAGGAAAGTCATGCAGGTTTTCAACTTCTACAAGCTGTCTGACATGAACACATAAGAGCTGTTCTATTCTATTCTATTCTATTCTATTCTATTCTATTCTATTCTACTCTATTCTATTCTATTCTATTCTACAGTCATTTAGCAGACGCTTTTATCCAAAGTGACTTACATATGAGAGTGAGAACAACACAAGCATGAAATCAAACAGTAGAGGACATGGTAGGAAGGTGCTGGTGGACTGTCCCTTCCCACCCCATAATACCACCTATGATACAAAGAATTAATACCATAATGTTTGTTGCAAAGAACTGGGCTAAGTTCTCCAACTTTCCGACACATATAGCTATACTAAGTGTTGAAGCGCTCCTTGAAGAGCTGAGTCTTCAGCTTGCAGAGATGAACTGGTTTGGAAAGTGTGAAGCTAACTGGGACCATGCTGGATGAGAAACAGTAGCCACTGGATAACAGCAGTTAGCTTTTAGCCACCCAACATGGCAACAATGTGACGTCGCTGAGAACAGTCTATAGGAGGCTCTAGTGCAGACTCACAGACCGACTGGAACAAAAATACACAAAAACCCAAGACAAATAGATTAGTGCTGGTCATCAGGGATCTTGTTCTGTTTAGCTTCACAAGAAAAACCAGTTTTATGTTCAGGAGTGCAGCAACGTTCTGTAACATGCTGGACTGTTGCTTCCTGCTCAGCAGCAGCGAGCGGAGATGAAGCTGAAACGAGTGTTTCCAGAGCCGCTGCCTCCCTCTGCTCATGCAGATGCTGCAGCATCATGCAGGTGTTCCTCATGACCTGCCGTCCTGGTTGCAGCTGCAGCTGCTGCAGTCCCTCCTCTACTCTCATGCTTGTTTAAAAGATAGCATGAAATCTTCCTGGTTATTAATCTGCTGTCATCAAGGCCAGAAGCAGCATGCGTGGACTTCTTCTACACTAAGCAGAAGCAAGCGGCACGCCTCGCCTGCAGGAAGTCTGCAGCGATCCTGTCTGCTGCAGCATCAGTCACCAAGTTTCTGACTTTTCCTGTTCTCCCTTCTGTTGGCCTCCAGCAGCTTCCTGCTGCTTTGGAAAACAGTGGATGAAAGTTTACCCACATTGATGATGCTGTACGGCCTCAGCCCTGTAAAACCTGCCCACAGCCCAGAATCTGTGTAGGATCCAGCGCGGATCCAGTTCTGCCAGCAGTGCATGGAAACCAGGACAACGTGAGTGTAAAATATTCTTTATAAATGACACATCGTCATAATTTATCTCACTTTTTTGTATTTCATGCATCTTTTCTACATTAAAAAGGGAAACTGTCTCATTACTAAACAACTTTCTGACCTTAAAAACATGGTCTGACTCATTTTGATGATTCACTGACATGTAAATCTGCACATTGCTGTTTCCCCAGGGCCGAGAAAACACGCTTTACGACAGGGACACACCGCTGTTCCAGCAGCACCACGTCACACGCCAGCCACTGGTTTCTACATGCACCGTGACTGATTCAGCAAAGACAGGAGGACATCACCAGAGGGACAGAGGGAAAAGCGAGACAGGAACAGGAAGTGACTTTTACTGTCCGGAGGGGTCTCAGAGAAGAGATGGGATGAAGAAAACACCGGATTGGACATTGTCGCTGAGAAAATCTGCCAAAGTTTGGTAATATATGACACACATTCTTTAAATTTCTATACCACTTAATCCAGTTCTGGGAACCCTTGTGTGTGTGTGTGTGTGTGTGTGTGTGTGTGTGTGTGTGTGTGTGTGTGTGTGTGTGTGTGTGTGTGTGTGTGTGTGTGTGTGTGTGTGTGGGTTGGGGTTGGGGTTGGGGTTTGGACCCAAGGTGATACTGTGGGATTGTTGTGAAATTTATCTGATGAGAAATAAATCTATAAAACAACTGTTTTCTGTTCAATTTGCCATCTTTAGACAAACACAAACAACCTCTGCCTGGCAGCACCAGTCAAAACAACTTCCAGCTTGAAGGTAACAACAGTCAAAGCTGAAACTGGCCGTAAACAGAACATTTAGTTTTATGCATGAATCTACTAAAGCAAGCTTTCTGAACTACTCTGACTATGCAGAATATATAACTTGTACTACATAAAAGAAACTTAATAAATGAGTAACATATTAAAACCACACTATGTGCATAAATTCCACCACAGGGATCAATTGATTCTCATATCTTAACAAATGGACCGTTGCAGGGAGGGAAGGAAACAAACCACTAAGCTCCATGTGGTCTCCAGTCTGACGGACTTATCTACGTTGATAAATGACTTTAGAATAGAATAGAATAGAATAGAATAGTTTGATATGTAAAAGTCCGCCTGCGTGTGTGGAGACGAGCATTTAGCAGTTAGCTGCAGCGTACAACGTGCTCTGAAGCGTGTGATGATGATGAGACACAACCAAACGCTCCAAGATTTAGCTTCTTCAGACACTGTTAAAACGGAACAGATCACCATCATCCAGCGGGGGGGGGGGGGGGGAATTCATAGCAGATGTCAAATATTCTCATGTTTTAATGGTAAGTTATATTTATTCCTGAAAAGAAACCAACTTTATGACGGATTCTGATTAATAATGTCTAAGAGTTTATAGGATGTGGAGGACAAGTGGTCTGTGAATGGAGCTTCCTCTGATGCAGGAAAGAAGGATGAAAACGCTGCAAACTGAACTCGTTGAGCTGTCGCTGACAAGCCCCAGCATCGTCAGTCCCAGAGTCTTCCTCTCAGGATGATGGTCTGCCGTTGGATCAGTCAGAGCTGCACCAGACAAACTGCAGTCCAGTTCTCTAAAACCTTGATTCCGGCCGTCGTGACGTTTTCTAAACCCAGACAAAGTGATGTAACTTCTGCTAAATCCACCATGTAGAAACGTGAGGCGTCGCCTCCTTCCAGCAACAGGAAACAACTTCCATCCAGTATTGACATGAAGAGAAAGTGTGAGATTAAAACCTACGTCAGGTTCTGCTGTGAGGTCTGCTGCAGGCTTAATGAAATATTGACTAAAAAGCATCACTTCAGAGGAGCGTTCAGTTTCTGCTCTGCATGATTTACAGTTCCATGCTCCTGAACGTGAGTAATGGACACGGACGTGCACATGAAACCGTGGACTCGCTCATTCTGTGAAACCCTGAGGGTCTTAATGAACCTCCCCTCACACTTCCGGTGTGTTTGACCGTGTTTGCTTCAGGAGCAGTTGCTGTGGTTTACGGCTGGACGCTGGTCATGTGATCTGACATGCAGGGACGGCAGACAGCTGGCCACTTGGCAGGAAGTGTGTGTGCATTGCTAGCATTGTGTGTTTACAGGCGGGGATCCAGGTGTTTCCACATCTGCTCCGTATTGATTTGTGTGTGTGAAAAGAGGTCGGCCACAGAGGACGTAACTCAGCCGACATGCGAGGCTGCTGGTTACATAACAGCAGAGAGAGACGTTGGAGGTGAAAATGGGAGGATGATGGATAGAAGTGGGTGGAGGACTCTGGAGAGGCTGCAGGGAAAAAGCCCCACTCTGCATGGCTTCACCTGCACACCCCCTTTTCAGCTGTGGAGGTCGGGAATGTTTCATTTTCTGCTTCGGTTTAGGAAACATGATCCAGATGTTGTTCCCACCATCAACCAGAGTCCTGCAGATTTCTCTCCATGTTCTACAAAGTTCCACTGAAGTGAATCCAAGCAGAAACATCAGAAAACCAGATGTTTTCAGCCTCAGCATGGCGGTGAGACATCATGAGGCTCTCTGCTTTCTGAGGAAAGAAAACATGATATTTTACTCTTCACATTCACGTCTTCTGATGTGTTTTTATGTTTCTGCATGTAGAAAATATTACAGGGTTCCTGTAAAACATCAAACAAATAAAAACAGCCTCAGCGTCAGACTTCTAACTTTAAATTTATGTACTTTATGTTTTATTCTTTATATAAATAATATATATGAATGAACCAGCAGCAGCTCCTGGAGAGATGGTTTGGTGAAAACAAACTGATGTTGAATGTAAGCAAAACAAATTGACCAACTGGACTCCAACTGAGAACTCTGGACCAACACAGAAACAGATTAAATGGCAAAATGTTTCTTTGGCTAATCTGTCTCTGCTGCTGTTTTTAAACCACCTCTGACATGAAGAGAAAACTGTTTGTTTGGGGAACTTTCCACCGCTGGAGGTCTGATTCCCATCCTGCCAGCAAACATGTAGAAACCATGAACCACTTCTAGCTTTTAATCCTGCTCCTGTGAAACTGCTCATTGTAAATGTGATGGGAAGCTAATTCTGGCAGCTAAATCTCCATCAGTTTTTCATCACCAACAAGCTGTCTGACAGGAACACATAGGAGCTGAACTGGTTTGGAAAGTGCAAAGGTTGCTGGCACCATGCTGGATGAGAAACAGTTGACAGTAACTTAACAGTCAACGGATAATAGCAGCTAGCTGTTAGCGGCTAGCTGTTAGCGGCTAGCTGTTAGCCACCCAATATGGCAGCATAACAAACAATGTGACGTCACTGGTCTGTGCAGTCTGATTAGGGTTGCCTCCTTTCAGAAGATAAAATTATGGTGGGACCACGGTGGGACACTCATCATTGTTTAATCCTACATACGGGACTGTTTATGTTTGCTGCTTGTCATGTCATGTCAAGGGAAGTCATGTCATCATACCGATGCAATCAGTTGGTTTCTATTATAGAATATGTATGAACTGGATTGAAATGATGTGTATGTAAAGTGTCCTGTGAAAACCAATTGATTGTGAAGTGGCGCTATACAAATAAAGTTGAATTGAATTGAATTGAATCCCAGCCTGGACATGTGGCACGGTGCTAAAATCTGGTCAAAAGAATCTCTACTGTAAGTTTCACTACATCTATCTACACCAGCGGCGTGCAAAGTCCGTCCTCGAGGGCCGGCTCCAACACATCTGGCTTCCAGTAAATGCCTCCCACAGCCGATGAAGTCCAGCAGGTGTGCTGGAACAGGGCTACATCCAAAACCTGCAGGACAGTGGTCCTGAAGGCACGGAGCTGGACAGCCCCCTGGACACACTGTGGAGTTCCTGCTGCTTATTGATGTATTTGTTGCATTGTATTCTGTCTCCATGCAGATGCGTTGTACATCTACAGCTGCATGCACTAACTGGAACCATTTTCTGGCAGGAAAAGACTGAATCTCCTCCATTGGTCCAACCATTTTCTGTGGTCCTGCCAGACAGCGGAGACGTATAATACAGTGGAGAATAATAATAACATTTAGTATGTTACATAATAAAACAGGCTAGGTTTGAAATATTGTGTGTGTGTGTGTGTGTGTGTATGTGTGTGGTAATTGGTTTTTACGTTTCTCAGGCACTTTGGCGTGGAGTGCTGCACCATGTCTGCAGCTCACACACCTGGGAAACGGGAAGCTGTCAGCATTTTGGCGAAGCAGATACAAACAGCGGGCTGAGCCGGGTTGTAAGTGCAACAAGGCTCGAGCTGATTCAGTCCTCAACGCGCTGCCTGAAGGATGCCCACAAATATCTGCACTTCAGCTGAAGTGTGGAGACATGACTCCTTTTCATCCAGATCAGCAGCACATCTGGAGTCTTTGCAGAACGCCAGCAAGCCACGCATTCACTCCCAGTCTGCGACTCCAGAGTTCTGCTTGCAGCTCTGGATTATAATTTTCCACGTAAGCAACCGACCTACATTTGTTACAGGCCAACAAATGTAGGTCAAATTCTCATTTACTGTGTTATATTTGAATAATAACGCAGTCGTACAGTAAGCTGTAAACTGCCGGGACGATGACACAGTTCGGTAAACTTTGCCTTGTATACTCCCGAAACGGATTGGAAAATAAAAAAAACCATCCTGATGATTTAAGACACATTTCATCTAGATCTTTTTTATTTCAAATCTGTGCAACAAGATCACACGCTGTCCCAACATTTACAGACCTAACTGTATGAAAATGCAATTATTTCAATAAAATATTTTGCCAGAACAACTGAAAGTTACAAGTTAGATTCTTAAATTCAGTCTCAGGAAAAAGTACAACAAAAATGCTGGAAGGTAGAGCCTGCATGGCCTAAAGGGGGAGAATCCGATTTGTACAAACACAGACTGTGGCGGGAAGAGTTGCAGGTGGAGCTGGGATGCCCCGGAGGAGACCTCTTGGCCCGGATGACCCAGGAACACTTGGTGTTGTTCCTCCGATGCCTCCTCCATCAACGTTTGAGATGGTCCAGACAGAGGCCAGCAGAGGTCTCGGACAGTTACCCACATCTACATGACATCACTTTATTTCATTACCTTTGCCTACGGCTCATCGTGTGCCTCTTCCTGAAAAAGTACTCTGTTTTCTGTGTCTTTCACTGGATCAGCCTTCCATTCGGACACCGAACTGGATGCAGATTCATCTGCTGTTTGTTCAGTTTACACTCTGCAGAAAATGTGTAAATATAAATAAATCTATAGTTTTAAAATGATTGTTTGCCAAACTGTTCATTGTAACACTGATCTCATTATCTGTGTGATTATTGTAGAATAAATACAGCGCTGACAATATAAAGTTACATCTTTTATTCTCTGTAACAATGATAGAAATCAACAGAACACAATGATATTAAGACTGTTATACAGCTATTTATAGTATTTATTATATTATTTATGAGTTATTGAGTTATTATTTATGGAGTTATTATTCCCTAACAAGCACAGCATCTGTACAGTAAAACCAGATAGCAGCTGCTGTAAACACACAGTAAGAGATTCTGTCAGAAAACGCAGCAGATGGTACATACATATCCAGAAAAGCTCAGATGCAGCTAAGTTACGGCATCGTACCAACAGCACTGTACACTGCTCCTCACTAGTTACAAGAAAGTAACTTAACTCAGAGCAAGCAGACATAGGAAGCTAACTGAACTAATAAACCAGCAAAACAGAACTAAAAAACAACTACTGGCAGAAACAGAACAAGGTACAGGTGTTATGTATCAACTAGTTGAGTCCGGGTGAAAACTAACCAATCGAAAAGCAAAACAGGAAACAAGACACAGCACTACAAAATAAAACTGGAAACCTGACCACAAGAAGAAAGATTTTCTGCATTAGCTTTTTTGTTTAACTGTTTTATCGTGTAAAGCTGCTCTGAGTTTTTGTAAAGCGCTAAAATGTTTACATGGTGACCTTATCGTTCAAGTTCTTACGTGTGTGGTCGGAACTTCCTGTTTTGGCCATCTTGGTCGTGTCAACTGTTTGGCCTTTGGGTTGCCATTCAGGTTGGGACCAATCTGCTAGCTGCTTGGAGGCTTCTCTTCTTCACTGGAGCTTTAAAAGCAGAAAAATGCTGTTATTCAGCCCATCTGTTTGGATCACGGTTCCAGGTTTGTTTCAGTTCCTGCTCTTATACCCAGTTCCTGCCAAACCTGAACAGGCTCTTGTGGATCCGAGTATCGGAAGAAATACTGTCACATCACTAAAATTAGATGCCCTGAAATGTTAATTTCATGCATAAATCACAGCTGAGATGTCAGGAAGAGTGTCGTGTCAGGTTTGTAACCCAGTCTGTCAGTCGCATTGTGGGTTAGCTAACAGATGAATTATGAATGAGTAAAGAAGGAAGACGTGTCTAAATATGAAAGCTTGAGTTTGTTTTGCCTGTTTGTAGAAGGAGGTTGGTTTTCTGTACTATCTGGACGCATCCTGCTGCACATTCATGCACTGCTCATTCACTCATCCTCTGACTGGAAGCATCTGAGGCTGCAAAGCCTCTGTGTTACCGTTACTGAGTTACTGTTACTGTGTTACCGTTACTGTGTTATCGTTACAGTGTTACCATTACTGTGTTACCATTACTGTGTTACCATTACTGTGTTACCGTTACTGTGTTATCGTTACTGTGTTACCGTTACTGTGTTACCGTTACTGTGTTATCATTACTGTGTTACTGCAACTGTGTTACAGTTGCTGTGTTATCGTTACTGTGTTACCGTTACTGTGTTACCGTTACTGTGTTACCGTTACTGAGTTACTGTTACTGTGTTACCGTTACTGTGTTATCGTTACAGTGTTACCATTACTGTGTTACCATTACTGTGTTACCGTTACTGTGTTATCGTTACTGTGTTACCGTTAATGTGTTATCGTTACTGTGTTACCGTTAATGTGTTACCAATACTGTGTTACCGTTACTGTGTTATCGTTACTGTGTTATTGTTACTGTGTTATCATTACTGTGTTACTGCAACTGTGTTACAGTTGCTGTGTTATGGCTACTGTGTTACCGTTACTGTGTTACCGTTAATGTGTTATCGTTACTGTGTTATCGTTACTGTATTATTGTTACTGTGTTATCATTACTGTGTTACTGCAACTGTGTTACAGTTGCTGTGTTATGGTTACTGTGTTACCGTTACTGTGTTACCGTTAATGTGTTATCGTTACTGTGTTACCGTTAATGTGTTACCAATACTGTGTTACCGTTACTGTGTTACCGTTACTGTGTTACATTTACTTTGTTACCGTTACTGTGTTACCGTTACTGTGTTATCGTCACTGTGTTATCGTCACTGTGTTATCGTCACTGTGTTACCGCAACTGTGTTACAGTTACTGTGTTACCGTTACTGTGTTATCGTTACTGTGTTATCGTTACTGGGTTACCGTTACTGAGTTAGTGTTACTGTGTTACTATTACTGTGTTATCGTTACTGTGTTACCGTTAATGTGTTACCGTTACTGTGTTACCGTTACTGTGTTACCGTTACTGTTTTATCGTTACTGTGTTATCGTTACTGTGTTATCGTTACTGTGTTATCATTACCGTATTATCGTTACTGTGTTACCGTTACTGAGTTAGTGTTACTATGTTACTATCACTGTGTTATCGTTACTGAGTCACCGTTACTGAGTTACCATTAGTGTGTTATCGTTACTGAGTTACCGTTACTGTGTTATCGTTACTGTGTTAGCGTTACTGTATTAGCATTACTGTGTTATTGTTACTGTGTTACCGTTACTGTGATACCGTTACTGTGTTACCATTACTGTGTTACCGTTACTGTGATACCGTTACTGCGTTCCCTTTACTGCGTTCCCGTTACTGTGTTAGTGTTACTGTTTTACCATTACAGTTTTACTTTGTTATTGTTACTATGTTAGCATTACTGTGTTGTAGTTACTGTGTTACCGTTACTGTGTTAATGTTATTGTGTTACCATTACTGCATTATCGTTACTGCGTTATCGTTACTGGGTTACCGTTACTGGGTTACCGTTACTGTTTTACTTTGTTATCGTTACTGTGTTAGCATTACTGTGTTGTAGTTACTGTGTTACCGTTACTGTGTTAATGTTATTGTGTTACCATTACTGCATTATCGTTACTGCGTTATCGTTATTGGGTTACCGTTACTGGGTTACCGTTACTGTGTTAGTGTTACTGTTTTACTTTGTTATCGTTACTGTGTTATCGTTACTGTGTTATTGTTACTGTGTTATTGTTACTGTGTTACCGTTACTGAGTTAGCGTTACTGCATTTCTGTTACCGCATTTCTGATACTGCGTGTTAACGTTACTGCATGTTAACGTTACTGTATTAATGTTACTGCATTAATGTTACTGCGTTAATGTTACGGCATTCACGTTACTGCGTTAACGTTTCTCCTGTTGGGAACTATTCTGGGGGATTATTAGCTCTGACCTTTGTTCTGCTCACCTCATTTTGTCTACATGGCAGGTGATTTATGATGCACAGGGAGAAATAATGACTTTATGATTTTATAAAAATCTCAAATTTTTGAGGAAAATCTGATCCTAAATTTCATCATCATCCTGTTTGTAATCTGGTGTATCAGCTCTTTTCTTTGCAGATGGAACACACGGATAACTACATGATGAATTTGTCCAGTCACAAAGTCCTCAAGTTGCTGTTTCGGTAGAAAATCGGTATCTGTGGTGTAAAGTACTTCATTTTCTCTCTATTGTTGCACGACCCCCATTCAGATAAATTCCTGTTGGTGAAATTATTTGCCAGCAGAGAAGTGACATCTGAGCAGGTGTTTTGTTGTGGAATGCGTTTATCTGTGACCTCCTACGCTCTCCAGATTTCCCAGGATGCCGGCGACAGCCGTGAAGGAAAGTTGCAGTCGTGAGCGGAGAGAGATGCAGCAGACATCTTCTGGTTGGGTCTCCTCTGAGTAAACACTTTCAGATAATTGAAACCTGAAGATAAAGGCTTTTTTCTGTCCATTTGTCTGCTCTGTGTTGATAACAGTGTCCAAACTTTATCACATCTTAGTCTCCCGATTGTCCACAGATCTGTGGAGCCGCTGACAAGCCATTTATCAAAGATTCAGCTTGTTTCCCACCAAGAGGAAATGCAGAGCAGCAGCTTCAACATTTATTTAACAGAAAAAGAAATGGGTCACGGAATAATCCGTTTTCTCAGACAAAAAATAATAAATTTGACAAAAAGACTGAAATTTGGTCTTTTTGTAAAACCGTGGTCTGTGTAGTGGCAGAGAAACCACACGTGTACATGTGTAAATGTAAAGAACACGTGAAAAACATGATGCGCGCGTGTTTATGCACATGTGGATTTGGGCCATTTTCATGAAGTCCACATGTTTGCGCATGTGTTTCACATGTAGATTACATGATTTTTTACATGAAGCCACATGTGAAATGTGTTATTACATGAACTGTGTGTGAAATACTGGATATTTGACTTCCAGACTGCTGGACTGACCCAGAAGGATCTGGAGGCAGGAATGAGTCGGTCTCTGGATAAATTTACATATGTAAATATATGTTTAATAAATTTAAATGGATGTTGTTCTTTAAAAAAAGAGAAAACATCAAACTTTTCTCTTTACTTCAAGCTTCTGGTTAAAATATGACAATTCACTATCTTTAAACCCACCAGACACATAATAATAATAATAATAATAATAATAATAATAATAATAATGATAATAATAATAATAATAATAATAACAATTATATTAATAATTTTTTTTCTTATGAAACAAGATGAGTCTTTTGGGAATAAATTCTCATTTGCTCTGACAAACTAGGCCACATATTGACCTTTCCAGAGATGCTGAACTGCAACAATCACTGCAACAGAAATGTAATGTAATGCAGTGCACGCCACAGGCATATTTCCACACAGCAGCCGGCTGCCTTCAATCGCCAGCCAGCAGAATTAAGTGGAATCTATCACAGTAATGGTTGCTTAGATCATAACAATGAAACCTGCGATTCAGCAGCAGAGAAACAGCTGAATATGATTAAAGCGAAGGTGGTAAAAAATGCTGACGACATACTGCATTTTCTAAATATAACTAGAGAAACATTATAAATGCTGCAGGTGAAGCTGATTTGTACTTTAGCTGGTGTTCAATCATTTAACTTCTCAGTCTGATGGCCATGTCTGTAAAACTTAGTTCAGCGTGATGTTTAGCATTGCTAACAGCCATGAGCATGTGATCATCCCCTGCACTATTTCTGGAGCTGGCTGCCAGTCCTTCGTTGCTTGAGCGTTGAGCCCAGTGAAACCTAGCAATCTGGATTCTCCTGAGCTCCTGGTGTTTTTCAAGTGGACAAATCCCTCATCACCATCTCCAGAAATCCTCTTTCCCTTAACAACTCACTCTGGTCAATCTTCTACTACTGGCAGCCCTGCAGGTCTGGAAACAATCAGCTCTGTGCAGCCTGCCGCCCTCCAACGATTCACCATTACTGGTTCAGACTATCAGCACTCTTCCTCCCGGATCCCTCGTCATCACCCAGACCATCTACATTTTCAAACAAGTAGGAAATCCAAGACTTCTAAGGAAATCTCCTCGTCAATCTGCAGCTCTTGTACATGTTCTCAGAGTGAACCTTCAGTCACGAGTTTCAGTTTCAGTTTCCCCTGTTTCTCCAGTAAAACCTTTTCACTTCTCCAGTTCTTTGTTTCATTTGCATGTGGGTCAAAAACCTGAACAACATGACAAAGAAAGGATGAAGACAGTGTCTCCTATTCTTTTACAGGGGTTGTCCTGGTAACAGTCTCTCGTTTCCACCTGCTGTCTGATCCACAGTCTCCCGTCCTACCTGGATCCCAGAAGCAGGATGGACTCTGTGTAACATGCAAGCGATGCTCTCTAGCCTTCATGTTTATAGAGGTGTACATACATGGTTTCATAAGACGTCCCAGGAGTCGTCAGAGTGCAGAAGACAGTGAGCTGATGGATGATGGAGAGATGGTGGAAAGTGCAGGAAGGAATGGGAGAAAGACAAAAAAAGAAACTGTGTAGCTTTTTTTTTTCCCTTTTTAGCCTAAAGGTCCTCTTAGTGAAGTTTTTTTATACTGGAAATAGATTCCTCTCAGTCCAGTAAGAGTCCTGAGGGATATATTTGGATTAAAATATCACGTGGATATCTGACGGGCAACAATACAAGCACACAAGGAAGATCATTCCGTCCTTCAGAGTTTATTGTGCAGACCGTTGCAGGACATCATGTCCCGATTCTACTTGATATTCATTGTCTTCCATGTTCTCTCCTGCAGGAGCTTTGCTGTCCAGTTTTCCTGGACAAGACTTGATACAAGACATGAAAGGAACATCTGTTCAACATGGTTCACATTAAGAGACTGAGGAGTTTCAAGTCTGGTCAAAGCAAACCTGACGTGATCTATAGAAAAACTTCTTTAAAAGATGATCAATAGTCAAACTGTGTGCTTCCTTTCACTATAAAGTCAATATCTGCTCTTCTATGATGAAAATATTAGCAACAAATCTTTCAGTTAGCTATAGTTAGCTACAGCTGCCTTTCCATTACCGATGTAAAACCTTAAAAATCTCAAAAATGGTCAATTACCCAGCAGCATCCTTTTCCGGTTAAGAGAGCGTATATTTGGCCGGAGAGGAACATCCATTTAAAAATAAAACCAGCTGTGAGAAGAAATGCTAAACTCATTGTGTTTCTGCAAGAGGAGTTCAGCTCTGGAACAGCTGCAATAAAGATATAAAATCATGTCAATCAATAGGAAAATTTAAACTAATGATAAAAGAGATAATTAAAAGTTATGAGGCAAATAAGGATATTTTTTTAAAGCAATGTATGTTGAATTCTATTATTTATTGTGTGTATTACAACTGTATACTGTTTAAGTTTCATTGCAATGGAATTTGATGTGTATTACTGTATTTTTCATGCTGTGACAATTTTGATAAGGCGTCATTGTTTTGAACGAGATAACTGCCCAACTTTTTTCCAAACCCCTTTATCAAACTTAAGAAACTTGTTTTGTTTGTTGTTTGTTGGAACCAATATTTGTTCTTTTTAAAATTTTAGTTTGAAATAAAAAATAAAATAAGTTTCACATTTTTCACATGTCTTACATGTTTTCTACATGTGGTTCAGCTTTGAATTACATGGGATTTATGTGGTGCTTGTCTTACATATGTGGTTTACTTGTGAATCAGGTTGCAAAATTTTTTCATATATGTTGTTTCATATATTCATATGAGAATGTGAATCATAGAAGGCTGATGTGGTTTATATGTGGTTGACCTGTAAATCACATGGGATTTACCCACGGAACACATATGAACTACACTACAAAACACATGGGAAACAAACAGACATCATCATGCTCTTCTCATGTGGTTCACATGGTCATGTCCCAAAACCATGTTTCCACATGTGACTGACGTGTTAACGGTGTGTTCAGACCAAACGCATCAAAAACGCTGAACGCTCGACGCTGGTCACTAAAATGCTACTTTTGTGTCCAACACCCAAAACGCTCCTGACGCTCCTGCTGCGTTTGCCGCTTGCCTGGAGCAGAGAGAGGGGGGGAGGCGGAGCTTTCCTTCCAGTCAGTCTGAATGATGGCGGTGCAGCAGAGAGGTGGCATTTATTTAATAAATAAAACGAGAGAATGTCGTCGTATAGTCACTGTTAATGCAACGCACTCAGCAGAGAGACACCGCCCCCCCCAAAACAAAGCGTTGCCATGCTACGTATCCTGCAACGTTGCCAAATCAGGAATTAGCATTCAGCTTTTTGGCAAGGAATGGTTATCCTAAATATTGCACGGAGTAATGGTGGAGCAGCTCTTTGGTGGAGTTCGGTGCAGCTAAAATCAGCCAAACCTGGCAACTCTGACAGGGTCACTTAGGGCCGTTATGACAGCAGAGTTTCTGCAAGCAGCCTGCAGCTCTTGTTTGTGGAGAGAACTGCAGCGTTGAGGATCATTATGACTTGTTTAGAGAGCATTTTCAGAAAGCCAGAGCCGCAAGTCAAGAATCAGAAAGCCACATACGATGAGGAACACTGTCGTAGGGCGTCTGGGTTCACCACAGAAATCCTTCAGGACCTGCGAGCTGATCGCTCTGATTGGTAGATGCCCCGCGTGAAGCGGCCAAAGTTCCGATTTTCCATCTCTGGCTTTTGACGCACGTTCCGCACGTAACACACATCAACCTTAAAAAACTTCTTTAATTTTCGGCGCGTTACGGCGACGCGAGAAAGCTCGTCCCCTCTTCGACGCCCCTCCACATAGACTTTACATGGAAAACTGTCGCTCTTGACGCTCAAAACGCGTTTGGTCTGAACACACCGTAACATGTGGTGGACATGTGCAAACATGTGACTGACATGTGCAAATGTGTTTAGCATGTGAGGTCTGAAGACTAAAAGAATACAGCAGGCAATGCAGGCTGAGAATAATCTTGTCAGTTGTTCTTGTGCACATTTGTTGGTGGAAGCCGGCACATGTAGGACTCGGGTATTGAATGTGACCACTAATAATCACCGACAGGCTGCACGCAGCTCATCAGAGGCTCTGCTTCCTGGGTTTCTTTGTGAGAATTTGCTTCCAGCTAAGCAGGTAATCACAGGTGACTCCTTCTGGAAGTATTTAAGGAGGTATTCATATGTAAATGTTGGAGGAGTGCAACTCTTTCAGCTGCAGCGAGGCTCAGAAACATGATTGATTTCATTAGAACTCTTGTTTTTCATTTAGAACGTCAGTCTGAGCTGTTTTATTTCCAGTTAGTTTACAAAATCCATATATATCCATACATAATGAACAATCTGAAGGACTTCTTAAGCTCTGACTTTCAGACCACAGCTTCTGGTTACTTTTTCTCCTCATGGATAAATATTTGATTTAAATCAGTTCCTATTGATCTCTCTCCCTGTTGCCCACAGCGTCCTGGTCTCTGCCTCATAAGTAATCAGTGATGTTTAACTGTGCTGTTCACTGACTGCTTTTGGCGAACAGACTTTGGTGGGTGGAGAACCTCGTGCTCTCAGCTCACCATGTTGGACCCACAACAGATAGCGGTTACATTTCTCCTGCTGTGATGGCCTGTAGCTCTGGGTCTGTTCTTTGTGGTAGTTTAGGCTTGTTTACATGACGATGCTGATGCAGTAAAACGTAAAAGTTTTGTGAGTTTTAGCCTCTAATTTCTATGGTAGCAGTTTAAAGTGGATGAAACCACAAAAGTTTGAGAACAGTCCTCCAGAGTGAACTATTCACATAGTGAACCCTGTCCCCATAAACGAGAACTGGAGCTGTCCTTCCACCCAGGGGAAATTCTTACTGGGTTCTTTCCCGCAGTGAGCTGTTAGTTGGATTATTCTTTTATCTCACAGTTTTGGTGCCACTTAAGTTCGGACTTTGTTAAGAAGTGTAACAACACGTTGGCAGGGTGTCTGATGTTTCACCAGGTGTCTATTGGAGCTACTTCTACAGTGTGGGGGACACGGCCCCCAGTGGTCCGATCACTATGAGTACTACTGTTGCTTTCACCCTCCAGGCCTTCTCCAGTTTATCCTTGAGGCCTTGGTACTTTCTCATGCTCCTTTTTCCTGATATTTCCATCATTGGGGATGGATCCATCGATCACTACGGCTTTCCTCTGTTTCCTTTGTTTGCATGGGACTGATCTCTAGTGGGGGTCTTTCAGTATCAGGACTGTTCGTTCCTTGGTCAACCATTCAGGGTGAGTCCCATCCCTCAGGAGTTGGTTCTCTTGTGCTGCCAGGCGTTCATGGAGTGAAGTCAGCCTCTTTAGCCAGTAGGCATGGATCATATCAGGGCCAGGCGCTGACCAGTTCTTCATACCTGGAGTCTATGCTGGATATCTGCCACCGTGATGGTAACTGGGTCTTGTTCAGGGTAGCTGTGGTCTGCTCTGAGGTCTTTAAACCACTGTGGTTCACTGTTATGTGATGCCTCCTTCTCCCATATGCCTTTCCAGTATCGTTCCGTCTCCAGCCTTGGTGGGTCAGCTTGTGTAGTATTTCCCTGCCACTGGGATTACACTTTAGCAGGGTTAGTTAAGTTTATTCTTGTGGCCTCCACTTCTGTCGTGCATCTGTTCAGTCACACAGCCAATGCTTTGAGTCTTTGTTTAGCAGTTTCCAGGGCCCCAGATATGGATGTGTGGCTGTGCACCCTCTTCATGGTTGTGCCCTTCTGAAGTTTGGACAGTTGACTAACCTCCCTTTGAGTTGCCTTGATTTTGGTTTCTAACCTCCTCTTTCTTCTTGTCCTTGATGTTATGTCAGCCAATCTTCTCCAGGATCACTGTTGTTGTACTGCATATCAGCTCATTGGTTTTAGTGATGCTCACGGTAGGGATTGTACTTATTGCTGCATTCACCTCAGTTAGAAGGCTTTCTGGTGGTACATCACTAATTCTTGCCAGTGGGTGCTGGGGGTGCCTCACTCTCATCTTAGCTATGATGCTGTCTCTGAGGCTGATTATTCCCTCACTTATCTCTATCTCTGGGGCTTGGTACCCAGTCTCAATGGAGGAGTTGATGTTATCTTCCCCATACCTTTCCTGTGCCCCCCCCTTTCAGTATTAGTGTGTTGGATCTCCTCAATCTCTAACTGTGATAGCAGCTGCTGTTTGCATATGTTGGAACATTGTGCTACTAAGTGATTCAGTGTCATTGTGGACTGTGGGTATCAAAGTATCCATATGTCCCACAGCCTTCTTATACTTTCCAACAGTACCTTATTTGCCTCTCGTGTCCAGTATATATAAATATATATATATATATATATATATATATATATATATATATATATATATATATATATATATATATATATATTTATAATGTTTGTTTTTATTACTGGGATTTTAGCTGCTTAACCAACTTTTCCCCTCACACTTCTGTAACATAAAAAAGAGCCTCCTCTGCACACGATACAACCTTTCTCAGTAGATGAAATGAGACTGGCAAAAAGCTTTATATTTCAGTTTATACAGCAGTTTAAAGGATAAGACTATAAACTACAGAAGTCTTTTCAGTCGTGTGTTTTGCCTGCAGTGCAGCGCTTTGGTTGACTGTGTGTTGTTTTTGTACAGTGCTTTATAAATAGGAAATATAGCAAGGCAGTCGTGGCGAGCAGTAACTGTGTTAAATAACCATGATTATGATGTTTTCCATAATTAAGCACTAGTCGTACATGATGTGAGGGGCATAGCTCTGGTCTGGTCCTCAGGGAGACATAATGTCTTCCACAGTGGGTAGACTCCGTAGTTGCAGACTCATGCCGGCTGTCTTCCCTCTGTTAACATGACGGTTAGACAGTTACTGTCGGATCAAACGGGTATAAAATTGGATGAAGTAAGGTCTTTAATGGACTGCAATCCCCTCATTTGCAACGGAAGCAAACTGCTGCAGCTCTTTCAACTTCACATCAGTCTGCAGTTGTTGCATAAAGTGGCTGAAAAATAAGAAACTTAAAAGGTTTTTGAGGTTTAATTGGACATGCTGGGTTACGCAGTACTTTGAGGATCCCTGCTGCTTCCTGAGTGCTTTTGACTTTAATATTTTTACAGGCCACTTTCAATGACCTGCTTAGTATCGACTGTTTTAAAAGAATCTCCCCCACTCTGCAGCTCTTTCAGTTTTATCTATTGATTTGGATATGCATTATTTCAACCAAATGGAATTGTCATTGAAAGTAATGATCTGTAGAAGTAAAGAGCAATTTCTCACCCTGTCGACTCTCATGAACTCTGACTTTATTCTAGTTGTTCATGGGATCTGAAACCTGTGTTCTGCTTTTTCTACGGTGGCGTGGCAGCTCCACTTGCTGCCAGAACCGCTGCACGTGATGAGGAGGTGGCAAAGGGGATGTGGAAATGAGTCACAGATAACAGCAAAGGAAACAAATTGCAGTGGCCTCTGAATATGAAAAGGGGCACAATTAAAAACTGGCAAACTCATGCATGAAAACTTAACAAAGCCCAAAGCCAGAAGGCTGTAAAATGAATGGAAGCAGGAGACAAAGAGCAGCATAATACTGGAAATGAGAACATGATGGCGGGAAGTCAGCGTGAAACAAAGCCGGAGAAGGGGGAAGTAGAGAGAAGACGAAATAAAAGCAAAGAAACAATGAAAAGCAGAAACGAGATCCTGCAGATAGAAAACGAGAAAACGCTGCAATGGCAGATGTAATCTGAATGAGAAAAGATGATGCAGAACATCTGGATCAGGCAAAAGACAAGCCAAACTACTGATGTCAGTGCAGGAGCTATGGCTTGTTACCGACCAGTCAGCTGAGCATTAAAAGCAAAGATGGATATTGACTGCAGTTTTGAACCACTTTAAAAGCCTCGATGGCAACTTGAAAAGACTCCTGAACGCATCAGGAGGAACTTTCATGACTTTAACGAGGAGAAAGCATCTTAAATGTCTAACTGCATGAAAATTCATCATCTTTCATTATTTATAATATTTATAATGCTGCTTAGTCGTGCTTGTGTTTGTGCTGCACTGAAGGAGCCAAGGGAAAACGTAATGACTCAGTAAACGGCTCCTAAAATAAAAAGCAACAGACACCATAAAAGCTTTCATGAAGATGGACAACAGCTACATGGTGACACACTGACAACAACCATCACTGACAGGACGTCTATCCACCACTCGGCTCTTTGCTGGGAGCTGGACATGTTGACCGTTAGCTGTGGTGTTTCTGCAACAACTTCTGCACACATTTCTAGATGAGCCATTTGTTTAAATCAAGTGTGTTGCAGCAGGGAATCATGTAAAACCTGCAAGACAGTCACTGAGGAGGTGCAGAGTGGATGATCCCTGGACGACATCATCATAAAACAAGACGTCCAGTCAGTCATTTTCTGAACTGCTTAGTCCTATCAAGATCATCAGTCCATCAATGAGAAAACAGAGAACAGAAAATAAAAGGGACAGGGGAGTAGACAGAACAGAAACACATCACGTGGAAAACAATTCAAGCAGATTCTGGACCATCTGCTGCACCGGTACCAAACCTCCACTTGAGGCAGGACCTGACTCCTGACACGGAGAGGGCAATCCACACTATTTTGATTGAGGACCAATATTCTCAGATTTGGAGGTGCTGATTCTCATCCTGGCGCTTCACACTGCTTCGAAACGCTAAAGTGAGGGCTGGAGATCACGGCCATATGACGCCAACAGGACCATGTCATCCGCAAAAAGCCGAGACTCAATCATGAAGCCACCAAACCAGATCCCCTCAACACCTCGGCTGCGCCTAGAAATTCTGTCCATAAAAGTTATGAACAGAATCGGTGAGCCTTGGTGGAGTCTAACTCTCACAAGAAATGAATAAGACTTGCTGCCAGCAATGCGGACCAAGCTCTGACACCTGTCGTACAAAGCTTGTACAAGGAGGTCCAGTACCCCATACCCCAGGAGTACCCCCCACATGAGCCCCCGAGAGACATGGTCGAATGCCTTCTCCAAGTCCACAAAGCACATGTAGACTGGTTTGGCATGGTCGTCATCATCATGGGGGTTGCTGGGCTGCACTTAGTCTGGTCCCCCCCTGAGACACCTGTTTGCCATGGGGGACCCTACCAGGGCCAAGAAGCCCCCGCCAACATAGCTGCTGGGATCTTCAGGACACACAAACCCTTCCACCACGATAAGGTGACGGCTCAGGGAGGGGTGAAGAGGTCTACAGCTGTGTCGCAATTCAGGGTCCGCAGGCTTTGTAGGCTACAAGGTCTGCAGATTTAGGAGGATTTGAAGGAGCCTTTGAATTGGGACAGCAGCTGGCATTCCACACAACGTAAGCATCCGACAAATCCACACCTCAAAGTTTACAGACCCTGAATTGAGACACAGCTAACTTCCTGTTCCTCCTCTTCTCTGGTTCGTTCCTTTTTCTGGTTGTGTGTTAGGTACACAACTCAACACTACTTCAGTGGTTCTCGGTGGTATTGTTCTGTTTTCTGCATCAAGTGATGCATAGCTACGCTCCATAAAAACAGACCAAGTTGCGTGACAGGAGATGGACCAAAATGTCAGCCTTCAGCGTCCAGCATATGTTTTTCTTTTGTCAACAAGCTCTTTTGTAAATCAAAGATCTCGTAGTTTAATAAACTTCAGGCTTAAAACCTGCAGGTTTTAGGCATTTCCAGGTTGCAAAAAAAAAAAAAAAAAAAAAATTAAATGGATCTCTTCAAGCTCAGCTCAAGCTACTTAAGGCTGGGATAGAAAATCTTGCTCAGAGACATTTTTTTCTCTTGGTGAAGTGGTTCTTCGTCCTGATAGTAGTCTATTCATTTTGTAACCATGAATAAGAAATATAAGAAAATAAAAAATATAGTTAGACCCCTCGGTGTAATGAGTTACCCTGAGGATCCGTAATTCAGCCACACACAGGGAGTTCTGGACAAATGACCCGTTTATTGGTGGAGGAGTATGAACAGAAGATCAGTCCGGGGGAGTGGTCTGCAGAAGAAACCAGGCAACAGCTGGGAGGTAAACAGGATGGCAAAATACTCGTCCAGGCAACGACAAGGCTCAGAGATCCAAAGACAGGCAGGGTCGGTAACCAGAAGATCCGAAAAGTTGCGGTGTCCGTCGAGGGCAAGGCAAGGAGGGTAATCCAGGGGCATGAAGCAGAGGGTCGGCAACTGAGGATCAATCCGTAGAACGCTGGAACAAAACTAGACATAGGTCTGATTATTATCTGGCAGAGAAGGAGGGATTGGAGGGAGCTTAAGTAGGCAGTGAGAGAAAAGGAAACCAGGTGAACTGAATGAGGTAGCAGAGGCAATTAGGAAGCCAGCAGGTGGATCAAGTTACCAATGATGAGCGCCAGGAGATCAGGGTGGCAAAAACATGACACTCAGCTTACTGTAAAAACTCTGACCAATCGAAAGGTTCGCGTCGAATTGAAGTAGTTCATTTCTTATATTTTGTAAGCTTCTTCCCTGCTGAGACAATGCAGGAAGGATATCCCTGATCCACCTTGGTTTATCCCCGCTAAACGGCAGAGAAAGAGAAAATAGTAGGTGGAAAAAGCTGCAAACTAGAAAAACACGAGTTTGTAAACACATCAAGGCCTTTAAAAAGTTCCTGGATCCAAACAGTGATCCAGATCACCACCAAAATTAAATCTGTTCTTTCTTTTCAGGTTTCCAACAAGTCCTGAAAATTTAATTAAAATCCGTCCATAACTTTTTGAGTTATCTTGAATACAAACAGATAAACGCCGGTAAAAACACAAGCTCTTTGGCAGGAGTAAGAACAAAGCTTTGGATCATGCAAGGAGCAAAAACCAGAGGGGGGAGGAGCCATGATAGCGTGCTATTTTCACATCTTGCTAGCTCCACCAACATTACCTAACCCAGCTTTAATAGACCAGGTGAGATGAAGCATGATGTAGAAGCGGCAGAGCGATGGCCCCTAAGGGCCTCTGTTGAAGAGCCACCTCTCACTGGTTCATACTGAACTCAGGTTGTGGAAGTCACGCCTGCCTCCTGTGTGAGATGGTCTCAGTCTTTTCCTCCACAAGAATCTCTACTTCTTCTTTTCCTTCATCTTCTTCTCTTTTGTCTATTTCTTCCATCCAGATAAATGAGTGTTTGTTTCTGCCTCCTCGCACACTGACTCACCATCAGAAACTTATCTTTGAGTCATCAGATCAACATGGCTAGCTAGCTTGCGTCATAACGATAACACCAAAACCTGATGATTCAGGACGAGATTGACAGACACTTATCCAGCTGCTGCTTCTCCTCTTCCTCTCAGCTTCATTTCTTCTACCTTTCCTTCCTCCTCAGTGCATCTTATCTTCCACCCACTCTTTCTTTCACATTCCCTCTCTTTCTCCTCCCATCCTGCACTCTTTCTCACTCCTCGTCTTCATCTCACCAGGCAGGAACACCACTCACCCACTGTCTGACTTCAGACTTCTCACTTTGTTTCCCACAAAGCCAAACTTCGCCTGGAAAATCAGGTGTTAACCGCACAGAATCGTCTTCTTCATTGTACGAGGACGTTGCAGCGAGTTGCAGCTTCTCTCCTGCTGTCCGTCCACTTTCAGCAGGCTTCACTTGTTATACTTCCAAGCATGAATGTGGGAAGGCCGAATCAATAGCAGCTCTCAAACACAATGCCCTGGGCGAGGGAATAAATGGATCAACCAACAAACTGCGTCATAGCAGGGAATATTTATTAGCTGGTTGTGATCAATACAAACACAAAATCCACGCAGATGCTGAGGAAACTGATTTGTTCGGATGATTGACTTCCAGCTGATAAATGTTCTGCTTTAAATACAAAGAGAAGAAAAAAAAACATCCAGAACTATGAAACCAGAACCACCTTGCTCATCAACTTCTGCCAGGACTAACAGAAACAGAAATACACCAATAATCTGTTCTGAAACACTTAAAAAAACATGTTTCCTGTGTTTCTCTGTGCCGGCCATGTTGGCCGTTCCTGCGGGGCGCCTTTCACGTCTTTTAACTGCTGCCTGTACTAGCGCCCGAACTGGTGTGGTCTGGTCGACTTCTGGTGCAGACGACTCCTCTTACAGTGTTTCTTAACAGCCTCCTCTGTGCTCAGCAACATATGACTAGGTATATGCATGATGATAAAGATGGGTGTTGGATGTGTGTGGGAAGGGTGGGGCTTGTACTGCTTTTATAATGTGTAAAGCATTTTGTGTTACAATTTATTGTAGGAAAAGTCCTTTATAAATAAAGTTTGATTTGATTAAATCAACGTGTAGCATGTATTAGAAGAAAGCGTGAGACACAGGTGGAATATTTCTGGAATACCCAGAGGACGAAGCTCTCCGATGGAGACAGGTGGAGTGAGTCGTTCTTATGAGATCTCTGTGGTTCTTATCAGCCACCTGCTCCTGTTAGAAGAATGCCAGAAAACCTTCTTGATATGTAGCTGATGACTGGTTGTAGTAAACCTTTAAATTTGACAGGCTGCTGATCAGGTCCTGTATCGTCTGTTGGATGGACCAAATGGACCGAAACCTGTGGAAGTAGCTAAATAAAGATACAGTTCATGCCAAGCGGCAACCTCCGGCAGTTAAATATGAAACAGATGCGGAAGTGCATAAAACTGCAGTTCCCCCTTCATCCACTAGGGGCTGCAAAACAGAGCAAATCCCCATAGACTCTCATGTTAAAAACACCAACTTCACAGCAGAAATAAACATGTTTACAGCAGGAATAAACATGTTTACAGCAGGAATAAACATGTTTACAGCAGGAATAAACATGTTTACAGCAGGAATAAACATGTTTACAGCAGGAATAAACATGTTTACAGCAGAAATAAACATGTTTACAGCAGGAATAAACATGTTTACAGCAGAAATAAACATGTTTACAGCAGGAATAAACATGTTTACAGCAGGAATAAACATGTTTACAGCAGGAATAAACATGTTTACAGCAGAAATAAACATGTTTACAGCAGGAATAAACATGTTTACAGCAGGAATAAACATGTTTACAGCAGAAATAAACATGTTCACAGCAGAAATAAACATGTTTACAGCAGAAATAAACATGTTTACAGCAGAAATAAACATGTTTACAGCAGGAATAAACATGTTTACAGCCTGGTACAAAAAACATTTTAGGTTAATAGGTCAGGTTTACCTTCATGACAACTGTGGGGGGAGTGAATTTATTACAACTTCTCCATTTAAAAGTAATTTAATCTCAAAATTCAGCATATTTAGGGGCGTGTCCTTTTGATTGACAGGCATCCGATCTCCTGTTTAAAAAAGGAGGAACATAGAACAACCATGGTTTTTAGCCAGTTAATGTGACTTAGCTTTAGCCCGCTTACTTCCGTTATCTCCTGTTATCTCCTGTTATCTCCTGTTATCTCCTGTTATCTCCGGGTTCACTCGGTTAGCTCTTATACAGCCGGGTCAGAGATCACTAGATGTCAATTATCCATGACAAGACATGCTCACTACGTCTATCTTTTGATATACAGTCTATGGTTTATGTGCTTGGACGTGTGAAGACTTGGTTGTTTTGTTATGTAAAGCAGTTTGTGCTGCTTCCTGTATGAAAAGTGCTTTATAAATTAAATCAGGTTGATTTGAAACTGGAAAATGTTTCTGTAAAACATGACTGAATGTTGAGTTTAAACATGTTTAGGTAATAAATAATGGCTTGTTAGCGACAGTTTGATCCGTAGTTACTGTCATGATGTGTGTTTTGAAATCTTAGTTTTGGTCTCTTGTTTCGTATCTTAGTTCTCGTTTCCTGTTTTAGTTTGTAGTTTTCCTTGGTTAGTTCTCTCATGTCTGGATTCCTGTTCATTAGTTCACCTGGTCTTGTTTAGTTCATTCACTTCACCTGTGTCTCGTTTTGTTCCTGAGGATTTATACCCCTTGGTTTCTGTTCCTCATTGCTGGTTCATTTTGTTAGCTTCCTGTCAAATTCATGGAATAAATGTCTAGATTCCGCATTCCAGCCTCCAGTCCTGCATTTGGGTCCTCACCTCCATCCCAATCGTGAGAAGTTACCATAGCTAAGGAAACATTGGCTGCTGTGACACCGTGTCTCGTTTCATCTCTTTATTTTATTTCAGAGCTCTAATTGACACAGTTGTGATGTCAGTTTAATGCGTGAAACTTTCACAATCAGACCTCAGGGTCCATCTAATTGGACCTCAGGGTCTAATTACAAGAGTCAACGTTGTGTGGGGAGGATTTGCCTCTTTCTGTTGACCTAGTTTTATGAAGACTTCAAAGGCATTTGCTAACAAACTTATACATGAAGATAAATTCATTTCATGTACAACACTTGCTCTGTGCACTAGTTTGGAAGGAACAATAAATGCTTCAAATGATGGATTACATGGAGGAATAATGGGCTGCAGTCTTGTATCGCACTCTTTCAGACCGTTCCCTCGGACCGCTCTTTTTGGACCGCTCTCTCGGACCGCTCTCTCGGACCGCTCTCTCGAACTGCTCTCTCGAACCGCTCTCTCGGACAGCTCTCTCGAACCGCTCTCTCGGACCGCTCTCTCGGACCGCTCTCTCGGACTGCTCTCTCAGACCGCTCTCTCTGACTTCTCTCTAAGACCGCTCTCTCGGACCGCTCTTTCGGACCGCTCTCTCAGACCGCTCTCTCGAACTGCTCTCTCGAACCGCTCTCTCGGACCGCTCTCTCGAACCGCTCTCTCGGACCGCTCTCTCGGACCGCTCTCTCGGACCGCTCTCTCTAAGACCGCTCTCTCGGACCGCTCTCTCTAAGACCGCTCTCTCGGACCGCTCTCTCGGACCGCTCTCTCGGACCGCTCTCTCTAAGACCGCTCTCTCGGACCGCTCTCTCGAACTGCTCTCTCGAACCGCTCTCTCGGACAGCTCTCTCGAACCGCTCTCTCGGACCGCTCTCTCGGACCGCTCTCTCGGACTGCTCTCTCAGACCGCTCTCTCTGACTTCTCTCTAAGACCGCTCTCTCGGACCGCTCTTTCGGACCGCTCTCTCAGACCGCTCTCTCGAACTGCTCTCTCGAACCGCTCTCTCGGACCGCTCTCTCGGACCGCTCCCTCGGACCGCTCCCTCGGACCGCTCCCTCGGACCGTTCCCTTGGACCGCTCTCTCGGACCGCTCCCTCGGACCGCTCCCTCGGACCGCTCCCTCGGACCGTTCCCTTGGACCGCTCTCTTGGACCGCCCCCGGACCGCTCTCTCGAACCGCTCTCACGGACTGCTCTTTCGGACCGCTCTCTCGGACCGCTCTCTCGAACCGCTCTCTCTGACTTCTCTCTAAGACCGCTCTCTCGAACCGTTCCCTTGGACCGCTCTCTCGGACCGCTCTCTCGGACCGCTCTCTCGAACCGCTCTCTCGGACCGCTCTCTCTGACTTCTCTCTCAGACCGCTCTCTCGAACTGCTCTCTCGAACCGCTCTCTCGGACAGCTCTCTCGAACCGCTCTCTCGGACCGCTCTCTCGGACCGCTCTCTCGGACTGCTCTCTCAGACCGCTCTCTCTGACTTCTCTCTAAGACCGCTCTCTCGGACCGCTCTTTCGGACCGCTCTCTCAGACCGCTCTCTCAGACCGCTCTCTCGAACTGCTCTCTCGGACCGCTCTCTCGAACCGCTCTCTCAGACCGCTCTCTCGGGCTGCTCTCTCGGACCGCTCTCTCGGACCGCTCTCTCGGACTGCTCTCTCAGACCGCTCTCTCTGACTTCTCTCTAAGACCGCTCTCTCGGACCGCTCTTTCGGACCGCTCTCTCAGACCGCTCTCTCGAACTGCTCTCTCGAACCGCTCTCTCGGACCGCTCTCTCGGACCGCTCCCTCGGACCGCTCCCTCGGACCGTTCCCTTGGACCGCTCTCTCGGACCGCTCCCTCGGACCGCTCCCTCGGACCGCTCCCTCGGACCGCTCCCTCGGACCGTTCCCTTGGACCGCTCTCTTGGACCGCCCCCGGACCGCTCTCTCGAACCGCTCTCACGGACTGCTCTTTCGGACCGCTCTCTCGGACCGCTCTCTCGAACCGCTCTCTCTGACTTCTCTCTAAGACCGCTCTCTCGAACCGTTCCCTTGGACCGCTCTCTCGGACCGCTCTCTCGGACCGCTCTCTCGAACCGCTCTCTCGGACCGCTCTCTCTGACTTCTCTCTCAGACCGCTCTCTCGAACTGCTCTCTCGAACCGCTCTCTCGGACAGCTCTCTCGAACCGCTCTCTCGGACCGCTCTCTCGGACCGCTCTCTCGGACTGCTCTCTCAGACCGCTCTCTCTGACTTCTCTCTAAGACCGCTCTCTCGGACCGCTCTTTCGGACCGCTCTTTCGGACCGCTCTCTCAGACCGCTCTCTCGAACTGCTCTCTCGAACCGCTCTCTCGGACCGCTCTCTCGAACCGCTCTCTCGGACCGCTCTCTCGGACCGCTCTCTCGGACCGCTCTCTCTTAGACCGCTCTCTCTTAGACCGCTCTCTCTAAGACCGCTCTCTCGGACTGCTCTCTCAGACCGCTCTCTCTGACTTCTCTCTAAGACCGCTCTCTCGGACCGCTCTTTCGGACCGCTCTCTCAGACCGCTCTCTCGAACTGCTCTCTCGAACCGCTCTCTCGGACCGCTCTCTCGAACCGCTCTCTCGGACCGCTCTCTCGGACTGCTCTCTCGGACTGCTCTCTCAGACCGCTCTCTCTGACTTCTCTCTAAGACCGCTCTCTCGAACCGCTCTTTCAGACCGCTCTCTCTGACTTCTCTCTAAGACCGCTCTCTCGGACCGCTCTTTCGGACCGCTCTCTCGAACCGCTCTCTCGAACCGCTCTTTCAGACCGCTCTCTCGGACCGCTCTCTCGGACCGCTCTCTCGGACTGCTCTCTCGGACTGCTCTCTCAGACCGCTCTCTCTGACTTCTCTCTAAGACCGCTCTCTCGAACCGTTCCCTTGGACCGCTCCCTTGGACCGCTCTCTCGGACCGCTCTCTCGGACTGCTCTATTTGGACTGCTCTATTTGGACCGCTCTTTTTGGACCGCTCTCTTGGACCGCTCTCTCGGACCGCTCTCTCGGACCGCCCCCGGACCGCTCTCTCGAACCGCTCTCTCGGACCGCTCTTTCGGACCGCTCTTTCGGACCGCTCTTTCGGACCGCTCTCTCGGACCGCTCTCTCGGACCGCTCTCTCGGACCGCTCTTTCGGACCGCTCTTTCGGACCGCTCTCTCGGACCGCTCTCTCGGACTGCTCTCTCAGACCGCTCTCTCTGACTTCTCTCTAAGACCGCTCTCTCGAACCGTTCCCTTGGACCGCTCCCTTGGACCGCTCTCTCGGACCGCTCTCTCGGACCGCTGTCTCGGACCGCTCTCTCGGACCACTCTCTCGGACCGCTCTCTTGGACCGCCCCCGGACCGCTCTCTCGAACCGCTCTCTCGGACTTCTCTCTAAGACCGCTCTCTCGGACCGCTCTCTCTGACTTCTCTCTAAGACCGCTCTTTCGGACCGCTCTTTCGGACCGCTCTCTCGGACCGCTCTCTCGAACCGCTCTCTCGGGCCGCTCTGTCGGACCGCTCTGTCGGACCGCTCTTTCGGACCGCTCTCTCGGACCGCTCTCTCGGACCGCTCTCTCGGACCGCTCTCTCGGACCGCTCTCTCGGGCCGCTCTCTCGGGCCGCTCTCTCGGACCGCTCTCTCGGACTGCTCTTTCAGACCGCTCTCTCGGACCGCTCTGTCGGACCGCTCTCTCGGACCGCTCTCTCGAACCGCTCTCTCTGACTTCTCTCTAAGACCGCTCTCTCGAACCGTTCCCTTGGACCGCTCTCTCGGACCGCTCTCTCGGACCGCTCTCTCGAACCGCTCTCTCGGACCGCTCTCTCTGACTTCTCTCTCAGACCGCTCTCTCGAACTGCTCTCTCGAACCGCTCTCTCGGACCGCTCTCTCGAACCGCTCTCTCGGACCGCTCTCTCGGACCGCTCTCTCGGACCGCTCTCTCGGACTGCTCTCTCAGACCGCTCTCTCTGACTTCTCTCTAAGACCGCTCTCTCGGACCGCTCTTTCGGACCGCTCTCTCAGACCGCTCTCTCGAACTGCTCTCTCGAACCGCTCTCTCGGACCGCTCTCTCGAACCGCTCTCTCGGACCGCTCTCTCGGACCGCTCTCTCGAACTGCTCTCTCGGACCGCTCTCTCGGACCGCTCTCTCGGACCGCTCTCTCTAAGACCGCTCTCTCGGACCGCTCTCTCTAAGACCGCTCTCTCGGACTGCTCTCTCAGACCGCTCTCTCTGACTTCTCTCTAAGACCGCTCTCTCGGACCGCTCTTTCGGACCGCTCTCTCGAACTGCTCTCTCGAACCGCTCTCTCGGACCGCTCTCTCGAACCGCTCTCTCGGACCGCTCTCTCGGACTGCTCTCTCAGACCGCTCTCTCTGACTTCTCTCTAAGACCGCTCTCTCGAACCGCTCTTTCAGACCGCTCTCTCTGACTTCTCTCTAAGACCGCTCTCTCGGACCGCTCTTTCGGACCGCTCTCTCGAACCGCTCTCTCGAACCGCTCTTTCAGACCGCTCTCTCGGACCGCTCTCTCGGACTGCTCTCTCGGACTGCTCTCTCAGACCGCTCTCTCTGACTTCTCTCTAAGACCGCTCTCTCGAACCGTTCCCTTGGACCGCTCCCTTGGACCGCTCTCTCGGACCGCTCTCTCAGACTGCTCTATTGTGACTGCTCTATTTGGACCGCTCTTTTTGGACCGCTCTCTTGGACCGCTCTCTCGGACCGCTCTCTCGGACCGCCCCCGGACCGCTCTCTCGAACCGCTCTCACGGACCGCTCTTTCGGACCGCTCTCTCTGACTTCTCTCTAAGACCGCTCTCTCGGACCGCTCTTTCGGACCGCTCTTTCGGACCGCTCTCTCGGACCGCTCTCTCGGACCGCTCTCTCGGACCGCTCTTTCGGACCGCTCTCTCGGACCGCTCTCTCGGACTGCTCTCTCAGACCGCTCTCTCTGACTTCTCTCTAAGACCGCTCTCTCGAACCGTTCCCTTGGACCGCTCTCTCGGACCGCTCTCTCGGACCGCTCTCTCGGACCGCTGTCTCGGACCGCTCTCTCGGACCGCTCTCTCGGACCGCTCTCTTGGACCGCCCCCGGACCGCTCTCTCGAACCGCTCTCTCTGACTTCTCTCTAAGACCGCTCTCTCGGACCGCTCTCTCTGACTTCTCTCTAAGACCGCTCTTTCGGACCGCTCTTTCGGACCGCTCTTTCGGACCGCTCTCTCGGACCGCTCTCTCGAACCGCTCTCTCGGGCCGCTCTCTCGGGCCGCTCTCTCGGACCGCTCTCTCGGACCGCTCTCTCGGACCGCTCTTTCAGACCGCTCTCTCGGACCGCTCTGTCGGACCGCTCTGTCGGACCGCTCTTTCGGACCGCTCTCTCGGACCGCTCTCTCGGACCGCTCTCTCGGGCCGCTCTCTCGGGCCGCTCTCTCGGGCCGCTCTCTCGGACCGCTCTCTCGGACTGCTCTTTCAGACCGCTCTCTCGGACCGCTCTGTCGGACCGCTCTCTCTGACTTCTCTCTAAGACCGCTCTCTCAAACCGTTCCCTCGGACCGCTCCCTCGGACCGCTCCCTCGGACCGCTCTCTCGGACCGCTCTCTCGGACCGCTCTTTCGGACCGCTCTTTCGGACCGCTCTCTCGGACCGCTCTCTCGGACCGCTCTCTCGGACCGCTCTCTCGGGCCGCTCTCTCGGGCCGCTCTCTCGAACCGCTCTCTCGGACCGCTCTCTCGGACCGCTCCCTCGGGCCGCTCTCTCGGACCGCTCTCTCGGGCCGCTCTCTCGGGCCGCTCTCTCGGACCGCTCTCTCGGGCCGCTCTCTCGGACCGCTCTCTCGGACCGCTCTCTCGGGCCGCTCTCTCGGGCCGCTCTCTCGGACCGCTCTCTCGGGCCGCTCTCTCGGGCCGCTCTCTCGGACCGCTCTCTTGGACTGCTCTTTCAGACCGCTCTCTCGGGCCGCTCTCTCGGGCCGCTCTCTCGGACCGCTCTCTCGGACCGCTCTCTCGAACCGTTCCCTCGGACCGCTCTCTCGGACCGCTCTCTCGGACCGCTCTCTCGGACCGCTCTCTCGGGCCGCTCTCTCGGGCCGCTCTCTCGGACCGCTCTTTCGGACCGCTCTCTTGGACCGCTCTCTCGGACCGCTCTCTCGGACCGCTCTTTCAGACCGCTCTCTCGGACCGCTCTCTCGGACCGCTCTCTCGGCACTCTCAGCACTTTCAGGTTGCTCTCTTGGCGCTTATGTTGTCAGCCCACATACTTTTTTTTTACTGTATGCATATCTCTGATCACAGTACATATTATATAGATATATCGCAATTGTCGAGCGCACTGCTTTTATTTTGAAGTAAACAGAAGTCACTGGGCACGTCCGTGTACGACTTCCAAGTTTTCTTTAAATACGAGGCTCACAGCGTTCTCAGGTGAGAGGCGCTGGGCTGTAGTTGCCGGCTAAGGCTTCCAGATGTGTAAGTGTCTCACTTTTTAATCTTTTGCAGACTAAAAACTTAATCCCAATTCAACTTAAAAGGTACATTGTGTTTTTCATAGGGGACCGACGTGCATTTGTATATCTGTGCCATAAAAACGTGAAAAAAGAATAAAATAAAGACGAAGAAGGAAGTTGCCGTGCTTTTGTTCATTCTAAGAGTGCAACACTTTCATTTTGCTCTTTCTGATCACTGTCTTCCAGGCTGCACTCTCTGCTTGTATTCTTGGGTTATTCGGTCACCGTGTCTGGTCATACTCTCGGGTCACGATCTGGTTGGTAGCCTGAAGGTTTCTTTGTGCTCTGTTGATGTACTGCTGAGACCCACTAGGGGGTGCTGGTTCTTCAGGCCTCTTAACATATAGGGTGTTCCTCAATTCAGGTTCTGCACACTTCCAACTGCAGATTCGTCATTGTGGTGCATCAAGTGCTGTCCCAATTCAAAGGCTCCTTCCAGTCCACCCTTCCAACCCGCACTTCGTTTGGCTCCAGATTAGCCTAAAACGAAGGATACAAGATATGCATCCTTTGCACCCTCGCCTATCCCAGAATTCATTGTGTTCCTCATATAAAATAATGAGCAGCAGAGCGTCGGTGTAGGTACCACACCAGCGAGACCATTTATTTATTTATTTTTATGTATAAACACACACATATTTGGACATTGTGTCCAATAACCACATATAAATGTCATTCCAGTCGTCCTCAGATGTCTTTGTCCTCTTTCATTAAAGGTGGAGTATGTAAGATTTTCAATATTTTCAAAATAAATTAACAAATAAAATAACTACAATCATAATTAGAGTTTTTTTTAACATGGAGGTTCCAGTCTGTTCATATTTGATGCGTTATTAAATTACAAGTTTAATTAATGACAAATGACAAAAAGCACTTTTTTTTACTGGTCGGCAGCTGTTTTTCTCCTTCTTTAATGGGAAGGTATGAATACATATAAGGATGACTGTACATGTGTCTAACAAGGATTATTTTCCACTGAAGTTAAGGTCAGCTTGACAGGATGAGCTGTCAGCCAGAGGAGAGCTCGTCTAAACCGCCTCATGTTGGTCATTTACACACAAAGGAAAATAAAAATAAATCAAAGTTAAATTACTGGCACCATTTTCTGTCATTTAAAAAATATTTTTGTGTCTTCTTGTGGAAGAATGGGATCAGTGATTAGATAAACTTGGCATATGTGGTTGCTAGGCAACAGAAGACTGGAGCACTATGGGTAATTCTCGTCCACTAGAGAGGCCGTCTCATTTTACTGGCAGTAAGGCACTTCGGTGTGTGCAGACCACGTAGAACACTTGGAGTGTGCAGACCCTGAACTGAGAAACACAGATAGGAGATCTTTAAATGTGTGTCTGCTTCCAGGTTAACCAACATATCAGACATTAAAGACTCCAGTTACAGCGTTCCCTCCATCACCCGGACTCTCCATGAATGTGACAGATGAGCAACATCCTGAGTTTTATTCATGTTTAATAAACAGGCTGCAGAAACTTTCCTCCTTTTGTTGATTTAAAAGTGTTTTTTTATGCTTTGCAGAGCGTCAAACGTAGATCAGGTTGTGCTGTTTTCCCCTTCAGGTTGTAAAGACAATCATTCTTCTTCAGCTGTCTTTATTTCTGTAACGATTAAAGCAAAGTGCTGCTGTGTTTTTGGAAGGTGGACTGGTTTATGTGTATGTAAAACAGGCGCTCTTCTCAACATTAAATGATAGTCACATAGAAAGGAAACTGTTTTAAGTGCATTTAATGATTCATCTGAGAACATTATGTCACTCCACACATTTGCTCTTAACACCTCAGTAAAACTGCACAGGCTGTAAATATATTTACATGTGAAGGAGAAAAAGACGTCGTGGTTAATGAGTCGGCAGTGTTGTCTCCTCGCCACCACGCTGATAAGATCGCTGCTGTAAAACATCATCGCGTTCTTTATAAACGTGTTATTGGCTTTGAATGTGATGGTTTTTTATCACAGGCTCCGTTAAAACGGGCTCAGAAAAGGTGTTTTTCTCGAAGGAAAAGCCTGTTTTTCACTTCTGAAAATGAAAACATGGCGAATCATAACATGAAAAACTGCAAACTGAGTCGTTTTTTATTTTCCTTTTCGTATAATTTACAGAAAACATTTTTTTCATAAAATCCACACGTGAGTTGACAGCATGAGAAGATGGCTCTTCAGGAAACGCTCTTCACTGTTTCAGATCCACCTGAATGCCTCCATCAGACCTACCAGAGGCCTACCACGTCTCCTATCAGGACCAGCAGGGTGGAGCTCTGTGATGGTCATGTGACCCTCCAGCTGGTCTACGGAGGTTTTCCAGCGTTTCTATCCGTCCAGGAGGTCTACAATCCAGATGTAGTGTTTATTCAGAGACTCTAGATGGTAAATCCACCATTATTTATCACATCTTCATCACCATCACTACCATGTTGCTAAGAGACCTCTATTTCCACCTGGACATGATGATGAAGACACTTCCTGTCAGACTTTCCACCAATCAGAGAGCTTAAACTGACTGTCCAATCAGGAGCAGCCAAAGCAGGAAAATAATGATCCTCTATGGCTGGAATAAAGCCAGGAAGACGTTTTTATGGAAAACTATCAGAATGAATACAGAGGATGAAGTGGTTTGGATGAATTTGAAAACCAGCTTGTCAAATTCAGATTTGAAGGGAAATAACTTTTCTTCTCTCTGGGTTATGAATCAATGCAGATTGATCTTGTTGCATTAGAACGGTAAGTTTGACAGTAAAAGGTATTGTATGATGATACCAGCCTTTTATGTCCACAGTATCTGACTGATACCAAACTGCAGTTTCACATCGCTGCTTAAAGCATGAAGAGATGATGCGTTTACAGTCCCTACTGTAAAAGTTCAGGAGAAGCTGCTGTGATTGGCCGGCTGCAGGGGTCCAGTCCTTTTTATCACAAAGCTCTTCGGCTTGTTTGGGACGAGAAATGGTGCCGGTCGGGTTTTTAGACATGGTGAGGAAAGCCTCCAGCTGGGACAGACACAAAGAACCTGTCTGCTGCTGGAACAGCAACTGTGACCAGTTTAATCAGGCTCTTCCACCATTAGTGGCCCACAAACGTGGTTTCTTCCTGAAAACGTCCAGTTTTCTTCACCTCTAAACATCTGCTCTGCACCCACGTTCCTCATGTTCTTCTTCCTCCCTGCCTCATCACCATCACCCTCAGTGCTGTTCCCCAAACCTTCCTCCCGTCAGAGGATGAGGAGCTTGGCCATCATGGCTCAGAGGAAGATCAGCTCAGAGGTTCCGAAGCCTGATTGGCTGAGCCTGATAGGACGTGGAATCACTGAGGAGTTCCTCGCAGCTGCATTAAGCATCTCTGGTGCCGTCAGACGTGTGTTTTGTTGTTTCTTCAGACAACAGGCTGAATGAACGCAACACATCTCACACAGCTGCTGCTGACGGCAAGTGGCCGAGGACAAACGTGTCGCCGCACAGAATGATCAGAAGATCCGTGTTTCTGCACAGAACCGCTGTCACCAGTTATTCCCTCCTTCACACCCCCACTATCTGTCGTTTCCATCCTTGTGGCTTCAGACACGTGACTTCGTGTGCACGATGAGGGGAGTCAGGATCACTACAGGCGTGTAGAAATCTGCATGTATGTACAGAATAAGTGCTGGATGTGGAAAAGTTCCCCTCATCATCACACTGGATTTTTCCTGCTTTGCTGGTTTTATAGATTCCTGCTGATCTGTGACTTTAACAAATATGTAAATATAATAAATACAGTTTATATGGAAACAAAACAAGCAAAGGTGCAAATAAAATTAGTTTAATTAAATTATATCAATAAAATATCAAATAGAAATATGTAATATTACTCTATGGGCCTGTGATGGACTGGAGACCAGTCCAGGTGTACCTAGCCGGGACTCCAGCTTCCCGCGACCCCTAATGGTTGGAAAGATGAATGAATAATATTAAAATGTTAAGGACTGGGCTCGCCATCAACTCTGACTGACTCGGAGACGTTTTATGATCATTAGCAACAGTTTGTGTTTCCTTCATGAATGTTTGACCAACAAACCAGGTATGAACCAGCAGCAGTTTGACTTCAGTCCGTCAGGCTGCAGTCGCGTTTCTTTTCCTACAAACTGGGATTCCAGTCGGAAAACCGTTAGCCAGAAGCTGTAAAACAGTCCTGAAGCTTCCAGTTCACCACCTCCTGCTGGGACTCCTCAGCTGTTCCTGCTGCGTGGCGTCGCTTCACGCCGAACCCAGCGACACGGTTCCATGTGCTCAGAGCGGGGCGGAGACGTTCTTCTACAGTTTTACATCTCTCTTTACAAGTCAGCTGCTCCTCACACACAACAAACAAAACACTGATCATTTCCAACGCGGTGGAGCATGTTCCTGCTCAACACAGAGACAACACACCAGTAAGCAACAGGTAGAAATCAGAACCGCACACACACACACACACATGGATTTTTACATGTGATGGAGTCTCCGTAAGGCTGCGAGTGGTCCGGTTGCTGCTGCGCTGCAGCTTCCAGGAACGCCTCCGTTAACGTTTCCCACCTGCTGAGCCGCAACGTTTCCACGTCAGAAACACGCCAAACACACCGCTTCCTGCAGGCAGCCGCCATCTTTAACCTGCTGGACCAAACATGGTGGTGAAGCGAGCGCTCTGACAGCAGGAGGCCCGGCGCTCCGCTCCGAGGTCCGCCGGCTGTTTCCCAGCACTGACCTCCAGCAGCGCCACGGCTTCACGCATCGGCTTCTGGCTTCTCCACCAGTTTCAGAGCCTCGTGCATGCCGGCTGCCGACAGCTTGCGGTTGATGTTCCTGTAGCGGCAGCGCAGCAGGTTGCTGTACGTCGTCCTCAGGTCGCGGTTGAAAAAGGCGTAAATGAAGGGATTGATGAGGGAGTTGGCGTAGCCGAGCCACAGCAGCGTTCTCTCCAGCCACAGCGGCACGCAGCTGCACTCCACGCCGCAGACGAACGGCCGGGCCGTGGACACCAGGAAGAAGGGAAGCCAGCAGACGGCGAAGGCGCCGACCACAATGCCCAGCGTGGCCGCCGCCTTCTGCTCTCGCTTGAAGATGGACTGGTTTTTCCTCTTCCGGCGCTGGTGATGCTCGCCGCTCTTCAGCAGGCGTGAGACGCGGCTGCTGCACTCCTCCTCCACCTCCCGCTGGATTTTTAACGCCGCCGCCACGCAGTCCAAGCTCTCCTCGTCCTCCTCAGCTTCCTCCTCCTGCTCAGCCTCCGTCCCTTCAACGCTCCCCGTTTCCCCCGATTCCGACGGCGGAGGGGCGCCGGGTCCCCCTCTCCCCGCTCGGTGAGGCGGCCCTGCGCGGCGCTCCCCCTCCCTGGGGAAGCCGGTGATGGTGTGCTTGGCTGCGCTGAGCTTGGCGGCTCGGTAGATCCGGTAGTACATGAACAGCATGACGGACATGGGGATGTAGAACGCCACGGCGGTGGAGTAGACGGTGTAGCCGAAGTCCTGACTGATGAGGCAGACTCGGCCGTCGTTGACGTTTTGCGCCCAGCCGAAGAGGGGGGGGAGGGTGATGGAGGCAGAGAGGAGCCACACGGACAGGATCATCTTCGCCATGCAGCAGCCGTTCTGGCGAACCGGGTACGTCAGGGGCTTCGTGATGCCCAGATACCTGCAGAGACAAGAATCTGCACTCAGTTACATCAAGCAGCCATGTTTGTTTGTTTTTAACCCTTTCATGCATCGAGCCCACCCATAGACTGTATATAAAAAGATGGGCGGAGCCTCCGTGACGTCACCCGTAGGTTTCTGAAGAGCTGAATTGAAGCTCGGTGGGCGGTTCCTACCATCACCATCGTGGCAGGGGCATATATGGCGAAAAATACAAAAATGGGTAAAGAGGTGGAGCTGAGAGGGGGGCTGTGAGCGTCATGGTGCATGATTGACATCGAGAGAACTCCGAGCTGCCTGTAGCTAAGAGCTAACTGGGCTAACCTGGTGCTAACAGGAGCTAACCAGCTAATGGGGGTAAGCGGGCTAAAACTAAGTCTAAAACCGCAGTTGTTCTACGTTCCTCTTTCTGGAAGCGGGAGATCGGGTACCTGTCAATCAAAATGACACGCCCCTAAACATGCCGGTTTTGATATAAAATTACTTTTAAACGGAGAAGTTATGAAAAAAATCCACTCCCCCCCACAGTTGTCATGAAGGTAAACCTGAATTAAACAGAAAATATTTTTTTGTACCAGGCTGTAAACATGTTTATTTACTGCTGTAAACATGTTTACAGCTCTCTTTCTGCAGATGTGAACTCGTCTCACCTAAACTGTCTCCAGTTGGTCCAAAATTCGGCAGCTCATCTTTTAATGGACTTCTTAAACATGAGCATGTCACGCCGATCTTTGCTTCTTTACACCAGCTCCACATCAAGTTGAGGATCAATTTTAAGACCTTAGTTTTTTTTTAAATCACTTCCTGGTTTAGCTCCGCCTTACTTAGCAGATCTTTCTGTTGTCACACTCCACATAGATCCTTGATGTCCTCTGGTCAACATGGTGGTGGTGTTTTCACTTAAGACATATTTTACTCTTGACTGTGTTTTATGTTTGTGTTCTTTATCAATGTGAATGCCCATGGGGCAACGGTTTTAGCATAATGAGCTGAAAACAGCTTCAACAGAGGTTCAGAGCTCTGCACCGGTTTGGAGTGTCCGGTTCGTCTCGGTCCCGGTCTCCACACACTCAAAAATAGAGGTACCAGCTTGTACCTAAAAAGGTACAAATGCTTGTCGCTGGGGGTGTACTCTTTTGAGAGACATATCTGTACCCTTCAGTTCTGGTCTATTTTTGTACCTTATCAAGTTCAACCTCACCTTATCAAGTTATGTTTTTTATGTTTTCCACAGCATTAGACCTGGTCCATGCCAATTAGCAATATTATCTTATCTTAAATCTAGAAATAATCTTCAAAAACTCAAAATACTGACCAGACATACACTTAGTTTGCAGCATCTGACCTTCATTGTCTGGTGTAGTAAATGACTGTTAAGTAGTACTACTGTCATCACTCAACTCTGCTCTAGTTTGTAACATTACAGCCATTAACATTACATTTTTCAATGCTGCAGGTTCCCTTATGGTCGAAATGGTACAAATTTGTACTTTATGTCACTTTGAACCCTTTTTCGTACTCTGAAGGTGCTTCTGGTCTCTTAAAGACCAGTATTGTACTTTTGACAGAACATTTCTTTAAAATGTACCTATAGGTACAGAAATGTCCTTATCTTGTACCTCTATTTTTGAGAGTGCATTGTCTTTCTTGCAAAATGTTTGGAACGCCACTCCCCCTACACCTTTAGTTTCACTTCAACCATTCAAGCATCAAACTTTTCAGCCAATTCAGGAGATATGTGCTAAGACTTTTGGTCTTTGTAACATTTAAACTTTTCAAGTTATTCAAGTTTTTGTCAATTTTTCAAATCCGTTCCTGTGATTGGACAAAATGGAAAATGCAGTTCAGCGATTGGTCCACTTTGTGCACAGGTACACATTGGTATACATGGGACGGGCTCAAATCCAGCATCAAATGTTGTGCATTATGATGAAATGCCAGTTGTTGCACACAGTGTGCTGCGTACTACATCATCAAAGAGCTTCAGCTTCAGCTTTAGTTGCAGGCTGTGCAGTTAAAGTGTGGACTGTCTGTACAAATAAGATAAGGTCTTTCTAGAGTACTTATACAATTATTACAGAATGTTAATTAATGTGAATGCCATTGGGGCCTTACTTAGCATGTTAATACCCAAATTCAACATTTTGCAAAAATTAATTCGGCCTTGTGATTGGATGAAAGACTTTCAAACCCACTGTGGATTGGACGTCGCAAAAATTCAGCTCTGCGATTGGTCAGGTTTTGCATAATGAGCTGAAAACTGCTTCAACAGGGTTTCAGAGCTCTGCACCAGTTTGCAGTGTCCGGTTCATCAAGTTCCAGTGTCTTTCCTGCAAAATGTTAGGCACACTACTCCTCCTACACCTTTCGCCTCACTTCAACCATTCAAATTATCAAACTGTTCCGCTCATTCAGGAGATATGTTCTCTGACTTTTGGTCTTTGTAACGTAAACTTTTCAAGTTATTCACATTTTTGCCAAATGTTAAAATCTTCTCCAGTGATTGGACAAAACAGAAGTCAGCTCAGCGATTGGTCCATTTTGTGCAAAAGTACATTCAGGAGATATGTGCTATGACTTTTGGTATTTGTAACATTTATACTTTTCAAGTTATTCAAGTTTTTGTTAATTTTTCAAATCCGTTCTTGTGATTGGACAGAACAGAAAATGCATTTCTGCGATTGGTCCATTTTGTGCACTGGTACACAGGTACACATACAAGGCACTGGTTCAAATGCAGCTTTTAACATATAGCTCTGTTTGTCAGCTATTACTTGTGAGATGGCATGCAGCTCTGCAGGCTTCTCAATATGAACTATTGGTCTCAGCTGTGCACTTCAAGGAGCAAAGAAATTCAATTGCTAAATGTCACAGTTAAACATGAAGGATTTGTTCCAACAATGCTCCCTGCAACATTTCAACACTTTGATGAATCTTAAACACATTAAAAAAAGTTTTTCACATTGAACAAAGTCTTTTACATCTTTACTGGAGTTTAGTTAAACCTTGCAAATGTTTTTGCAACCCCCCTAATTACACCCTGCTGGAAGTGGACAAAAAGGCGTTCCCATCCCAAATGGAAAAAATTTGAACGCTTTTTCCAAGGCATATCTAAGAGTATTAGTGGTGTAGTGTGTAAGTCAATCCCCATGTGGGGCAATTAGAAAATATTTCAGTTGTGCTTCTTTTTTTTTTATTTCTTATACTTATGCAATTTCATTTCAATCATTCAGTATAGTTCAATAAATGGACATTCACAGTTGCTATTATTTCAATAATAGCTGTTTCTGGTTCAAATAAAAAAACAAACTGTGCTGAAATGACATTTAAATATTAAAATTTTGTAGTGAAAATACTTCAAAAGAAACAAAGTTGCTCACTTTGAACAAAAAAGTCTTTAACTGATGACACAGGCAGTTTTAAATAGTTTTCTGCAACGATTTTCTTCAGTGATTAATGCAGTTTAACTGCTGACATCAGAACTGTCGTTGTTTCCACAAACTTTTTAAAACTATCTTTATCTTTTTGACAGCAGTTCAACCTTCTTCTTCAACCATCTTTTTGCCATACTGCTGATTACACACAGCTTTCAAAATGAATTGCCTGTCATTGAGAAGGTTGTGAGTTCAAACCCAGGTACTGGATCTTGATAAATCTTGTGAAATGGTTGCACTTCTTCTCCTAATGTTTATGCTGACAACGACAAACTAATAAATCTTGTGTGCTACTCACCTATTTAAATCTTGAGGTCTTTTTAGTCGATTTTACACTCCAGGACATTTTTAAAAACATTCCTATTCCGATGGTAAAACATTTTGATACTTCCTCATGTAGAGAGCTGTGCTGATGTCGTTGTTACAGAAACAGGCTCTTG
>NC_136629.1:6898038-6998038 GCF_933228915.1 Telmatherina bonti
TTTTCAGGACAATCTGATGAGGGATTAAAGGCTGTAAAAACACAGCGCGCGCGCAGCCGCAGGGGTTCAGCGTGACACCGTGGATCAGACTGGAGTTCATAAAAGCAGAAAAATCTTTTCATCACAAAGTTTGGTATCACGTGACGTTGAGCTGAGGCAGAAACTAAGTTCTTCTCACCTGTCGATGCTGATGACGCACAGAGTCATGATGGACGCCGTGCAGCACATCACGTCCATGGCGATGAAGACGTTGCAGAAGAACTGGCCGAAGATCCACTGACCCCCGATCAGGTCCGTGATGCTGACGAACGGCATGACGGCCAGAGCCACGGACAGGTCCGCCACGGCCAGAGACACGATCAGGTAGTTGGAGGGCTGGCGCAGCTTCTTCACGAAGCACACGGAGATGACCACCAGCAGGTTCCCGCAGATGGTGGACAGCGTGAGCATGGTGAGGACCCCGCCGATCAGCACCTTCTCCACGCGCCCGTAGCTCAGGATCTGCTCTCCGCAGCGCGTCCCGTTCGTCTCCATGACCTGCGGCTGAGTGGAGGTGGAGGGAGACGTGGCCGCTGCCGCTGCTGCCGCTGCGGCGTCCTGCGCGATCTTCAGCAGCCGCGGCGCGAGACCCTCAGAGACCATGATGCTGATGGAGCCGCCAGGATCCGCGGCGCTGACTCTGTCCTGCGTCACCAAGGAAGACCTCATGGCGTCACCAGCCAAAGTCCCGTTACCTGCTCCCGCGACCACCATCCTGCTGCCCGGCGGCGCGTCTCATCCATGCACGCGGAGGCGCGTCCGGCGGCGACACAGACGCGCGCAAACGTGCCGCTGCTGGTGTGAAGAATGACTAATTTCTCTCCACTTAGATCCACAACAAGCTGCTCTCACAGCTTCTCCTCGCCTTCACGCGACCTCTGCGTCTTCACTCCGCGGTTTGGAGGCTCGACCTCGTCATTACGCACGCGCCGCGCCGCGGGCACACTCCCAGAATACCTGACCTATAAAAGTGGAATTAGTTTCGTGTTTTCTGAGGCAAACCTCCCCAACATCTGAGCCTTCATGTGCAGGAGGGAGAAACCTGGAACCCGGCGCGCGCAAATCCAATGAAAAACGTCTGACGTCAAAACTGGTTTTGTGTGATGTTTCACCACACACCTGCACGCACGTGCACACCGTGAGCACAGAGCAACTCCATGAATGTTTGGAGACGGTTTTAATGTCAGCAGACAGAGTGCGCGCGTGGACTGCGGTGCGTAAAAGCGCAGAATGAGGAGTTTGCGCGTCTTTTAGCGCGAGTGTGGGTGTTCGTTTCAGCACACGCGCGTGCACAAACGGGGGAAAAGTGCTGAGCGTCATGCCCTTTGCATGTGACGCTTTTTTTTATTTTCGAGGGATCAGAATCAACTGGGATTCTCCCAGTTATAGGGAAAAAGGGTTGGTGAGTTCAGCTTTTATTGTGAAAGGTCGGTTAGATGATCAAAAGCCCCCCCCCCCCCCCCCCCACCCATCACACACACACACACACACATGATATTGAAGCACATGAATGACCCTGTGACTGACAGTGGACTCTGCCTTCATGTTGGACCAAAGACAAGCATCATCCTCAGACGTGTTGGGTGATGTCGCCCCCCTGCGGTGACACATCAGTACTGCACGTTGTCCTTCAGCAGGAGAATCTTGTGTTTCGTATCTGAAACAGTTCAGATGTTAAAATGTAATCACATCCGCAGAACTGTGTTAGCCTTGAGCCATCCTGGATTTCCAGGAAAACAGAGAAGTTCTTTACAAGCTGAGTAACGAGTCCTTCATTTCATTCAGGCGTGTTAAAGAGGAGCTGCCTCTAGAACACACAGGGGGTGTGTGTGTGTGTGTGTGTGTGGTGGGGGGGGGGGGTCCTGAGGACCAGGACTGAGAAACACGGATCTGCAGATAGATTCCACTTCAGTTGTCTCCAACGTCTTTATCCAGCGTCTACAGATGTGTCTCTTCAGCCTGGGACAGGTGCTAACATCACATCTCACGCTCATGTCTGTTCCATTAGATATGGTGCAAACTGGGACCCAAACCCCTTCAGCCCCCTGTTTGTGGTCTGGACCAGGAACCAGCAGGTGAGAGGCAGCAACACCTGAGCAGGTCACCAGTCAGAGACAAGCTGCCACCTGCATTCCCTCCCAGTGAGAAGCTCCTCCATTCTGCAGAAAACAAATATATTTGTTCATCACAACTTAACATCAGGATGGTTCAAAGAGCTTCGCAGACCCAATAAAATGTTAGAAAATCAGAAGCATCATTTCAAAATAAAAACAAGAAAGCAAAGAACACATTCTGGATGATAAATGTCTTCATATTTGACATGTTTGTTTGGTTTAAATGAAGGTGCAGAAGTTGATCTTCAGTGTCCCGCAGAGCGCCATCAGGCCGTTCACTCGGACGGTTACCGACACCAGACGACTCCGCTCATCTTGCAGTCAAATGAAGGCATCTGCTTCTGGTGTGAAACTTCAATATTCATGAATGAAATCAATAATAAACTAATCCCAGTGAAGCTGTTGACCGCTGTGTGGGGTGTTGGGATGGATGATGAACGTCAGAGCACGACCAAGTCCAAAGCATCGTAGCAGAAAGGAGTTCCTAAAGAAAACAGAGGAGCAGAAGATCTTTTAAAGGAGTGAAGACACTAAACTACCACTGTTCATTGCATTCAGACAGCTTGTCTGTGGTTTTACACGCAGACACGCATCTCACTGTCTGTCTGGGTAAATTTGTTTTTGTAATCTGAACGTTGGCTTCATCTGGTCGTGATCTCCAGCTCTCGCTTGAGCGATTCGCGGCCCAGTGTGAAGCGGCTGGGATGAGAATCAGCACCTCCAAATCTGAGACCATGGTCCTCAGCCGGAATAGGGTGGATTGTCCTCTTCGGGTCGGGAGTCAGGTCCTGCCTCAAGTGGAGGAGTTTAAATATCTCGGGGTCTTGTTCACGAGTGAGGGAAGGATGGAGCGCGAGATCGACAGACGGATCGGTGCGGCGTCTGCAGTAATGCGGACTCTGCGCCGGTCTGTCGTGGTGAAGAAGGAGCTGAGCCAGAAGGTGAAGCTCTCGATTTACCAGTCGATCTACGTTCCTACCCTCACCTATGGTCATGAGCTGGGTGGCCGGGCTCTCCCTTAGAGATAGGGTGAGGAGCTCGGTCATCCTGGAGGAGAACAGAGTAGAGCCGCTGCTCCTCCGCATCGAGAGGAACCAGTTGAGGTGGCTCGGGCATCTGGTCAGGATGCCTCCTGGACCTCCCTGGTGAGGTGTTCCAGGCACGTCCCTCTGGGAGGAGACCCCGGGGAAGACCCAGGACACGCTGGAGGGATTATATCTCTCGGCTGGCCTGGGAACACCTCGGGATCCCCTGCAGAGTTGGCATGTGGCTGGGGAGAGGGAAGTCTGGGCTTCCCTGCTTCGGCTGCTGCCCCCGCGACCCGACCCCGGATAAGCAGCAGAAGATGGATGGATGTGAATGTAAGTAAATAACATACATGTGACTGGGCGTAAAACAGCCTGACTGTGTTACTAAAGAAGCTTCACCTGCTTCTGACTTCCTGTCAACATGTTTCCAACACAACATGCCTATCAGCGACAAATCCAGGCTCCATCATGCATCCTACCCAATGCAAGACGGGCCAAAGCCTCTCCAGCCAGCAGAGGATCTTACGACTCTTGTTTGGTCTCTTTGTCTTCTTGTGTTTCTTTGCTGAATCAGTGACATTGCATGTTCAAACGTTCAAATGTAGGTCAGGTTTACCTTCATGACGACTGTGGGGGGAGTGAATTTTTTCCAACTCGCCTGTTTAAAAGTAATTTAATCTCAAAGTTCATCATATTTAGGGGCGTGTCCTTTTGATTGACAGGTACCCGATCTCCCGCTTCAAGTCAGAAGAACGTAGAACAACCGCGGTTTTTAGCCGGTTAACAACGTGACTTAGCTTTAGCCTGCTTACCTCCGTTAGCTGTTATCTCCTGTTATCTCCTGGTTAGCTTGATTAGCTCTTAGCTACAGAAAGCTCGGAGTTCGCTCGATGTCAATCATCCACCATGACGCTCACAGCCCCCTCTCAGCTCCACCTCTTTGCCCATATTTGTATTTTCCGGGCGAGACGACACACATGCCCCTGCTGAGATGGTGATGGTAGGAACCGCCCACCGAGCTTCAATTCAGCTCTTCAGAAACCTACGGGTGATGTCACGGAGGCTCCGCCCATCTTTTATATACAGTCTATGGTTAAAAGCAGCCAGTTCCTTATTATACTGTGAAGCGAAACGTCACGTTGGGTCCTGGATGTAAAAGTCATATAATGTCGGTTTCTCAGCCTCAGGACGCTGCTGGGCAGCAGTGTCTCTAGAAATAGACATGATAAATGCCACTGTGTCATCGAACACATCTGGGATGCGAGTTTTAAGGTCAGAAAGTTACGTAAAGCATCTATAAATTCAACATGTTCAAATGAATGTTATGAACTCAAATATGTCTGAAATAAATGTAGAGAACAACTAACCCAACATCCCAGTGGACAGTGGGACGTTGGGACCCAAAGGGAACCTGGAGGGAACCAAGAGAACCCAGAAGGAACCTGGAGGGAACCCAGGTAAACCTGCAGATGAATGTGGCATCAGAGGAAACGTGTCCAGAGCGTCATGAGAAACGGCTCCCGCCGACGGCTCGTAGTGAACCTGATGAATGCGTTGCCGGGTCTTTGTTGCCTGGAGGCGTCAGAGCGGCTTTCATTAGGAGAAGCTTTTATTCTGAACTCGTAGAAATCTGGGTTTCTCATAATGGAAAGCTGTCCTCGCTGATCGCCGACTTTTTTAAAACCTTATTAATTTCCTAATTAAAGCGGAGCTTCAGCGGAAATGTGCTGTAAAAGCTGCTCTGATCTGCCTGCAGCTCCGGCGCCATTGTTGCAGCCTCGTGTCATGTTTTGACCTTTTAATACCCGCCAGCTGTGATTGGTGCTTTCGTTTTATTATTTTGTCTTCTTTTGTCGCCTCGTTCTTTCATCGCTGCGTCTACTGATCCTGATGGAAAAGAGAAAATACATGAGGTTAAGCCAGCGAATGCACCTTCCTCCCACCTGCACAGACGTCCCTCTGCACACGACGCCGTTCTCATGAGGCTGTTTTAGAGGCTGGTGCAAACACTTTGTTCCGAACTCAAATTGTCTGGCTCTAGGAACATGAGGGGGCATTGTGCGTGCACGTCATGCTTCTGCTCTTTTTGTTGTTATTGTTATTTATAAGTGTGAAAAAATAGATTACACTTTGTCAGGCGTCTAACCAAAGACCAGTCCAGCCTGGGTGTCCCACCAGAAACAGAAGCTCCCGCTGGTTTAGCTCTTAGGGCCACAATGACCACAATGCGGTGGCATTCCCTCAGGGGGGAGTTGGAATATATATGAAACTATATATGAGGGAATATAAAAATTATAGATTCATTAAAATAAAAAAAAACATTACAAATATCAAAGATCAAGGTTTTAACAAACAACCACATAACAAATGTCTCATTAGATCTTTAAATAATAAACTAAAATATCAAACGAAGCTGAGATAGTTCGGCCAATCCCAAACAAAAAAGCAGGAGAGAACATCAAACTCCAGACACAATAACATGGCAGTCCCTCAAACAATAATCTCAAATTTATATAAAAATCAAGAACAAACAATAAAAACAGAGAACATAACATTTTCTTCTCAGTTTTGTTTAAAAACATTTATTTTTTGTTTTTAAGAAACTCATTCACCTCTCCCGTCTGGATGGCTCACACATCCAGTGCACATGTGTGATGGAGCAATGCTCCCACTGACAGGCTCACATTTAAAAATGCATTAATTCCCTGTTGACAGAACATATAGATGTTATATCCTACTGTATTTATTGTTCATTAGTTTTTAAGTAGCCTATCGCATTATATAAATCACTACGAGGTGTTTAACAGAGCTTCACTCCCTTAAAGTTTTACCGCTGCAGCAGCTCAGCCAGCGGGGGGGAGAAACCTGACACCCAACAGTCAGGCTGCTTGTCAACTCATTTGCATACTAAACGCTGATTGGTTGTTTACGGGGAGGAGAAAGAGGGGGTCCGGCAATGCATTGCTGTATGCAGCTCGGTGCAGATGGGAGAGAGAGTTTAAGTAGTTGATGCATTTTTGACAGATTTGATTTGAGGCGGCAAGGTGTTTGTTGCTCCCTCTAAAGCCGGCCTCGCACACCAAGCAGGCGTTTGTGCTTGAAGCTAATCTTTGAGCATCTTTCTAGTTTATATTCAGCTCCAGTATGACCCAAGCTGACATGTTGTCCCTAAAACACTCACTGAGAACTAAAAACCACATGGTTTCCCCACTTCAGCTATAAACTAAGCTAATGCTAGCATAGAACTGGATTAGCACATAGCTTCATGCTAACAGCAGGTTAGCAGCCTTACATAACATTAGCACAACATCTCTGCTAGACACGTGGAGATATTTTCCGCCAATAATAGGGAAATTACTTTGCAGCAGTTAAACTGGTGAAACTGCAGGTCTGAAAAGACAATCGTTTCTTCCTCCTCCAACGACCTGTCAGTCATCTGAGATGGCAGCTGTGGCGCCCAATCACAGCGGTGACCAGCGCCACCTTAAAGCTAAATTAAAAGTATAGAAGACATGTATTCTGTGGAGCACTATGCGCGAGTGTGTGGGCGTATACAGGTGTTAGTGCGTGCGTGTGTGGGCGCGGTTAGGTGTAAGTGCATGTGGGTGGCGCAAAGTTTTAAAAGGTACACTCTCACTTGGGGAAATGGTTTTTGGGAGAGGCAGCTGGGTAGCCGTAATTTTTGTTGACCGTTTTTCGCTTTTCGCTTTTCGCTTTTCGCTTTTCGCTTTTTCGTTTTTCGCTTTTCTCCTTTGTAATTTGCTTTAGCCTTTTGTGTGTTTTCTTCAATATTATTCCGGTTTATTTTCTATCAAGTCATCACAGCATGTTCTCTGTATATATAAAGCAACGCTGATCCCAATGAAAAATAAACCATCTTAAAACGCAACTGGATCCAGCATATCTTTGGAAGGATGAAGCGCGTCACCAATATTACAGGACCCAACACCTCTCAGCGGCTTTAGGAAAAGGAAGCCGCAACATTTGTCAACAAAAAAGGCATCTATGAAAAGCTTCACGCTGCGCACCTGCCAAAGGAACGGGCCAGTGGTAGGAGAAAAGGAGCAGCTAAGTGCGCAAAACGCAATTCATTCATCTGAATACAGGTAAGCCAAGCCTGTTTCATGATTTTGTGGATTACGCTGAAAGCAATCCTGCTGTTGATGCCGCCGAGCGTCTTATAAGGAATGAATGAATGAAGCGGACATTTTGCGCCAGAGGAAGCGCTACTTCCTTATGCCTGGCCGTGATTGAAACGGAATGGTGCGCAGCGCCGATGTTGTCTGGATATCAAGTTGTTGAATTGTGAAATCTGAATGTAAAAGGCATGAACCTCAAATATATCTCGGAAGTTTGAATGTTGAGTAATGTGAAATGAAGTTTAATTAAAATGAGTCAAGCAAGCACGGGTTCAAACATGATGGAAAATGAAAGAGGGACAAGGGAAGTTAAACTCACCATAAAAGCTCTGGAAAACAAAATCGAACGACTACAAAATGAGCGTAAAACTGCTACTAATAAAATCAAAGCATTAATACCACAAATGAAATCTCAGATGAAATTAAAGGAAAATGGTACAGAAATTTCTCTGGGACTTGAAAACTTAAATGTACTGTGTGAAAAGGCCCACTCAGCACACAAGGAGCTGTTGCCATTACTTCCAGAGGAGGAAAAGGAAAAACAAAATGAATGGTTTTCCACCATTATGGAATATTCGGAGGCATTTACTGATGCAGTGAAAGACTGGCAAAAGGAGAATTTGCATAGAAATGCAGAACCACCACCACCACCAACTGCAAGCCCAGGCAGCGCTGACAAGCTGAAACCCTCTCATGAACCTGAAGCAGACATTCAAGTGGAACCTGAGGACAGTGTTTCAAATGTAGGGAGTAAAAGATCACATTACTCCTCCACAACCTCAAGATCCTCTGCACGATGGAAAGCGGAAGCAGAGCTGGCTGCATTAGAAGCAAAACAAAAACTGCTTGACGAAAAGCATGCACTTCAAGAGGAAGAAGAAAGACTACGAAAAAGAAAGAAGAAGTTTCAGTTGGACGGTGAAATTGCTGAAAAAATGGCAACTCTAAATTTGCTAAAAGCCAGAAGCAGTACCGTCAGTGGAAGTCACAAATCAAGAGCTTCTGACGGGATGAACTCCTACCTGGAAAAGAAACAACATCCACAAAAGTCAAAACTTCTTAATGTGAAAGCATTAGAATTTATCCCATCGCTGTCCACAAAACCGAAGAGGAAAACCTGTGACGACGCACCTCCAACAGCAGAGCCATCTGTTCCTGCACTGACGCAGAATGGAAATGCATTTTGTGATGACAGCAATGGCATGTTTGATATAATGAGAAAGCAGAATGAAATAACATCACTTCTCATACAACAGCAATGCCTGTCTGCTCTTCCAAAAAGAGAAATCCCAGTATTTGATGGCGACCCTCTTAAGTTTTACTCTTTTATGAGAGCATTTGAATATGGAGTGGAATGTCATACAAATAACAACTATGATCTACTGTATTTTTTGGAACAATACACAAAAGGAAATGCAAAAGAGCTTGTGAGAAGTTGCCAATATATCGATGCACAAAGAGGATATTTCAAAGCAAAGGCGCTATTAAAGGAGCGTTACGGAAATGAGCAGAAGGTGGCATCGGCTTATATGGAAAGAGCATTGTCTTGGCCACAAATTAAACCAGAGGATGTGAAGGCTCTGTCGGAATACAGTCTCTTTCTCCGCAGCTGCTGTAATGCTATGGAGGACATGCAATACCTACGTGATCTGGACACACCATCTAATATGCTGGACATTATAAAGAAATTGCCATACAGGATGAGAGAAAAATGGAGAAGTCATGCCTGCGACCTTCAGGAGAAATCAGACAGAAGAGCAAGGTTTATTGACATTACAGCCTTTGTTGAAAGGCAAGTGAAAATACTCACCGATCCAGTTTTTGGCAACATACACGATGCACCAACAATACATAAAGGAGGAAGCAAACTCAAAGTCCAGCTCCGCCCTGGAATTAGTTTTGCCACAACTGTAGACCCTGTGGAAAGGAAATGTCTGTCTGAGAATAAGAGCAAAGATACTCACCAAACAAGGAGGCACATATGCCCCTGCTGTGAAGAAGGACATTCACTTGAGAAGTGTGTGAAGTTGGAAAGAATGGCTCACAAAGACAAGATGAGATTCTTAAAGGACAACGGATTCTGTTATAGCTGTCTGTGTAAAGGACACGTCAGTAAAGAATGCCGTAGAAGGATCTCTTGTTTCAAATGTGGCCTGAAACACCCAGCTGTTTTACACAGGGACAATGTGAGTAATGCTGATCAGACTGGGAGAAATGTCATGCAGTCTGTGGACAACACCCTGGTCTCGAGTGGTCTTACAGGGGCTGGAGAGCAGAACTGCAAACTTCCTATCGTGCCAGTCCAGGTCAAAGCAAAGAAGGGCAATAAAATTATCTGCACATATGCTTTCCTGGACCAAGGCAGCACAGCGGTATTCTGCACAGAGGACTTGTTGCATAAACTCCATCTCACTGGAAAAAGGACCAACATTCTCCTGAGAACCATGGGTCAGGAAAGAGTGGTGAACAGCAATGTGGTCCCTGAGTTAGAGGTAGCAGCACTTAATTGTGACAACTTTATTGACTTGCCGAGAGCCTACACACAGAAGTCAATGCCAGTATATCAGAGCAACATACCTACAGAAAAGGATGTGAGAATGTGGCCACACTTAAAACACCTCACCTTACCTCAGATTGATGCAGGAATTGATCTGCTCATAGGAACCAATATTCCTAAAGCCATGGAGCCATTGGAGGTGATCCACAGTGTGAATGATGGACCTTATGCCATAAGGACTGTACTGGGCTGGACAGTGAATGGACCACTGGCAGGAGGAGGCAGTGGGCAGGCCATTGACTGTGAGTCAGTGACAGTAAACAGAGTCTCCGTCATACATCTGGATGAGCTGTGGAAACAACAGTTCAAGAATGATTTTCCTGAAACTGCCATGGATGAGCAGCCAGGTCTGTCCAAAGAGGATCAAAGGTTCCTGGAATTAGTGAATACGTCTGTAAAGCATCTGGATGGTCACTATCAGACCGGTCTGCCTTTCAGAGAGCAAGAGGTCATTATGCCAAACAATAGGAAAGTGGTGGAACAGAGGTTGCACTACCTGAAAAGGAGGTTTCAGAAAGACTCACTGTTTCACTCAGAGTATACCACCTTCATGAACGGCCTACTTGCGAGGGGCTATGCTGAGAGGGTGCCTGAGAAAGAGTTGAATTGTTGCAACGGCAAAGTCTGGTACATACCACACCATGGCGTCCGTCATCCAACTAAAGGGAAGCTGAGAGTGGTGTTTGATTGTGGTGCCAGCTTTAAAGGGAAATCACTCAATGATCAGCTACTTCAAGGCCCTGATCTAACTAGCTCACTGATAGGAGTTGTTACTCGATTCAGAAAGGAGCCTGTCATTATCATGGCAGACATGGAGTCCATGTTCCATCAGGTGCGAGTCCCTGCAGAGGATGCTGACCACCTGAGGTTCCTGTGGTGGCCGCAGGGGGAGCTAGACCAAAAGCCAGTCGAGTTCAGGATGAAGGTACACCTATTTGGTGCAACCTCATCCCCTGCCTGTGCCAATTTCGCACTGAAGAAATGTGCCGAGGATTTTGGACACCTGTTTAAGGAGGAGACGGTTAATAAAATCCTGCATTGTTTCTATGTGGATGATTGCCTTGCATCTGTGTGTACTGAGGAGGAAGCAGTCACTTTGTACAGGGAACTTGTGGCTCTGTGTAAAAGGGGTGGATTTTGCCTTACAAAGTGGCTAAGCAACAGGCCAAAAGTTCTAGAGCATATTCCAGAAATGAACAGAGCTAAAGGAGTCATGAATTTGGATTTCGAGCAGCCATCCTTGCCTGTAGAGAGAGTGTTGGGTGTGGAATGGTGCATTCAATCTGACATGTTCAAATTCAAGATTGTGCTCCAGGAAAGACCATTCACCTGCAGAGGGATTCTTTCAACACTGAGCTCTATTTACGATCCTTTGGGGATGTTGAGTCCTGTTGTACTGGTTGCTAAATTAATCTTAAGGGACCTGTGTAGAAAAGCACTTGGCTGGGACGAGCCTATACCTGAAGAAGTCTCCAAAAGGTGGACTGACTGGATACAAGGTCTTCATCTGTTGGACAACTTCAGGCTAAACAGATGCCTTAAACCTGTGGATTTTGGAGATGTAATAACAGCTCAATTACACCATTTTTGTGATGCCAGCCAAGATGGGTACGGTTCAGTAACCTATCTGCTGCTGCAAAACAAGCACCACCAGAGTCACATTGCCTTTATCATGGGGAAGTCACGTGTGGCTCCGATGAAAGCAGTTACCATCCCCAGAATGGAGCTTGTAGCAGCCACAATGGCCAGTTGCATGGACACTTTGTGGAGAAAGGAACTACACATCAACTTACAAGACTGTGTATTTTGGACAGACAGTGAATCAGTGTTAAAGTACATCAGGAACAAGACAACCAGGTTCAAAGTGTTTGTGGCAAACAGAGTGGCTGAGATTCTAAAATCTTCTCGTCAGGATCAGTGGAGATATGTGGACACAGGGTCAAACCCAGCAGATGCTGCCTCCCGTGGGGTTAAGGTGGAGAATTTCCTTAAGGATACAGCCTGGGTGTCAGCACCTCACTTTTTAGGCCTGCCAGAGAGTGAGTGGCCTGCGAATCCTGAGGCAGGTGAGCAGATCTCGCTGAATGATCCTGAAGTAAAAAACATCATCTCAGTGAATGCTGTGAAGACTGAGGAAGATCCAACTACTCACCTGATCCATTACTTTTCCTCCTGGACTCGTTTGAGAAAGTCTGTGGCGTGGATGCTAAGGTATAAAAAATGGCTGTTGTACCGTTACAAGAAAAGAAAGGAGCTGCAAACAAGCTCCCGCCTCACCGTGGAAGATCTTGAAGAAGCTGAGCTTGCAATAATAAAGTTTTCCCAGAAGAGATGTTTCCCAGAGGAGATCGAGAGTCTGGAGAAAGGGGAGAATGTTAAGAGAAGCAGTCGTCTGTTTGCATTATGTCCAACATTTGAAGATGGCATTTTGCGAGTAGGAGGCAGACTCAGTAGATCATCGATGCCAGCAGAGTCAAAACACCCTGTCATTCTGGCTAAAGAGCTCCACATCTCCATCCTCCTGCTCCGCCACATTCACCAGGAAGTTGGGCATGGAGGGAGAAATCATATGCTTTCCAAGCTCTGCGAGAAGTATTGGATTACTGGAGCGAGTACCGCAATTAAAGGTGTTTTGTCAAGATGCACCATCTGCAGAAGACAAAATGTTTCCCCTGTTTGCCAGCAGATGGCAGATTTGCCAAAAGACAGAATACAACCAGACCAGCCACCATTCACCTGCGTGGGAGTGTATTACTTCGGCCCATTTGAGGTGAAAAGCAGGAGGAGTATCGTAAAACGGTATGGTGTACTGTTCACCTGCCTCGCATCAAGGGCTGTCCACATCGAAGTAGCATCATCGTTGGACACGGATTCCTTTATTAATGCTCTCAGGCGCTTCATTGCCAGGAGGGGACAGGTGAAGGAACTGCGTTCTGATAATGGCACAAACTTTATTGGAGCTGAAAGGGAGCTAAAGATGGCAATTGAACAATGGAATCAGATGCAGATTAATAACTTGCTGCTACAGAAGGGCATCAAGTGGACTTTCAACCCACCAACAGGATCCCATCATGGAGGAGCGTGGGAAAGGCTCATTCGATCCGTGAGGAAAGTGCTCAATTCGACTTTAAAAGTACAACATTTGGACGAGGAAGGTCTTCAAACTGTGCTGTGTGAAGTTGAAGCCATTGTGAACAGCAGGCCAATCACAAAAGCATCCACAGATCCAAATGACCTGGAGGCTTTAACACCTAATTGTCATGATTTGGGTTTCTCCCTTTGCTTTGTTTTCAGGGTTCCTGTTTTATTTTGTAGTTTTCCTGTTTAGTTCCCTCGGTTCTTGTTTAGCTTCATTGATTTCCTGTTATTGAGTTCACCTGGTTTCATCTTGTTAATTACTTCACCTGTCTCATTGTGTTCTGTGTATTTATACCCCCCAGTTTTTGTCTTGTGTTGCTGGTTCATTTGTTGGTTTTGGCCTTCACTTGGTTATGGATTAAAATGATGTCTGATTTCTGCATACTGGCTTCCCGACTCCTGCATTTGGGTCCACATCCCTACAACCACCGTGACATAATGAACCAGCCACCCAGGACCCAGCAGGAGAGGAGAAAGAGACACTCCAGGCGCCATAAGCAGAAACCACCAGAGACCATGACAGGTGACAAACTGGTGGGTATTTTGTTTGGGCCTGGACCAGTTCCTGAGCTGGTGGAGAGGGAAGACCGGTCGCGGTTCTGGGGAACCAGACTGGCTATCAAGCCACAAGCTCTACGGTCCACGTCTCCGGCGCTGCAGGCTCCCACGCCAGCGCCCAGAACCCGTCCGGCGCTGCAGGCTCCCACGCCAGCGCCCAGAACCCGTCCGGCGCTGCAGGCTCCAACGCCAGCGTCCGGGTCCACGTCTCCGGCGCTGCAGGCTCCCACGCCAGCGCCCAGGTCCACGTCTCCGGCGCTGCAGGCTCCCACGCCAGCGCCCAGAACCCGTCCGGCGCTGCAGGCTCCCACGCCAGCGCCCGGGTCCACGTCTCCGGCGCTGCAGGCTCCCACGCCAGCGCCCAGAACCCGTCCGGCGCTGCAGGCTCCCACGCCAGCGCCCAGGTCCACGTCTCCGGCGCTGCAGGCTCCCACGCCAGCGCCCGGGTCCACGTCTCCGGCGCTGCAGGCTCCCACGCCAGCGCCCAGAACCCGTCCGGCGCTGCAGTCTCCCACGCCAGCGCCCAGAACCCGTCCGGCGCTGCAGGCTCCCACGCCAGCGCCCGGGTCCACGTCTCCGGCGCTGCAGGCTCCCACGCCAGCGCCCGGGTCCACGTCTCCGGCGCTGCAGGCTCCCACGCCAGCGCCCGGGTCCACGTCTCCGGCGCTGCAGGCTCCCACGCCAGCGCCCGGGTCCACGTCTCCGGCGCTGCAGGCTCCCACGCCAGCGCCCGGGTCCACGTCTCCGGCGCTGCAGGCTCCCACGCCAGCGCCCGGGTCCACGTCTCCGGCGCTGCAGGCTCCCACACCAGCGCCCAGAACCCGTCCGGCGCTGCAGGCTCCCACGCCAGCGCCCAGGTCCACGTCTCCGGCGCTGCAGGCTCCCACGCCAGCGCCCAGGTCCACGTCTCCGGCGCTGCAGGCTCCCACGCCAGCGCCCAGGTCCACGTCTCCGGCGCTGCAGGCTCCCACGCCAGCGCCCAGGTCCACGTCTCCGGCGCTGCAGGCTCCCACGCCAGCGCCCAGGTCCACGTCTCCGGCGCTGCAGGCTCCCACGCCAGCGCCCAGGTCCACGTCTCCGGCGCTGCAGGCTCCCACGCCAGCGCCCAGGTCCACGTCTCCGGCGCTGCAGGCTCCCACGCCAGCGCCCAGGTCCACGTCTCCGGCGCTGCAGGCTCCCACGCCAGCGCCCAGAGCTCGTCCACCTCTCTTGCTCCATGTTCCCGAGGGGGTCCCAGGACGGGACGCTCCTCCCTTGCTCCATGTTCCCGAGGGGGTCCCAGGACGGGACGCTCCTCCCTTGCTCCATGCTCCCGGGGGGGCCCAGGACGGGACGCTCCTCCCTTGCTCCATGTTCCCGAGGGGGTCCCAGGACGGGACGCTCCTCCCTTGCTCCATGTTCCCGAGGGGGTCCCAGGACGGGACGCTCCTCCTCTGTCCCGAGTTCCCGAGGGGGTCCCAGGTTGGGACGCTCCTCCTCTGTCCCGAGTTCCCGAGGGGGTCCCAGGTTGGGACGCTCCTCCTCTGTCCCGAGTTCCCGAGGGGGTCCCAGGTTGGGACGCTCCTCCTCTGTCCCGAGTTCCCGAGGGGGTCCCAGGTTGGGACGCTCCTCCTCTGTCCCGAGTTCCCGAGGGGGTCCCAGGTTGGGACGCTCCTCCTCTGTCCCGAGTTCCCGAGGGGGTCCCAGGTTGGGACGCTCCTCCTCTGTCCCGAGTTCCCGAGGGGGTCCCAGGTTGGGACGCTCCTCCTCTGTCCCGAGTTCCCGAGGGGGTCCCAGGTTGGGACGCTCCTCCTCTGTCCCGAGTTCCCGAGGGGGTCCCAGGTTGGGACGCTCCTCCTCTGTCCCGAGTTCCCGAGGGGGTCCCAGGTTGGGACGCTCCTCCTCTGTCCCGAGTTCCCGAGGGGGTCCCAGGTTGGGACGCTCCTCCTCTGTCCCGAGTTCCCGAGGGGGTCCCAGGTTGGGACGCTCCTCCTCTGTCCCGAGTTCCCGAGGGGGTCCCAGGACGGGACGCTCCTCCTCTGTCCCGAGTTCCCGAGGGGGTCCCAGGACGGGACGCTCCTCCTCTGTCCCGAGTTCCCGAGGGGGTCCCAGGACGGGACGCTCCTCCCTTGCTCCATGTTCCCGAGGGGGTCCCAGGACGGGACGCTCCTCCTCTGTCCCGAGTTCCCGAGGGGGTCCCAGGACGGGACGCTCCTCCTCTGTCCCGAGTTCCCGAGGGGGTCCCAGGACGGGACGCTCCTCCTCTGTCCCGAGTTCCCGAGGGGGTCCCAGGACGGGACGCTCCTCCTCTGTCCCGAGTTCCCGAGGGGGTCCCAGGACGGGACGCTCCTCTTTTGTCCCGAGTTCCCGAGGGGGTCCCAGGCTGGGACGCTCCTCTTTTGTCCCGAGTTCCCGAGGGGGTCCCAGGCTGGGACGCTCCTCTTTTGTCCCGAGTTCCCGAGGGGGTCCCAGGCTGGGACGCTCCTCTTTTGTCCCGAGTTCCCGAGGGGGTCCCAGGCTGGGACGCTCCTCTTTTGTCCCGAGTTCCCGAGGGGGGTCCCAGGTTGGGACGCTCCTCTTTTGTCCCGAGTTCCCGAGGGGGTCCCAGGTTGGGACGCTCCTCTTTTGTCCCGAGTTCCCGAGGGGGTCCCAGGTTGGGACGCTCCTCTTTTGTCCCGAGTTCCCGAGGGGGTCCCAGGTTGGGACGCTCCTCTTTTGTCCCGAGTTCCCGAGGGGGTCCCAGGTTGGGACGCTCCTCTTTTGTCCCGAGTTCCCGAGGGGGTCCCAGGTTGGGACGCTCCTCTTTTGTCCCGAGTTCCCGAGGGGGTCCCAGGTTGGGACGCTCCTCTTTTGTCCCGAGTTCCCGAGGGGGTCCCAGGTTGGGACGCTCCTCTTTTGTCCCGAGTTCCCGAGGGGGTCCCAGGTTGGGACGCTCCTCCCTTGCTCCATGTTCCCGAGGGGGTCCCAGGTTGGGACGCTCCTCCCTTGCTCCATGTTCCCGAGGGGGTCCCAGGACGGGACGCTCCTCCTCTGTCCCGAGTTCCCGAGGGGGTCCCTGGTTGGGACGCTCCTCCTCTGTCCCGAGTTCCCGAGGGGGTCCCTGGTTGGGACGCTCCTCCTCTGTCCCGAGTTCCCGAGGGGGTCCCAGGTTGGGACGCTCCTCTTTTGTCCCGAGTTCCCGAGGGGGTCCCAGGTTGGGACGCTCCTCTTTTGTCCCGAGTTCCCGAGGGGGTCCCAGGTTGGGACGCTCCTCCCTTGCTCCATGTTCCCGAGGGGGTCCCAGGACGGGACGCTCCTCCTCTGTCCCGAGTTCCCGAGGGGGTCCCAGGTTGGGACGCTCCTCCTCTGTCCCGAGTTCCCGAGGGGGTCCCAGGTTGGGACGCTCCTCCTCTGTCCCGAGTTCCCGAGGGGGGTCCCAGGTTGGGACGCTCTTCCTCTGTCCCGAGTTCCCGAGGGGGTCCCAGGTTGGGACGCTCCTCCTCTGTCCCGAGTTCCCGAGGGGGTCCCAGGTTGGGATTCTCCTCCACTGGCCCCAACGCCCGGCGAGGAGGTCGCTCCTTCTCCCCCGTCTCCAGTGTCCGGCGAGGAGGTCGCTCCTTCTCCCCCGTCTCCAGTGTCCGGCGAGGAGGTCGCTCCTTCTCCCCCGTCTCCAGTGTCCGGCGAGGAGGTCGCTCCTTCTCCCCCGTCTCCAGTGTCCGGCGAGGAGGTCGCTCCTTCTCCCCCGTCTCCAGTGTCCGGCGAGGAGGTCGCTCCTTCTCCCCCGTCTCCAGTGTCCGGCGAGGAGGTCGCTCCTTCTCCCCCGTCTCCAGTGTCCGGCGAGGAGGTCGCTCCTTCTGCCCCCGTCGTCTGGGCCTCCCGGCCGTCCTCCAGAGCCGAGGCTGCCCCAGACTGTTTCCTGAGCTGGGCCGTTTGGACTCTTCCCCTGGACTTGTGCCCCTGGACTTTGGTTTTTCCCTTGGTCCCTCCTCCGGGCCCCCTCCTCCCACCAGTCTCTGGACTCTGAACTTTTTGGGCCGTCCGGTGGCCGGCCCTTGTGGGGAGGGTACTGTCATGATTTGGGTTTCTCCCTTTGCTTTGTTTTCAGGGTTCCTGTTTTATTTTGTAGTTTTCCTTTTTAGTTCCCTCGGTTCTTGTTTAGCTTCATTGATTTCCTGTTATTGAGTTCACCTGGTTTCATTTTGTTAATTACTTCACCTGTCTCATTGTGTTCTGTGTATTTATACCCCCCAGTTTTTGTCTTGTGTTGCTGGTTCATTTGTTGGTTTTGGCCTTCACTTGGTTATGGATTAAAATGATGTCTGATTTCTGCATACCGGCTTCCCGACTCCTGCATTTGGGTCCACATCCCTACAACCACCGTGACACTAATCACCTGCTGCTGCAAAAGAACTTACCTTTATTACCACCAGGAGTATTCCAGCCAACCGATGTTTATGCTAAGAGGAGATGGAGACAAGTTCAGTATATGTCAGACCTTTTTTGGAAACGGTGGACTAAAGAATACTTGCCTCTGATGCAGGAGCGCCAGCGTTGGGCTGGAGTCAAGCGGAATCTCATTCCTGGAGATGTTGTGATCATCGTGGACAGCACAGCTCCTCGAAACTCTTGGATTATGGGACGAGTGTTGAAGACTTTTCCTGATAAAAGGGGATTGGTCCGCCAGGTCCGGCTTAAAACCAAGACTAGCTGTTTGGACCGACCTATTACCAAGGTGTGTCTGTTGATGGAGGCAGATAGCGCATAAGCGCACCTGGTCCTCTGGAAAATTAGTGACTTTGTTTTTGCTGTTTTTTGGACCGGCGTGACCATCTATTGACTGAAGTGACTTTGAGCCTACTGGTCAAAATGGTGACCAGAAGAAAGAAAATTGCTATGTTGTATTTTCATAGACTGTGATACACTCATGCTATATGTGTATATATATATATATATATATATATATATATATATATTATTTTTTTTATTTTTTTTTGGATTGGTTATGTGATAACTGTCTTCTAATTCCATGTTTGTTGAATTATTGTAGAAATCAATAATTAGGGGCTGGTGTATAGAAGACATGTATTCTGTGGAGCACTATGCGCGAGTGTGTGGGCGTATACAGGTGTTAGTGCGTGCGTGTGTGGGCGCAGTTAGGTGTAAGTGCATGTGGGTGGCGCAAAGTTTTAAAAGGTACACTCTCACTTGGGGAAATGGTTTTTGGGAGAGGCAGCTGGGTAGCCGTAATTTTTGTTGACCGTTTTTCGCTTTTCTCCTTTGTAATTTGCTTTAGCCTTTTGTGTGTTTTCTTCAATATTCCGGTTTATTTTCTATCAAGTCATCACAGCACGTTCTCTGTATATATAAAGCAACGCTGATCCCAATGAAAAATAAACCATCTTAAAACGCAACTGGATCCAGCATATCTTTGGAAGGATGAAGCGCGTCACCAATATTACAGGACCCAACACCTCTCAGCGGCTATAGGAAAAGGAAGCCGCAACAAAAAGGCTTGGCGGTTCTGGCTTTGCTAACATGGGAGTTTTCTGCTCTACCTGTATGATCTCTGTAGGTCATGATTTGGACTCTTTGTGTGTCTTCATTTCTAGTTTCCTGTTTTATTTTGTAGTTTTTCCTGTTTAGTTCTCTTGGTTCTTGTTTAGCTTTATTGATTTCCTGTTGAAATTCACCTGGGTTCATTTAGTAGATTCATTACACTTATGTCTCATTATGTTAACTGTATATACACTCCTGGTTTTCAGTCCAAGAGTTCCTTGGGTTAAAATAAATCTCCTTGAATCTGCATCCCTGTGGCTCTTCTCTGCATCCCTGTGGCTCTTCTCTGCATTTGGGTCCACCGCTCGACCTGACACTGTAGGTCAGTTAAACTCGTAGATATTTGGATGAAGACAGTGATGAAAGACAATAAATACATCTCGTGGTGTGTTACTGTCTCACCTGCGTCTTTAGGAGGGCGAAGTAAAAGGCTGAGGACTTTAAAAAGGGTCTTTGGATCATTGTGGTTTTCTATGATCCTCTTGGAGGCTCGCTGTATTCTGGCCTTCGATCTTCTGCATCATGCGGCTTCTTCTCTGCGCGCTGAACACGCAGTGCAACAACGTGTCCAATGTCTAACCCATCAAGCCGCGTCTGTCCTGTAATATTTTACAGTTTTACAGTGTCCAAAGGTGCAGAAGTTAATGATCAGGTCGGTGACTAGAAAAGGCTGCAGAGCTGAAACTCAGCTGCACTTCCCAGAGGACACAATGATAATCAGCAAAGCCGACTAACCACACGTCCTTCCTCGTCTTGTCTGGAAAAACTGCTGGTTTATTCCCGCTTTACGCCTCACAGCTGAAAGACAAAGATGAAGTTTGAAACTCTCCTAGAAGAAATAAACGGTTTTGGGCCGTTCCAACTCATCATCATCAGCCTTCTGGTCAGCCCTCGGATTGTTCTTCCCTGTCATTTCCTCCTGAACAACTTCATCGCTGCGGTTCCCCCTCATCACTGCGACCTGGACTCTCTGGACGACGGAGGAGTCTTCGGTAATTTATCTCAGCAGCAGCGGCTGACCGTCAGCATTCCTGCAGGACAAGATGGAGACCTGAAGTCCTGCGAGATGTTTGCAGAGCCACAGTTTCAGCTTCTATCCAACACTTCCAGCAGCACCGAACCCCCCACAGTGCAGTGCCAGAGTGGGTGGGTTTATCACAACTCTACCTTCACCTCCACGCTTGCAACAGAGGTACAGCCACGCTTTTATCCCGCACCGCGTGCAGACATGGAGAGACGAATCCCCCTTTCTGTCTTACTGCTGTTTTCAGTGGGACCTTGTCTGTGACAGGAAGAGCCTGACGAAAACTACAAGCACAGTTTTCTTCTTTGGGGTGATGGCGGGGGCCATAACCTTTGGATATCTCTGTGATAAGTATGATGCCTTTAGAGGCTTTTATTTTCTCTTCTCCACCACTGTGAGCTCATTTCTTTCATAGTTTCTGTTGAAAATGACAAACAGAAATAATAAATTATTTCTTTGTCATGATAAACTATAAACCGTTCTGGTATCGACATAAAGCAACAGCTGCCACTGCGTTGAAGCAACTGAGGACACAAATCGTTTCTGAATGTTCTCCTCACTGAAATATTTTTTTGGATTTCATGCAATTTATAAACAAATTGCTTTAGTGGATTAAAACCACCAGAAAACCATGAGTCAGCATGTAGATATTATCTGTTTTAGAGGTTTTAATAAAGACATGGCCTTTTTCAGTTTGGTCTCGTTTGGCCATTCTGGCCCAGTTTAGCCCAGTTTGCCACAGTTTGGCCATTCTGGTCTAGTTTGGCCCAGTTTGTCCATTCTGGCCCAGTTTGTCACAGTTTGGCCCAGTTTGTCTATTTTGGCCCTGTTTGGCCATTCTGGTCCATTCTGGTCCAGTTTGACAGAATCTGTAAAATGGAGATTTTTTTTAAGTGCTGAAAGGCAGAAATTAAGTTAAAAGACAGAAACGATTTACAGGCTTGATTCTAAATCAGCTCAAATGTCTAACATGGCGGTGCAACACGACAATTCAGTCCAAAACATGAGAGGCTACAACCTTGGCTCTGATTGGCCGATCGGCATGCCCAACCATGTGATACAGTAGAATTACACAGACGTCCTCATGTTTACATGGGTATGGCCGGTCATCAACTGTAAGGCAGGAAATGTTTGTGATGCAGACACCTGTTCCCACATAAGCAGGCGGAACGTTGCTGCTTCCAAAGCGTGTTACCAAACGGAAATGTTCACTTCAGTTCAGCTTTATTTGTACAGCACCATTTAACAACAACGTCGTCTCAGCGCACTTTACAGGCACGTCATAACAAGCCAGATAATAACAAACAGCCTGGTTAAAGGAAAACCACTGGATTGCATCGAAACCAGGACTCGCCCCCCCCATCCCGAGCTGCTTGAGGCGACAGTTTTAAATGCGTGTTTTAAATTTTCTTAACTGTGTCTGGTGGGGAAAGAAATGCTTTTTATTAGTTTTCAGCCGAGATTCGACTCTTTCTGATGATACCAGACACGTCTAGATTTACATCACTGACCCAACGTTACACCTGTGAAACCGGATGATTAGTCCTGCTGCCCCCCATCCCTGGGGGCTTTAATGAGAGGAACTAGATGTTCTCAGGCCCTGCAGGAAACCTCCTGTTTTGCAGGTATGGGCGGAGGAACACTCTCCTGGCCTCCTACATCATGGCCATCGTTTTTGGGTTCTCCAGCGCGTTTGCAAACTCCTACACACTGTTCACTACGCTGAGATTCTTTACAGGATTTGGTCTGGCGGGAATCAGCATCAACTCCATAGTTCTCAGTAAGCTGCGTTCACCACAGATCGCATCCTGCATGTTGAAGGACTGTTTGTCCAACCTCTAAATGACCAAAACCTTCCTGACTTTACTCTCCTTGCAGGCATCGAGTGGGTGGACACAGGCCACAGGTCCTTTATAGGCGTGATTGGCAGCCTGGCCTGGTCTGCAGGGAACATGCTACTGGCTGGTTTTGCCTGTCTGGTTCCTGACTGGAGGAAGCTGATCATGACTGTCACTGCTCCGTTGGTGCTTGCAGTTTTGACCTGGTGGTAAGTGGAGCGCAAACAACAATTAATGAAAGTTTTCTCAACATGGCCCCAGCTTGGTCCTAACATGGCCCCAGCCAGGCCCTAACATGGCCCCAGCCAGGCCCTAACATGGCCCCAGCTTGGTCCTAGCCTGGGCTCTACATGGCCCCAGCCTGGCCCCAGCTTGGTCCTAACATGGCCCCCAGCTTGGTCCTAGCCTGGGCTCTACATGGCCCCAGCCTGGCCCCAGCTTGGTCCTAACATGGCCCCAGCCAGGCCCTAACATGGCCCCAGCTTGGTCCTAGCCTGGGCTCTACATGGCCCCAGCCTGGCCCCAGCTTGGTCCTAACATGGCCCCAGCCAGGCCCTAACATGGCCCCAGCTTGGTCCTAGCCTGGGCTCTACATGGCCCCAGCCTGGCCCCAGCTTGGTCCTAACATGGCCCCCAGCTTGGTCCTAGCCTGGGCTCTACATGGCCCCAGCCTGGCCCCAGCTTGGTCCTAACATGGCCCCAGCCAGGCCCTAACATGGCCCCAGCTTGGTCCTAGCCTGGGCTCTACATGGCCCCAGCCTGGCCCCAGCTTGGTCCTAACATGGCCCCCAGCTTGGTCCTAGCCTGGGCTCTACATGGCCCCAGCCTGGCCCCAGCTTGGTCCTAACATGGCCCCCAGCTTGGTCCTAGCCTGGGCTCTACATGGCCCCAGCCTGGCCCCAGCTTGGTCCTAACATGGCCCCCAGCTTGGTCCTAGCCTGGGCTCTACATGGCCCCAGCCTGGCCCCAGCTTGGTCCTAACATGGCCCCAGCCAGGCCCTAACATGGCCCCAGCTTGGTCCTAGCCTGGGCTCTACATGGCCCCAGCCTGGCCCCAGCTTGGTCCTAACATGGCCCCCAGCTTGGTCCTAGCCTGGGCTCTACATGGCCCCAGCCTGGCCCCAGCTTGGTCCTAACATGGCCCCCAGCTTGGTCCTAGCCTGGGCTCTACATGGCCCCAGCCTGGCCCCAGCTTGGTCCTAACATGGCCCCCAGCTTGGTCCTAGCCTGGGCTCTACATGGCCCCAGCCTGGCCCCAGCTTGGTCCTAACATGGCCCCAGCTTGGTCCTAGCCTGGGCTCTACATGGCCCCAGCCTGGCACAACTTCATTAGGCAAAGTTATGTGAATCAACAGGCCACAGGACTGAACACAGGTATTTCTCTCCTGCATACACCTGCTGCTCCAAAGTAAGAAAACAATGAACTACATAAAGGTTTCCAGAGTTCTGGATCATCCGGTCGGAGCAGATCAGCTGAAACAAAAAGCTGTGTTCAGGTGGAAGCTGTAACGATGCGGACATTCCCATTCTCAGAAAAACACCATGAAATCCCTCCAGGAGTTTTTACATGATGTTGCTGACGGATGGACAGACAGACCTCCGCCACCTGCTTGGCAGAGATAACAGCCTCACTGATCTGCAAAGGGTCCCGATCCAGATCAGCCGCCACGCCAAGCGTTCCGGTTGCTTCCATCAGGGTGCGGATTTCTGCTGCTGACATGTCAGACTGGAAGACTCATTTGTCCCTGCAGTGACCAGACGCTGAATGGCCTGTTGTGGTGTGACGAAATGTGACATCTTCTGGGAAACAAACCTCCTGTAGACAGTAGAGTCTTAACCTTAAAGGTTACACGATTAAAAAAATGTTTTTAAACATTAAAACACTTAAATCTACTCTGGTAGCCTTCTTGATAAAAGGATGAACCCATGAACAAGCGAACCCTAACCCTAACCGTCTGTAATGGTAACTGGTGCAGGTTTAATGGTTCTGATTGTAGGTGGATCCCTGAATCTGCACGCTGGCTTTTAGCCAACGGTAACTCAGAAAAGGCCCAGTTCTACCTGGACAGATGTGCAAATATCAACAAAAGACAAAAGCTATCCAGGCTAAAAGTTGAGGTGAGTTCCATTTTTAATCAGTTCAACATCTGATCATAATAATATCGCCTCTCAAATGGACGTAATCATTTCCTTAGTCTGGATGTTTAAGCCCCATACAGCCGGGGTCTCCAACTCCACTGCTCATGAGCTGCCATCCAAGATGTCAACAAGTTGTTGGAGAACCTTTTCATTTAAATCAAGTGCATTGTAGTAGGGAAACACTTAAACCTGCAGGGTGGTAGCTCACAAGGAGACTCCGGATTTAAGTTTGAATAAAAGTTTGATGTGGTAACGTCTGTCCTCCTCTACAGACTCTTTCCAACATGGAAGTCCTGGAAAAGCAGGACAAAAACTACAATTACCTTCACCTGATCAAAACCCCACAGATGAGACGGTTAGCGTTACTGTCTGGGATCGTGTGGTGAGTACTGTGCATGAAATCACTCTAAAATCACAGACACTCTTCAACGATACCCCTGATTAAGGGACAAGGCTCCGTTTGAGTATCCCATGCAGTAAAACTCGTTCACCTTTCTCTGCAGGTACGGAGTTGCCTCGACTTACTATGGAATCAGTCTGAACATCAGTGGATTCGGTCTGAACATGTACCTCACACACTTCATCTACGCAGCCGTGGAAGTTCCCGCCAAGCTGATGATTTACTGCTTTCTCAACGTCTTCGGGCGAAGGATGTGTCAAGCAGGCACGCTGATCCTGACAGGAAGCTGCGTCGCCACCAACATCTTCATTCCACAAGGTCAGATCTTCTTTTCCAAAGTCTGGCTGGGAGATCCGCATCAGAAATAGCTCCGTTATGGATTTTCCATTGCCGAAGGCTGGCTGCTAGCATTCAGTTCATCTCCTTTTGCTTCGTTCTTTCTTGTTATCTGCACATGCATGTCTTCACCTTTGCAGATCTGTGGCATGTTCGGGCTGTTGTTGCAGTTCTTGGAAAAGGCCTTTCAGAAGCTTCTTTTACAACCGTGTTCCTGTACACGACTGAACTTTACCCCACAGTCATCAGGTCAGTGTTTCACTTGGCTTGTCTGGAAGCTGCGGAGGCAAGTGAATTATTTCCCCGCTAAGGTGGAGGCTAAAGCAGACTGTTGACTTTGGTCTGTTACCATGGTTACACATAAAAAGATTTTGGGATCGGTTAAATGACAAACTAATTGTTGGTATATTTTTTATTTTAAAGTGCTGTATTGGCTTCAGTGGAGGACCTTTCTGCCCCCTGAAACCAGAATATGTCAAGACATTTTTTCTATGTGAGAGCTGAAGCATCTCTACGTAAAGCAGATGCTTGTATAGTGATTACCTTCACACACACTCGCTGGAGCATCAGAATAAAGATTTACGTCACTGAACGATTGCTGGTCCGCGTATTTACTGAGATTTTCACATACAACTACTTGCAGGGTTTCCAGCAGGGGTGCCAAACTCCAGTCCTCCTGCAGGTTTTTGTTGTTTCTCTGCTCCAACACACCTGATTCAAATGAAATGGATCCAACAGCTTCTTGTCATCCTGTTCATTCATTTCAATCAGGTGCGTTGGAGCATGGAGACAAGAAAACCCTGCAGGATAATGGCCCTTGAGGACTGGAGTTTGACACCTGTGGTTCACAGAGAAGATCTGAAGAAGAGAAAACACGCAGTGCAGGCTGCTGGTGGTGATGTCATGGTGTACAGGCTCCACCCTTTATAATCCTAGCCTGCTTACTGGGGTGGGAGGATCAAAGAATCAGACTCCCCCAACAAACGCAGGTCTCTGTACGCTTCAAGAAGGCCAGATACAGGAAGACCACAACACAAGGCGCGTAGTGGGTTCAGTGCACGGCATTGTGGGTAAACACAGGAGGATAGGTGGCTCTGGAGCAGAGAAATAGCAGGCGGACATGTTGAAGAAATGCAGCTCCGTGTTTAACTGGTGTGCACGAGAAACCAGTGGTTGTCTGGTCTTCCCCTTCAGTAATGCTTGATGCAGCGCCTCCCCAGGCGAGGAGGGGAACATGTTGTTGAAAAGGTCTGATTAGTTTCAGAACTGTTTGGACCTGAAGTCCCCAGTGATGTACCCAGTCAGGAAGACTTACTGCATCGCCTTCCTTCCGCACAAAGATTTGCTGCTAATAATTTATAACTTTGCATTTATACATTTTTCTGAGTTTGTTTGATTTCTTTGTTAAACTTCTTAGCAGTGAAAACTTCTTCCAGTCCTGGCTGATTACGAGTAAAAAAACAAACCCATGAGCCTCCCAAACCTTTCCGTCCTCCAACAAACACTGACAGACGTTTCACTCGTGTCTTTCCAGGCAGAATGCTTTGGGTTACACCAGCTTCGTGAGCCGCCTGGGCGTATCAGTGGCGCCGCTCATCCTGCTGCTGGAGGACGTTTGGACCCTTCTTCCTCAGATCATCATCTGCTCTGTGGCCATAGTCTCTGGCCTGGTGTCTCTGCTCCTCCCGGAAACCCTGAATGCAACGCTGCCAGAGACCATCGACGACATAGAGATGTCAGGGTTAGTAAATTCATCCGTGCAATGTCGAGCTCTGGTGACATCTAGTAATTGAAAACAACTCAAATTTTCAAACTAAAAACAAGGTTTCACACCTTTTTCTTTTATTAGTCACAGAATATACAACAAATGTTCATTCATTTTACAAACCGCTTAGTCTGATTAAGGGTCGCGGGGAAGCCGGAGCCTATCCCAGCAGCCTTTGGCCGAGAGGCAGGGTACACCCTGGACAGCTCGCCAGTCCATCACAGTACAACCAATGTATTTAATACCAACATAACATTGTATAGTGGCTGAAAGGCACAGGCAAAAGCATAATGCTCTTATTTAAGCCTGTCCTATTGAAGAAATTAAGCTACCCATCAACATATACAAGTATTACAAAATTAAAAAAGTCAAAACAAAAACAAGAAAATAAACAAACAGGAAAAATATAAACAAACTGAAAAACTAATCACCAGTAAACAGTCAAACGGAAGAGTCATGAAGCAAACGCATAAAATGTATAATTCACAAATAACTCTCATATTACCTTAAGAACCTTCTTTTTGAAAACCAAAACGTATCACATGACCTTCTATCTTCTAACTTCTATCAGCATCATTCCATTAAGAAATCCCAACAACAGATAAACATGTCCTTTTAGTTTTAGTTTTTTGGCCCTTGGTACTGTGAATCTGCAGGTGTCTCTAAAGTCATAGTTTGTCTCTCGGAATTGAAAAATCTTTGTATCAGGGACACTGGCTTTTAATTATAAATGCAATATTTGTGTTACCTTTGCCATTTTCAGTGTTTCATTTGTTTGTTTGTTTAGTTTTTTTTTTACATTTGTATTGTTCAATGGTGGGATAAAAGTATAATCAAAATCAAACCAAGCCATAAAATCTGACTTTCAGAAGCCTAAACAAGCGAGAAAAGTCTGTAGTCACATTACATATCTCTGCTGCATTATTTTGTTTCATTTCAGAAAAAATCCCACCATCTCTCTGCCTGGAGAGTCTTCGGATGTTTTCTTGCAATCCAAACCTGAGGATGGCATGTTTTAGCCTGCATTTATCCATCCATCTGTCTGTCAGCAACTTTACATAAAAACTCCTGGAGGGATCGGCACAATGTGTTTCTGAGAACAGGTCCTGGTCTAACTTAGACGCCATTAAAGGTTGGGAGTGATCTGGAATCGTATCTGGATACAGGAATGTTGTGCAGGATTATTCCTCATTGTGAGATAAGACCATTTTCAGTATATCTACATATTTATCAGTATATCCACATTAAATGGTGAGAAAATGCAGAATAAGTTCCCAACAGGTTCTCCAAGATAGATGCGGATCCCAGTGTGGCGAGACGGGGGAAGTGTGTGCATTAAGTTTTGACAACGCCACTCTGGGACTTTCACCCAGAGATTAATGTAAGCAACCCCGACCTCAAGGCCTTCAGGTTCGTTTTACTAAAAGAGGCTTGAGACAAGTGTCCGATTATAAAAGAAATAATTTTATTTAAACAAACATTAAGATAAACAATTACCTAAAAAAAAAAGAGTCTGCATTGAGCTTATCGGGGGGGATGAGTGGGCTAAGCCAAGGTGGAGGAATCTGACAAAACAGTAAGGGCCACCCCAGGCACACGTGAAGGACTTGTTCCGTTCTCCCAAGACACACAACACAGGCACACGTGATGAACATGCAAAACAGGGAGTGGGTAATCACACCAAACAGGATCTGACACCAAGGCAGCACCATGGCCACCACAAGCTCTCAGACCACTAGGAATAAAAAGAAACAAAAATGTTAAAACACACTTAACACAATAAAAAAAAAAGGAACAGCTGCAGGTCAACGAGTAGTGACACATCGCCTCTAATGCACAATCTTTGTAGACTCCAACGCAGCAGCCGTGAAGGCGAAGCAGCGCAAACTCCAGCTTGGTGGAGCGGGTAATATCTCCGCCACGTCAGCACCGGCGAATTTCATAAAACCAAGCAGTTCTTTAACAGTAAGCAAAGCAGCAGCAATGTTAGGGAGATCAGCAGAGCAGTAGTCAACCAAGGCACATCCAGTGCATTATAGCATTCAGCTGACTGCAGAACCGCTGTGCTTTACAGATCTCAGATTTTCCCCTAGAATAAAAAAACAGTAAAGTAAGTGTCCCATGCAAGTAGAAAATCAGCCCCCCTGTATCAGATTTACATACCAGGATGCAGCGTTAGTCTCGTAGAGGAGTCGCGAGCAGGAGAAGACGCAGCATGGTGCGCTACCTATGAAAACAGCCACTTAAACATGTATACTACTTCAAATATAAGAAGCCCAACTAAGAGACCTACCACAGCGATGCAAATATACGGCCAACTCCGCTTTGAAGCAGCGAGGGACCTTAGTGATGGCCGGAAGTTGCGCAGTCAATCAGTCACACAGGTGAGCGCTTGCTGTCAGTACCTGGCTCTGCTGTTTAAATATGTCGCCCCCATCAGCTGATTGGCCAGCAACACAACTACCCATCTAATACTGCCACACCAGCAACATTCTGGATACTACCATCCAGAACGGGAGCAAGATTCTGGATGCTACCATCCATGCTACCATCCAGAACAGGAACAACATTCTGGATGCTACCATCCATGCTACCATCCAGAATGGGAACAACATTCTGGATGTTACCATCCATGCTACCTTCCAGAACGGGAACAACATTCTGGATACTACCATCCATGCTACCATCCAGAAGGGGAACAACATTCTGGATACTACCATCCAGAACGGGAACAACATTCTGGATACTACCATCCAGAATGGGAACAACATTCTGGATGCTACCATCCAGAACGGGAACAACATTCTGGATGTTACCATCCATGCTACCTTCCAGAACGGGAACAACATTCTGGATACTACCATCCATGCTACCATCCAGAAGGGGAACAACATTCTGGATACTACCATCCAGAACGGGAACAACATTCTGGATACTACCATCCAGAATGGGAACAACATTCTGGATGCTACCATCCAGAACGGGAACAACATTCTGGATACTACCATCCATGCTACCATCCAGAAGGGGAACAACATTCTGGATACTACCATCCAGAACGGGAACAACATTCTGGATACTACCATCCAGAATGGGAACAACATTCTGGATGCTACCATCCAGAACGGGAACAACATTCTGGATGTTACCATCCATGCTACCATCCAGAAGGGGAACAACATTCTGGATACTACCATCCATGCTACCATCCAGAAGGGGAACAACATTCTGGATACTACCATCCATGCTACCATCCAGAACGGGAACAACATTCTGGATACTACCATCCAGAACGGGAACAACATTCTGGATGCTACCATCCATGCTACCATCCAGAACGGGAACAACATTCTGGATGCTACCATCCAGAACGGGAACAACATTCTGGATACTACCATCCATGCTACCATCCAGAACGGGAACAACATTCTGGATACTACCATCCAGAACGGGAACAACATTCTGGATACTACCATCCAGAACGGGAACAACATTCTGAATGCTACCATCCAGAACGGTAACATTCTGGATGTTACCATCCATGCTACCATCTAGAATGGGAACAACATTCTGGATGCTACCATCCATGCTACCATCCAGAACGAGAACAGCATTCTGGATGCTACCATCCAGAATGGGAACAACATTCTGGATGCTACCATCCATGCTACCATCCAGAACGAGAACAGCATTCTGGATGCTACCATCCAGAATGGGAACAACATTCTGGATGCTACCATCCAGAACGGGAACAACATTCTGGATGCTGCCATCCATGCTACCATCCAGAACGGGAACAACATTCTGGATACTACCATCCAGAACGGGAACAACATTCTGGATGCTACCATCCAGAACGGTAACATTCTGGATGTTACCATCCATGCTACCATCTAGAATGGGAACAACATTCTGGATGCTACCATCCATGCTACCATCCAGAACAGGAACAACATTCTGGATGCTACCATCCATGCTACCATCCAGAACAGGAACAACATTCTGGATGCTACCATCCATGCTACCATCCAGAATGGGAACAACATTTCATCACTGCAAGAGAACCAACATGGAACAAACACCACAATGTAGCAAAGACACTGTGGATTCATTATCAATAAATCTGGAATCAGATATTGGATCCATATAGGATAGATGTAGGACCAGAACATCGACTGGAAATGAGCTGCTGTGCTGGAGGTCTGACCTCTAACTGGGATTTTCTAATGGTTCACTTCGTTCCACATAACCATATTTCAAAGTTGTTAAAATAAAGTATGAAAGTGGAAACATTGTTGTCATGTCAACCGCTGATTTATTCTGTTTGCATGAAACATGATGTTGGTGTTTCTTCACGTCGTGTTAATCCTCAGTTTGAATGAAAGCAGCTGGATTTCCATTACCCAGATCAAGAAGATGTTTCACCTCCCATCAATAAGTAACCAAAGTTTCTTGGAAACTCGTAGGCATCTCCAGACTACGGTGGCTGGGAGGTACAAAATATTATTCCAAAAATATAATAACACTTTTACTAGGTTCTGAATCCATGAAACACTTTGATCATCAATAAAGTAACTTTATGTAGCTTTTAAAAGTTTCTAAAACACTTTTACATGTTTAGAAACCTAAACACAAAAACATGACCTAAAAGTGATGTGGTGGGTCGCTGTGGGAAAATGACGGTCCAAACGTGACACCTTCTTGTCCCCACAGTGATGTGTGTATGTATGTGTACATATGTGTGTGTGTGTGTATATATATATATATATATATATATATATATATATATATATATAAAAACGTTGTTACTGTTCTGGATGGTAGTATCCAGAATGTTGCCGGGATCCACATCTATAAAATCTTGGAAAAACCTGTTGGGAACTTCTTCTGGATTTTCTCACCATTTGATGTGGATATTCTGCTATATATGCAGATATACTGAAAATGGTCCTATCTCACAATGAGGAATAATCCTGCACAACATTCCTGTATCCAGATACTATTCCACGGGACGATGCAGAGACGTGTCAGCCAGGACAGCCCCACAGCATCCAGAGCCTTAAGGAACTCCGAGCAGATCTCATCCACCCCCGGGGCTTTGACATCAAGGAGTTTTTTAACCACCTCAGCCCCAGAGATAGAAGAGCCCCCCCTCTGAGTCCCCCAGCTCTTATTCCTCATCAGAAGACGTGTTGGTAGGATTGAGGAAGTCTTCGAAGTATTCCCTCCACCGACCCATGACGTCCCGAGTTGAGGTCAGCAGCTCCCTATCTCCACTGTACACAGTATTGACGGAGCACTGCTTGCCCCTCCTGAGTTGCCGGATGGTGGACAAAGAACCAGGAAGTTGTTCTCCATGGCCTCGCTGAACTCCTCCCATGCCTGAGTTTTTGCCTTGGCAATGGCCATAGCCACATGGTTACTTTCCCTGTCAATACCTCTCAGCTGCCTTCAGAGTCTCACAGGCCAAGAAGGCCCGATAGGACTCCTTCTTCAGCTTGGTTGGGCTGTAAGCACCCTGTGGATGTCGGGCCCTCATACCACCCTCATAGAGTCTGTTTCTGACTCTTTGAGCAGACACGTGCACATTTGTGTCCTGCTGGAGCTCATTTTGCAGGGCTCTGGCAGTGCTCCTTCTGTTCCTCCTTGCACAAAGAAGGAGGTAGCGGTCCTGCTGCTGGGTTGTTGTCCTCCCACGACCTCCTCCACATCTCCTGATGTACTGGCCTGTCTCCTGGTAGCGCCTCCATGCTCTGGACACTACGCTGACAGACACAACAAACCTTCTTGCCACAGCTGGCACTGATGTGCCATCCTGGATGAGCTGCACTACCTGAGCCACTTGTGTGGGTTGTAGACTCCGTCTCATGCTACCACTAGAGTGAAAGCACCGCCAGCATTCAGAAGTGACCAAAACATCAGCCAGAAAGCATCGGGACTGAGAAGTGGTCTGCAGAACCACTCCTTTATTGGGTGCGTCTTGCCAATTGCCTATAATTTCCACCTGTTGTCTATTCCATTTGCACAACAGCAGGTGGAACTGATTGTGAATCAGTGTTGCTTCCTAAGTAGACAATTACATTTCACAAAAGTGTGGTTGATTTGGAGTTACAATGTGTTGTTTAGGTGTTCCCTTTATTTTTGAGCAGTGTACGTATATATATATATATATATATATATATATATATATATATATATATACATATATATATATATATATATATATATATATATATATATATATATATATATATATATATATATATATATGTATATATATATATATATGTATATATATATATATATATATATATATATATATATATATATATATATATATATATATATATATATATATGTATATATATATATATATGTATATATATATATATATATATATATATATATATATATATATATATATATATATATATATATGTATATATATATATATATGTATATATATATATATGTATATATATATATATATATATATATATATATATATATGTATATATATATATATGTATATATATATATATATGTATATATATATATATATGTATATATATATATATATATATATATATATATATATATATATATATATATATATATACATACATATATATATATATATATATATATATATATATATATATATATATATATATATATATATATATATATATATATATATATATATATATATATGTATATATCCATTTAAGATCCATATCTGCTCTCTCACAGATGTAAACGAGGACTTTGGTGTTAAACATTTTCCTACATTGTCATCCTCATACTTCCATGCATCTTTTTGTTGCCATGTTGTTCAGTTGGTTCATCCACTAGTGGGCAGTGCTGAGTTTGGTGCATTACCATGCACCTTTATGAAGTTAACAATCATCTAAAAACACCAGAGGAAGAAGTAAACAACAAAGTTTGGTGTTCTCAACTTCATTTAGTGTCTTATTCAGATTTCTTTGTCAACTTCTTCCTTTTCCTCGTCTTCTCTGGGTTTTTTTCTTTCTCTGGTTGCGTGTCAGCCGTAGAACTCAACACTACCCCCTCGAGTTCTTGTGGTATTGCTCCACTTTCTGCATCAAGTGACAAATAGCTAAGCCCCTTGAAAATGGACCAAATTACAAATGTAACGACGGAAGAGATGGACACAACTGTCCAGCACAAATAGACCTTTATACTTATTTCTAGAGTCACCAGTTGCATGTTTGTTTCTGGATCTGGAAGGAAGATGGAGAACCAGGTGAGACCCTACACATGTGCAGAGAGAACATACAAACTCCACATAGAAAGTTTGAAGCCTCTTGCTGTGAGGCGACAGATCTGAGTGTCACGTCTCATTTTCATTGTTTTTATTTGAACATTTCCAACTAAAAGAAACTACTTTTAAACACTAAAATATATACATATGAAAGCTTCATCCTTGATGGATTTATAAAGTAATAATTTAAAGATGTATACATAAGAAAGCCTTGAGACTAAAAAAATAACTCTTCTATTGAGCTGAAAAACTTTGTCCAGTTCTTTGTGACAATTCAGCACTGAATAAGCTGCGCCCAAGACGATGCTGTGGGATCAATTGTTGCTTGTATTTTAACAAAGAGACTATTGCAGGGAGGGAAAGGGCCTGCCTGCAGCACTACATGGCAACACCTGCGTCCAACTGGACCCACAGCAGTCACACTCATCCATCATGTCCTCTGTTTGATTTCTGACTTTTATTGTCCTCGCTCAGATGTACGTCGCTTTGGATAAAAGTTTCTGCTAAATGATTCTAGAAAAGAATAGAATAGAATAGAGTAGAATAGAACATCTCAGTCCAGCTACAGCAAAGATCTAAAACGAATACCATGTTTTTTATTTAACTCCCTGTGTTGGGTTTTATTTAAAACCTCATCAGAAATGACGTTCGGATGTTTGCACCATCGGCAGCCTGCAGTCACCTGACCTGTAACAGCCAATAGTTCCAGACGTTGGACTTTCACCCCACTGAGTTTTTCACTTGACTTTGTAAGAGTTCAGGACTTCGGCTGGTGTTGACGAGCTTTATCGTCTCTGTTGTCCCGATGGTTCACACATCCGTGGTGATGCCAAACCCAAAGAGTGCTGAGCGGCCCCCACACCACTGTCAGGGGGTTTATGTGACAGTTTATGTTAGTCCAGTGATATTATGACACAGTCATCCTCATGTGCAAAGTTTTTACTTGTTTTACGCTCCTAATAATCTAGTAGGGGTTGAAATGGTTCCTAGTTTAAGTATTAGATGTGTCTTCAGAATCTTGTCTCTACGGTTTCAGCCACAGTGTCCACTGTGGGGGTCCTGTTCTGCTTCTCTGTTGACTTTTGACAGCAAGGCAGAGCCTGCAGCACCTCTTTTATCCCTCTGTTCATCAGTATATAGAGGAAGGGATCCACCATCGGGCTGAGGTAGAGCAGCAGGTGTGACACCAGGCCCAGGTAGCGCACCGGCGCCTTAAAGGACAAAGCGTCCAGGAGGACACTGAGGATGAAGGGGGAGTAGAGGAAGGTGTAATTGGCCCAGACTGCAGTGATCCCCCACACCATCCTCCTCCTGTCTGGACTTGGTGAGATGGATCGTGAGCAGAGAAAGGCTCTCCAAGCATCCACAGCAAAGAAAAGGAGGAAAGGGAAAGGAGCGAGCAGAGCCACTGCAAACCAGAGGTTGTATTGCAACACGGCGAGCGTGAGGACGGCGAAGGGGGCGGCCCATGCCAGCAGGGTGACTGCAGCAGACTGCTTGATGCTCCTGCAGCAGCCCAGACACTGCGGGTAGGACACCAGGACGTGGCGCTCCTGAGCTATGAACAGCATGAGAGTGATGTTGCTGACGACACCGAAATAAAAGATGAAGTCGCTGGTGTTAGAGGAGAAGACGGTGTCGTCTGCCATACCCTGGTCCACACGGGGACGGCCGAAGACACTGATGATGTCAGACACCAGCAGAAACATGACAGGCATGGGAATTTTAGCTTCACCTAAGAATAGAAATACAGGAGTAATGACTTCTACTGGAATATTACTCCATCTTCATATAGAACCAGCTGATTCATGCTGCACGGACGTACAACTCCTACACGATCTGTGAGGGATAACACTGACACTATGAACTCAAACTAAACATGTTTCAGCCTTTTAAAGTCTGATGTGCGATGGCTGAGACGTCCCAGCCAGCAGGTCCATGAAGCTAAAACTGGGTCTGTGTGGGTTCTGAATGGGTTTGAACTTACATGGGCTTGTTATGTCAATCCCATGTGGGCTGAATGAGCACAAAAAGAGATGTAGGTGGGCTTAGGTGGGCACAGCGGGACCATGTGGGCAAGCAACGTGGACCTCAAGTTGGGCCCCAGCTTAAACCCAGTCAGAACCAACTTGGACCATTATCTCCAGCCCAGATTTAGCTCCTAAGGCCCAACATGGACACGCTGGCTGGGATACAGTTTCTGACGCCTTTTCCATAACTTTATAGTAAAAACTTAACTCAAAACCCTGTTGAACACAATCTGAGGCTTGTCTTCTGCCCTCTAGTGGACACATTCTGCACTACAACTTCACATGAACTGTAAATGAACAAAAATCATTTTCGTTAAAAATGTGAATTTTCTGCCCGTGTTTTCTTTGTTCAGACGTTAAAGGGTTCATTTATGGGACTTTATGAAGTTTAGTCAAACCTTTGGACAGATTCTTCAGGGTGTAAATGGCGAGACCGATGGCGGGCAGCCCGATGCAGAACGTCAACCAGCTGATCACCGTGGCAACCTGAACTGCAGCAGGTGTGCTGCTGTTGCCTGAGTGGTTGCCAATGGAGACGACGACAGCTGTTGTCACTGCAGCGCTGTCAGCCATAAGAGGCCTCACGGCGGCTATTTCTGTCCTCAGCTGGTCAGATTCAGTCTTCAGAGGGTGGTAACAACCTGATTCTGGAAGGGAAAAACTCATCAGAATCTCACGCAGACGTGACTGGTCCTTCCAACAAGCTAAACTTAGTTCCTTTTTAAACTGAATCAGTGACTTCCAAATGTACGTTGGTGTGAAGAGAGCAAAGAAGAGCTCCATCATGATTGTAGCAGAGCAACAATGAGATGGAGGTGCAGCTGTGTGAAAAATAAAACAGTCAAGGAAGGTGTCGTCAATCCTCTCTAGCTGTGATCATCCAGGATCCAGGCGTGAACCGTCTCCATGCAGACGTCTCTGATGAAAAGGGGGGTCAGGTCAGGTCTACGCTGCGTTTATGGGTTGTTTCGGGAGAACTTGTTTACTGAACGCAGCTAAAGGCCCATTTCTTCATTTCATACAGAAACAGTCCGTTTTAAATGTTTTCATACGTCACCGTGCTCATATTTCCATACGTTTCCATAGTTAATAAGTCTGTTCCTCCACTAGAGGGCCGTGCTGAGTTCAGAGTTCGCTTCCGTGTTTTGACAACAGTTGGTTATTTATTGGTATAAAATCATTTACAACCGTCCAGCAGAAGAAGAAGAGTTGAAACCAAAGCTTTTTTTCTGTTCTAGACGTCTTCAGCATCTTTTTCAGATGCTTTTTATTTGGTGATTTTTTCTGTATTGTCTTCTTCCTGTCCCTCTTCTTCTCTGGTTTGTTCCTGAATAACTCCACTGCTGATTATAATGTTAAAGCAGCAGCCGACGAAGAGAAGATAGACTACCAAACAGGCAAAACAACACGTGGAATACCTGCGTCATCGTCAGTTTAATTCCCAATTGGCTTTTTCCTTCAGAATTCGGCGTTTACATCATGATTTTTTACCAGTTTAAAGCAGAATTAACTTTTATTCAGAGTCAAAACTCCAACGCAAACGTGGCCATTTTGGAATTAAACCTAATAAAAAGTAAGTGGCTGGTAAATTCCTGTTATAAATCCAAACAGATTAATTCGTCTGTCATGTGAATTAAGTTCATTCTGATAGTTCGCTACCTTGTCTCGTCCCAATGACACACATATTCCCCGTAGTTTCTCCGGTACTTTGTCTTCCTCCTCCTCCTCAGCTGCTGAAAACAGTGAAGTCGTCTCCTCGTGTCGAGCTGCTGCTTCAAAGTTATAATCTAAACCGAAGTGAAAATGGTTCTGATCATGTAGTTTTTCATAACATATTTTAAAAGATAAGAAGCAGTTTACGTTTAAGTACGTCACGTCCGCCCTCTGTCCAATCAGAAGCCCTCCCAGTTCACCAAACTAAAGGCAAATAAATTCTGTGAACATTTATTTATTCCAAATTTAAAAAATGTCATTTAACCACAGCCATTGTAAGTCCTTTTGTCTTCTTCTGTGTGTGTTGTTAGGTTTGGCCAAAGCGCTGTATCAGACACACCAGTCGTGTGTCTTTGTGTTACGTATGAAACATCATGTGTTACGTTAAGTTTCAAACTTTTAAATATCATTATATTAGTTGACCTTTTCTAAAACCCGGCTAGTTTATTCATCTTTTTCGGATTCTTGGATTTATTTTGAACCAGTCGTCTTCGGGGCTTTACTGCTTGGTCCCTAAACTCTGGGACAAAACTAAACAATAAATATCTACAGATGGAGTCAAATCACCATAACAACGTTTCTGAAAGATTTTATTTTAATGGGAAATGTAAATGGTAGAGGCTGTAAATGCGAGCGTTCTCTGTCTTGTTTTTAAACCAATCTTTACTTATTGTTTTTTTAAACATCACATCAGATCAATGTGTTGGTCATTTTTATGCTCATTTATACAACTGACGTCCTGCAGATGGAGACGATCTTCAGTTTGTTTGACACTTTCCAACAACCTGACCGTGTTTCTGCTGCGCGCCTGCTGCTCTGCTGCGTTCATGCCTCATTTAATCTGCATGAAAACACGCGTTGGAGCTGCATGCGTCCCTCTGATCACCAGAAAAACAACAGTTTCAACGTTTTCAGCTCTACGGTCTGCTGCCTGTTAGAAAAGGTCTAAAAACCAAGTAATGAAGTAAAAATACAGATTAATGATCCTGGTGTAGTTTCGAAGAATCTGATTAAGAAAAAACAGTCTTGAAATGATCATATCTTGTCAACCAATCAACTCAAAGCCTCTCTTACCTCTAGTAAACGCTGAGTCAGATTCCGACAAGCTTTTTTCCAACAAATGAAAAAAAAAAACCTTAAATAATTTCAAATGAATCATAAATGTGGTTGGAAAGCGGTTTTCTTTCCATCAGAGAGCTGAAGAACAAGCTTATCCCCAGTTCCAGGATGGTGTGCGATGCAGGACAGCTTCAGTCCTGGTAGGTCTGGTTATCTCCAGACTCCAGTCAGCTGCTTTGAATGAAGCCTGGAACATCTGCGTCTGGTTTCCATGGTTCGCTCATAGCGGCTGATGGGCAGAGAGGGAGGATTTGCATGAAAAACTGCTTTTATCTTGGCTTTATTTCTGTTTGTCTGCGCAGCTCTGCATTCAGTTACCTGTCATTTAAAGCAACGGTACACAGAAGTTGTCTGCATTTACCCTGAGAAGCAGGCCTGAACATGCTCCGATGAAACCGCTGTGACATCACAGGATGATCAAGCAGAAACTAAAGTATTTGGTTTTAGGTTAAACGAGGGCTAATCACATTATTCCTCTTTATTAATCATGTAAAACTTGAGTTTTTTGACACTTTAATTCAGTAAAATCAGCTGTTCAACCATCTGGAACACGCATGTTCCCCTTCCATGTTACACGCCACAGGAAAGACAAGATTCCCAAGGCTAAATATTTATATTCATAACCAGTCAGTCATTTTCTTAACCGCTTGTTACAGGAAGCTGGAGTCTGTCCAGTAATGACTGGGTGAGAGGTACACCTTGGACAGGTCACCAGTCCATCACAGTGCCACGCAACCATTCCCACTAACTCCCAGGGACAATTTTAATGGTGACCAGTTAACCTAACATACATGAGTTTGGACAGTGGGAGGATGGATGGATGGATGGATGGATGGATGGATAGATTAATGGATGGATGAAAAGATGGATAGATGGAAGAATGGATAGATAGATAGATCAATGGATGGATGGATGGATAGATAGATCAATGGGTGGATGGATGGATAGATAGATTAATGGATGGATGAAAAGATGGATAGATGGAAGAATGGATAGATAGATCAATGGATGGATGGATGGATAGATAGATTAATGGATGGATGAAAAGATGGATAGATAGAATAATCAACAGATGGAACGATGGATGGATGGATGGATAGATGGATGGATGGATAGATAGATCAATGGATGATGGATGGATAGATAGATCAATGGATGGATGGATGGATAGATAGATAGATCAATGGATGGATGGATGGATAGATAGATAGATCAATGGATGGATGGATGGATAGATAGTTAGATCAATGGATGGATGGATGGATAGATAGATAGATCAATGGATGGATGGATGGATAGATAGATAGATCAATGGATGGATGGATGGATGGATAGATAGATAGATCAATGGATGGATGGATGGATAGATAGATGGATCAATGGATGATGGATGGATAGATAGATGGATCAATGGATGGATGGATGGATAGATAGATGGATCAATGGATGTCTATGAAAGACTGTTATGTACCTGTTCAGCTCTCCCTTCATGCTAGATTTGCGTCTACTTGTAGTTAATATGTTCCGCCACTAGGTGACCACCCGACAGCACTAATGTGTGATTTGCTGCACATGACGTGGCTCGGAGTATCGTCGTGACACCGACGTATCAGTCATATTAATAGTGTGCGTAAATGAAAGTGAGTAACATTGTTTCAAGCTTGTTTTATAAGTCCCAAGGCTATAACATGTTAAGTTTGTGAAGTGTGGTGGCTGTTTACTGACCCATGTCTGAATGTTTGGGATGCTAACCGTTAGCCACTTAGCTTTGGTAGTTCCAGCCTGTCGGCCTCACGTTGACTTCACTCACGTTTGTGGCTCTTATTTTCTAGTTGAGATACCTTGCTACATTGTTTGGGTTAAGTGTGCGTTATGCTGGGTAGACTACTGGAATCCGGAATTATTATTCTTATGCATTTATGTGGTACATTTTCATAGCTAATTAAAGTCAAGTCGTGGCCTTCTGGCAGGCCTTTAATCACATGGTAATTAGCCTTGTGGACACTTTTAGTTGTATTGACCATAAGAAATGTAATTGTAGACAGTATTAATAAGTCTTTATTTCTTTTATTCTCTGTGTAGGGAAACCACACCCATACTGATACATTCATCATGCCCATCTGTAAATAAATGACAAGTTCAATGTCAAATCCTGGACCTGGACATTCTCTTATTCATCTGGACATAATAATTGCTGTCCTGACCCGACACCCTGAAGTGATTACTAATCCATATACGAACTAGTTACAGTCCTCATTATAGGATGGATGGATGGATGGATGCAACATTGCCACCTTCTGTTGGCTTGCTGCCACATATGTATAAATAAGTCATTCTACGCTACGATAGCAGTTTCATATGGCTATGATTATTAGAATTCAGTAAAACATGTATTTATGAAAGCAAAACTTGAGTTTTGCAAACAAAAAGCCAAATGAGTTACACATTGTAGCTTTAAATAAAGTAAAAAAAAACGACAAAAAAAACGACAAAAAAAACATTAAATAATAGAATTATGTCGTAATAAATAGTGAAATTATTGATAAAGAAACTTCTGACAGCAGAATGAACTATTTACTTCTGCATTCCCATAAAAAGTATTTCAGTGAAGCAAGATTTTATTCCCAACAGAAAGCAGGAATCTGCTGATCCGATGTGGTCTAGGACACGTTAGAGTCCACTGCTGACACCAACATGCTGACAGCCAGCAGGCCTCTTCCTGCTGCACTGACTCTCTGCTGACACCAAGTGGACGTGTGCAGAAATGAGCTGGAAATGGAGGCGGGACCCCCGTTGGTTCATGTGTACATTCAACAAGTCAAGATCCTTCTACGCCAACGTTCAGCTGAAATGAACAGGCCTGAAGTAAACACAGGAGTGGAGGTAACAGGAATAAATAATCAGTTAAGACCTGAACCCCCCCAGGCTGCGTAATGCCGGTTGTAATCTCAGGCTCTCTGTAATCTGAGGAATGTGGAATGAGGCGGGGGGGCGGGCGTCCCACCGATGGACGGTGTCGGCTTCAGTGTCTGACAGCTGGATCACTGAGCATTGTTTCCTGTTGCGGCACAGTTACTAAATAAATGAAACCGCAGTTGGCGGACCACTGAGGTGCCCTTGAGCGAGACCTTGACCCCGGCGGGTCCCGTGGAGCCGCTAAGCCGGCGGGTAAGTCCGGCCGTGGCTGTGTGCGAGCAGCGGAGGCTCTGTGAGCATCTTACTGCCTGAACTGAAGGTTTCTTCTGGTTTCTAATCGGCCTGCTGACACGTCCGCTCAGTCATGCCGACATTTCCACAGGACAGGCCGGTGGGCCGAGCTGGCCTCAGGGGCCAGAGACGGGACTGGTTTACCGGGTCTTTGTGGAGGTTTTGCTGGAGCTGAGCAGCAGGACCTGCAGGGAGACTGGGCTTATGTTTCAGTGGAAAGGCCGGCTGTTGCTTCATGTCCTGAGAACATCAGCATGACCCGAACTCGGTGTGTCCACAGTCATCTGCTGACTGAGCGAATCCTGCAGACTGCATCCAGGCCCTGCTGCACACAACCAGGACGAGGGATTAAACTGGGCTTTCTTGGTCATCCTGGATCAGCTCATCCGCTGATGGCGGACAGTGGGATATGTTCTGACATAAGTTACCATGGAGATTTATCCAGTGGAGCTGCTCCAGTCCAGGCTGTGTTCCAGGATCTATTCAGTCTCGTCCAGATGGGAACCAGTTTGTCCCAGTGTCTGCTTCACAGGCATCCCTCAGAGCAGCGGTTAGCATGGCTGCTAACGCGCCATTCTCTTACCGTGCTGATTTTACACGTTCACGCAGTCGCTACAAACATGTCGCCGCTCTGATGGAGCTGCCGTTGCCATGGCGATGGGTCTGGTAGATACGGTGGCCCAGAAGTGCAAAACAATTTCACGTTTCCTTTACAGCAGAAGAAGTAGTTCTAGCAGGAAGAAAACCAGTTTAAACTGCTTTTACAGCCCTTCAGGGGAAGCTGGCAACACTTTGACGACGTTCTGAATACGGAAACACTTTTAGCAGCGACTTTAGGTTGCCATGAAACACGTGGAAACACCGTTACAGCAACGTGACACCCTGGGGTTTGTTGTGGGGACACGACGATACAAACAGGAAACCAGTCAGAAGCAGAGCAACCAGCAGAGACGCTCTGCCCGATGGGTGGAGCACACTTCCAGGTTTTAGGGCCATTTTTAGGAGACTGCTAGCCAGAGGTATCAAATTTATTCATTTCTGTAATGTATTGCGATGCAGAAGTGGATGATTGTGCATCAGCGCAGCAACAAAACACAATCATCAAGTAAAATTCAGCCTCGGCTTGCGTGTGTATGTGTGACGTGATGTGTGACTGCTGCAACGACTCGGCGGAGGTGAAAGATGCAGCGCTGAATCCTTTACGCAGGAAAACTATACAGAAAATACATCAGTCTCTCACGTTACGCATGAAACTATAAAAACCGGTAGGTTAGCTTAAGGCTAATGTCTATGGACAAAACCATTGGCAGGCTAGCAGTTAGCATGTGCGCATGGACTGAAGAGATTAAAACAACTTTGCAGCAAATGTTTGACTCAGTATCATATACTGGCTGCAGCGCTTACTAAAAATACTTTCTGGTCATAAAAAAAGAACATGAAAAACCTGATTTAACCACCTGATTATGTCTGAACTGACTACGGAGACACTGCAGGGACAAAACACACCACTTTACCGCAGGAAATCCCACAACTAGAGAGCTGCTCAAACATTTTCAATAACAAAACGTTGCAGCATAGTAACGATGTTTGCTGATGGTAGAAACGAGTGTCGTGTTTACATGTTTATGATATTTGTCAACATCGTAACATTCAGACTAATCTGAGAAACAGGAAGTGCTTTATTATGTGACTGCTTGTGTTCGTTGATGAAGAAATGTGCAGTAATAAAGAAAATTGAAGATGTAACATGATGTATCGAACCGTTGAGAAGATGATGGTAATCATAATCAGAATGGAATCGGATCGTCGTGCCAGTGACGATGTCCAGCCCTGATGGGGACACAGCTTCGATTTTCTCATCGATGAGGCGACAAAACGTCGGCTTTGTGGAAACCCACTGAGAATGTGCCAGAAATGCGAAGCAGCTTGTGATGGTTAACAGTGAGAGACAGGTTGACGAGCAGTCTGACTAAAAATAGAACTAGTGCACGTAAATCTATTTGCTTTTTTGGACAGTTAGTTCTAACTAGAAACTCTGCTGTTCTTGCAGAACAGCCGTGTGAAAAACGTTTGAACTGTACTGCTAAAAAAAAAAGAAAACACTGAAAGAACATGTAAATAAATGTGGTTAAAATGGCTGATAATTGAGCTGAAACGAGTCTACGGTAGAGGAAGATGTCTAAATGTAGCAGCAACATTTACGTAATATAGCCAAAATTAGGGACATTCTGTCTCGGAGTGATGCAGAAAAACTGGTTCACGCTTTTGTTACTTCGAGACTAGATTACTGTAACTCTCTATTACTGGGCTGTCCTAAATATGCCCTGAAAACCCTTCAGCTGATCCAGAATTCTGCAGCCAGAGTCCTGACCAGAACCAGCAGGAGAGATCATATTTCTCCAGTTTTAGCCTCTCTTCATTGGCTGCCTGTTGAATCTAGAATAGAATTTAAAATCCTTCTCCTTACATATAAAGCCCTCCACAACCAGGCACCACTATATATCAAAGACCTCATTGTTCCTTATATACCAAGTAGAGTACTTCGTTCGCAGACTGCAGGCTTACTTGTGGTTCCTAGAGTCTCAAAGAGCCGAGCAGGAGGCAGAGCCTTTGGTTATCAGGCCCCTCTCTTATGGAATAAGCTCCCAGTTAGTGTTAGGGAAGCAGACACCCTCCCCACCTTTAAGACTAGGCTGAAGACTTATCTTTTTGATAAGTCCTATAGCTAAGGATGGTTAGCATCCCTTAGTTATGCTGCTATAGGTTTAGACTGCTGAGGGACATTTCCTGATACACTGAGCTTCTTTATCTCTTTCTTTTACCCCCCCATAACAGTGTTGCATCATTAACATGTATGTCTCCTGCCTCAGCAGGTCTCCCTGGCCGGGAGTAGCAGTTCCTGTTGTCTGTTGTCTTTCTGTCCTCTTCCCCCCACACAGCAGAGGCAGATGGCTGCCTGTCCTGAGCCGGGTTCTGCCGGAGGTTTCCTTCCTGTTAAAAGGGAGTTTTTTCCTTCCCACTGTTGCCAGTGTGCTTGCTCAGGATGGGAGATTGAGTTGGACTCAACTCAATCTGTTGGTTTCCTTATATAGGCTATTATGAATTGGCCTTCATTATATTTTCTTCTCTGTCTGTAAAGCGTCTTGAGATGGCATTGCCGTGATTTGACGCTATATAAATAAAGTTGAATTGAATTGAATTGAATTAATTGAATTGATGATTTTGTACTGAAATGAATGAAAGACAGTTGAAGATGGATAAAATGGGTTTGTTGAAGCCTTAGCTGAAATATTTATGAGGCTAAAACTGATAGTGGAAGAGACTGAAACTTATAATTGTGTTTAAATGTGTTGAAAATGGCTGAAAGTTGAACGGAAATGAGCCAAAGATCTGCTTGTTGTAGCCGTAGCTGAGTCACCATGAGGCTAAAACAGCTTGTTAGGTTGTGTGTTTGCAATAAGCCCAGGTTGTTGTTATTATTTGTTTGTTTGTGCGTGTCGTGTTGTTGTCTCAGACTCCAGGAGGAACCGCCGTGGCTGCTGTGATGGAGCGATGCCCAACGGGACCCTATTGGCTGCACCTGAAGCCACTCGCAGATGAAAACCCGTGCAAGAGCTACGGGTCTTTCTGCTCAGCGAATACGCAGCAGAAACACCAGTTCCTCTAAAAGTGCTACAGAATCTCACCGCCGTGGGCTCTGAGAACCAGCCTGTGGTGTGAAAATGCAGAACAAAGCATCCTTTAGGTTTTCAGCTTTTTGTTAACGTCAACTGGATTGGAATGAATTTCAGGAAGGAAGCAATGCACAAAATGCAGAAGTTAAATCCTCCTTAAAGTTTCCATGGAAACTAAATGTTTTCCCATTTCTTTCTGTTTCCACCTTCATCCCATGGCAGCTGGCTTGTCCCAACACCAGGACTACATTTCAGTCTGTGTGCTTTTCTGTTTTTATTTACCTTTTACTCAAACTGGGTTTGTCTCTGTTCAACATGAACATGACAGTTTTCTTCATCAGTGCAGCACTTCAACAACAGAATGCTGCTGACTGCCAGCAAAATTACTCCAAACATAAAACATCCAGATGTTCCAACTGCTTACAGTTCAATGGTCAATAATGGCAGAGAAATTCTGACATTCATTCATTCTCCAAACCGCTCAGTCCAATGAAGGGTCACGGGGAAGCTGGAGCCTATCCCAGCAGTCTTTGGGCGAAAGGCAGGGTCCAACCTGGACAGCTCGCCAGTCCCTCGCAGGGACACGCAGAGACAAACAACCACTCACACTTACTCCTTAGGATAATTTAGAGAAACCAGTTAACCTAACATGCGTGTCTTTAGATGGTGGAAGGAAGCTGGAGTACCCGGAGAGAACCTACACATTTAAAACACGAGTCCCATTGGAAAGAATAATGCCTTCTGATCCAGCAACGGTAGCTGTTGTGGATCAAAAAGCCTCAACAACACAGGAAACCACGGCATCCCATACTGCATGCAGTGTTGAAACCATAGACTGAATATAGGAAGATGGACAGAGCCTCCGTGACGTCACCCGTAGGTTTCTGAAGAGCTGAATTGAAGTTTGGTGGGCGGTTCCTACGATCGCCATCTTGGCAGCGTTATGCGTGTCTCGTCTGGAAAATACAAATATGGGCAAAGAGGTGGAGCTGAGAGGGGGGCTGTGAGTGTCATGGTGGATGATTGACATCGAGCGAACTCCAAGCTTTCTGTAGCTAAGAGCTAACCGAGCTAACCCGAAGATAACAGGAGCTAACCAGCTAACAGAGGTAAGCGGGCTAAAGCTAACCGTCTTAAAACCGCGGTTGTTCTACGTTCTTCTGACTTGAAGCGGGAGATCGGGTACCTGTCAATCAAAAGGACACGCCCCTAAATATGCCGAACTTCGAGATTAAATTACTTTTAAACGGGCGAGTTAGAAAAAAAATTCACTCCCCCCACAGTTGTCATGAAGGTAAACCTGACCTATTAAACCTAAAATGGATTTTTGTACCAGGCTGTAAACATGTTTATTTCTGCTGTAAACATGTTTATTTCTGCTGTAAACATGTTTATTTCTGCTGTAAACATGTTTATTTCTGCTTTAAACCTGTTTATTTCTGCAGTAAACATGTTTATTCCTGCTGTGAAGTTGGTCTTTTTAACATGGGAGTCTATGGGGATTTGCTCTGTTTTGCAGCCCCTAGTGGATGAAGGGGGAACTGCAGTTTTATACACTTCTGCATAGGCTTCACTTTTATCCGCCGGAGGTTGCCGCGTGGTTGAAACGCTGGTTTACAGGGGCGGTAAAGCCGGACTAAATGCCGGAGGAAGGATTTAAATGCTGCGTTTACTGTGACAGAAAGCCAATAAAGTCATTATTTTCTACTGAAAGCACATAAACATCCCCCACTGTAGCAACAAGGCTGCTGTATTTCAGCAGGATCTGCTGTTGTGCTCCAATGAAAACGGCCAGCTTTATGCTTATTTAGGCAGGACAGTTGACTTACTGGTGGAGGAGAAAGCTTTTAGAATATTTCTCCCTCTTCAGCTCCTTCCACCTGGGGAAGGCTACTACAGTAGTGCTGTCCAGGATATACGTTAGTATATGCAGTAACTCCCCTACACATGTAGCTACGTCACCCACCGGCTCAGCTAAGGTTAGCTATGCTACACTGGTTCAGTTAGCCATCAGCTGCGTAAACTTTAGCCTGAACATAGACATAATAAAGATAAATGTGTATATGTCTATGAGTCTGTCTCTCTCTCTAGACTGTGTGTCAGTACTGGTTTAGTCATTTCATAACTCTTCCTCCCTGAAACCAAAGAACAGAAATTATGTGACAATGAGCAAATATACTGATGGAGTAGTCTTAGTCAACAGTTTTTCTGAAACAGAGTTTTCAGAAATACTTTTTTCAGGTAATTTTTTTAAGAATTGAGAGCACTTCTTTAGGGACCACCCCACCAGTAGCTAGCTGCATGTTGGTGTTTTGGTTTTTAAGTTCTCTTTTTCTCTTTCTTTGCGATGGTGAAAACAGTCCCCGTTCTGCTCCTGCATTTTTGTAAATAGCAGAACCCTAGAATTGTGCAAAACCCAAATATTGCAACACAAACCAGAAACACCAGAGTTTCAGTGTAACATTGCAGGTCATGTGACCAGTTCATTTCCATTAAAGACAGGTGCCATAAAGAGCAGCAAAATGCAGATTATAACAATAAATAAGAAAGGGAAATGAGGGAGAAGGATTTAGAAAAGTTGTGACAAAACCTCCATAGCAAGTGGAGAACTATGTGGTTACCTTGCATACACCGCAGTTCTGGTGACTGGCTAATGCGCTAAACACCATTAGAAACATCCGCAAATAGCAACAGTAGTGTGTCAAAATTTTAAAATTTTTGCTTTTATTTTTCTAAAGCTGGAAAGGAAACGTATCTAATGTGCAGGAAAAATGCCTTCTTACTCTGCATTAGTGCTGTTTGTCCCTTATCAGCAGCTGTAGTTTCAGGATGGCAGACTTTCATGGTGTTTCTGTAGTGACTCACCAGTCGGATGGAAAAACGAATCCAAATTCTTAACCAATAAGAATGTGTCAGATTTTTAGCAAAGGTCATAAAACAACACTTTAAAGCCATGCAATGCAGGATTATCCTGAAGAAATTAAAAATAATAAAAAATATTTTATGTTTACATTAAATATCCATTTCAGTAAATTACTTAATTATTCAATAAGGAGTAGTATTTAAATAAGCCTTGGGCTTCTGTCTGCTCCTTCTCAGACAAGGTATAATGTTCCACAAATGTGCATCCTTGTTTTGTATTGTATGTGCGTTTGAGATAAAATAAAATAAAAATAAAAATTATTTCTCAAAGGCAACACATAAAAAAAAAAAAGAAATCCCCACCCTTTTCCTGGTCTGAGCTCCTGAAAGGTCCCGTCCCCCGACACACACACACACACACACACACACACACACATTAGAAACCTTCTAGACACGCCCCTGGCCATGACTCAGGCTTTGATCTGCATTTCTCTTCCATCATCATAAAACTGGGACAGAATCCCGCCACGAAAAAACAAACAACATCCATGTTTACAATAACAAGTAAGCAGTAAACAAACAAGCCCCGCCCCCCTGCTGACGCAGGTTTATGTAAAGGGATGTGAGCTTCACCTTGACACGGCGGGGCCCTGCAGTACCGGCCCCCGCCGCTGGGTTTCCGGGACCTCCCCCCCGCCCCGCCCCGCCCCGCCCCGCTCCGCGTGCAGGCGCAGCAGAAGGGGATGAGCAGCTCCATCCGCGCAGTCCCGCAGCCTCATCATGGCTCTCAACATCCCCGGAGTGGCCGTGATGATGCTCTTCTACCTGCTGGTCCTCGCCATCGGCATCTGGGCTTCCTTCAAGTCCAAGAAGGAAGCCCAGAAGGTCCAGGGGGACAAGACGGAGATGGCTCTGCTGGGGAACCGGGGCATCAGCCTGGTGGTCGGCATCTTCACCATGACAGGCGAGTCGCGCTCAGCCTCACGTGCCATCCGTTTGCCTCAGACCTGACGCTTTGTGTGCGCGTGAGCTCTGCGCACATTTACCGTCTCATTCCTGTAACAAAGAGCCCGAGCAGAGGTGGGGAGGGACTGGAAGGGCTTTGGTAGCCGGAATAGCAGATGGTGGAAGAGAAAGCAATAAAGCAGGCAGAAGGGGAAGCTGTGTGAAGGACAGGAAGCTGTGTGCTTCCAGATCAGCGGCGTTGGAACAGAAATGTACATCTGAGAGGAGACTTCTCCCCTGTCTGAGCTTCTGCATGAACCCAGGCTTCAGAGGAGGGAGGCTTCCATGTGACTGGTCATTAAATAAACAGTTTTCTCCTATTAAATTTACAGTAGAGAGTCTGGTATCTGGTGTCAGGTTGCCGGCAGGTGGACACGCAGCCTCGTCCTTCCTCCTGTCCTCTGCATGTATGTTCATCTGTGGACACGTGTGTGTTTTCTGCAGCTACGTGGGTTGGAGGAGGATTCATCGTGGGCACGGCAGAGGCGGTGTACAACCCCTCCATGGGGCTGATCTGGGCTGTGATGCCGATTGCAGCAACCATGTGTTTCATAATCGGTAAGATTTCCTTGGCAGTGCTGAGAAGTAGCAAAAGGATCAGCTTGATTTTAATTGTATTAAAGTCGGAGTATTTATAGCCACACCGGGTGTCCCATGAGACTGTTCTACTCATTACACAATACAATGCAACTTTATTTATAAAGCACACTGACAAAACAAAGATAAACACACACATACAGACAGAGAACACACACATAAAACACAGGCAGGAGTAAAATATGTCTTCAGTAAAAACATCCAGGTTAGGAGCAGCCTGGTATGAGGGGGGGGGGGGGGGGGTCTGGCTCTGCGTGTACCTGAGGACCACCATGCGGGCCAGAGGACATCAAGGATCTATGTGGAGTGTGAGAACAGAGAGATGTGCTCAGTAAGGCGGAGCTAAACCAGGAAGTGATTTCAAACCAAACTAAAGTGTGAAAATGGATCCTCAACGTGACGTGGAGCCGCTGGAAAGATGGGCGAGACGTGTTCACGTTTACCAAGACGAGCCGCTGAATGTTGGAGCAACCGGAGGCGGTTCAGGTGAGACGGTTCACACCTGCAGAAAGAGAAACAACCTGAGTGGAAGAAATAAAAGCTCGTGTGACGTTTTCCTGAATCATCACGAGAAAGAAACGGCCTGATGTTGGCGAGTAAAACAACGTTTAACAACAGACTCAACACGCCAGTCAAGATTCAGATCACTGTGAAAAACCACCCCGAGGTTTAAGACGGAGCGTTTCAGGAAGTCGGAGATGAAGCCGAGATCAGGACAGGAATGTTCCCAACAGCCAATCAGCAACGCTCCTGTTTTCACTTCATTTAGTCAGAAAATCTGATCCTTCCAGTTTTTACCGTCGTGTATGCAGGCTAGCAGGGTGAGAGGAGAAGGGTTGTTTCTTTTCTAAACGGGACATAAATCAGAGCGTCATCGGCGTAAACACGATACATCGTTTTTAAAAACAGATTATGAAGGTAAGAACATAAAAAGAGGCCAAAACTGGACTTTTCCCGTCATGTTGAGCCGCTTTCCGCTACACGGCTCGTTCACCCGTCCAGCTTTCAGCATCCTCCGGTCCAGACGGGCCGCATGAGAAGCTCTCCTGCTCGGATACGACTCAAAGCAGTCAATAAAGAATGAAAAATGACTTTATTAATGTGAAAGCTGAGTCAGGTAGACGAAGCATCTCAGGCCCGTTGGGGTAATTACCTGGTAATAAACAGCCTTGTGCACATCGTCGCTGCAGGATGTCAGAAACAAGGACATCTCTTAGAAATGGAAATGAGGTCATGCATGAAAGCCACTGCAAACCAGACCAGCGAGTCTGCTCTCCAGCTGAAAGCTTCTCCGTCCTTCATGTCTCCGTCATGCAGGTGGCCTCTTCTTCGCCGAGCCGATGAGGAACAATAAATACGTCACCATGATGGATCCTTTCCAGATCAAATATGGAAAAGTACCGGCAGCCGCGCTGTCGCTGGCGACGCTCATATCAGAGATCATGTGGGTGACGGGAACACTCATCGGATTAGGTAAGAATGTTTCTATATGTAACACCTCCAGTGTGAGTGATGCATGGAGCCTTGTGTGCTGCTCGCTGGCAGCAGAGCAGCTGTTGATCCAAGCTCGGTGCTGAGGTGCTGAGTGAAACACAAGCCTTTCTGTACCGTACGCTGCAGCCTGCAGCCGCTCGGAAATAACTCGGCCAAGAAACAAGAGTTGATCACAGGACAACATTGATCACAGGACTGATGGGTTTGAGAAGACAATCTGCATCGCTAGAACCTGCTGCGAAGTGCGATCTGTTAAAGACATGTCGAAGTCAAGTTTCCTCTGCAGGTATCAGGATGTTTCTCCTTACTGACGAACCCCCTGACCCGTAGCTGTGGACCGTGTGTCCATTTCCTGACCCGTAGCTGTGGACCGTGTGTCCATTTCCTGACCCGTAGCTGTGGACCGTGTGTCCATTTCCTGACCCGTAGCTGTGGACCGTGTGTCCATTTCCTGACCCGTAGCTGTGGACCGTGTGTCCATTTCCTGACCCGTAGCTGTGGACCGTGTGTCCATTTCCTGACCCGTAGCTGGGAGAGTGTAGACCCTGAATTGGGACACGGTGCTGCACAGGTCTGTTAGTGATCTATTCATCTGAATCTGCTGCAGGGAAACATCTCTACCTGCAGGACACCGGCGCTCCAGGAGCAGCTTGGTGATGCCTGCTGTAGATGATCAAGAAGGATGTTCTTGGGATTTCTATTCCCCCCAGGAGGTTTACCATCCAGCGACACATAGTGTTTAGTCTGAGACTATTCTCACACTACAATAATCTAGACCTTATAATAGGTATATTATAATATACCTAGTTATATAACAATAATAGACCTTTAACTTGGCCCAGAAATGATGATGAAGACACTTCCTGTCAAGCTTTCCACCAATCAGAGAGCTTAAATTGACAGTAATGTCCAATCAGGAGCAACCAAACAAGTGATGAGAAGCAGACGATAAGGATCCTCTATGGCTGGAATAAAACCAGTTCTGAGGTGGAGGTGGTTTCATGAGGCTAAAACAGGCAATTAGTGGCAGGAATACCTGTAAATAGCAAGAAGCTTAAGGAAGTGTGTGTGTGTGGTTGTGTTAAAGCTCCAGTAGGTAAGGTTGCTGAGAGACATGTTCCTCTGGGTGAAGTGGTTCCTCGTCCTGATAGTAGTCTATACATTCTGTAATCATGAACAATAAGAAATATAGTTAGACCCTCAGTTTACTGTAAATCTGTAAAAACTCTGACCAATCCAAATGTTCCCACCCAAATGGAGTTGTTCATTTCTTATATCTCGTAGCTTCTTCTCCCGGCTCCCCTCCTCCCCCTCCAGCAGTGCATACCTGATAGCCACACCCTGCATATAAACAGCGTGTTAGGATGAAGAAGAAACTCGGAAGGCAAACATGGCTTAGAAAATGCAGGAAGGATTTCCCTCCTCCTGATAAACAGCCGAGAAAGAGAAAATCGTTGGTGGAAAAAATCTTTCTGCTGTAATGTGCAAGTTCAGGTCTGGTGGGGGTGGGGTCTCAAACAAACTATTGATTGGAGGGGGGAGGAGCCAAGACAGGGGGAAGAGCCAAGACAGGGCGCCACTTTCACATCTTGCTAGCTCCCCAACATTACCTCGCCCAGCTTTAATATGTAAACTGTTTCTGTTACACATTTGTTTCATTGCAAAACCAAAATAATGTTTTGGTTTGTCCAGGCATTTTATATGTTCAGTCTCCATGGAAACATCATGTTGGCATGGAAACATCATGTTGGCATGGAAACATCATGTCTCCATGGAAACAACGTGTATATGGAAACATCTTGTCTCTATGGAAACAACATGTCTATGGAAACATCATGTCTCCATGGAAACATGTCTCTATGGAAACATCATGTCTACATGGAAAGACCATGTTGGCATGGAAACATCATGTCTCCATGGAAACACCATGTCTATGGAAACATCATGTCTCCATGGAAATATGTCTCTATGGAAACATTATGTCTACATGGAAAGATCATGTTGGCATGGAAACATCATGTCTCCATGGAAACATTATGTCTACATGGAAAGATCATGTCGGCATGGAAACATCATGTCTCCATGGAAACATCGTGTCTCCATGGAAACAACATGTCTCTATGGAAACATTATGTGTCCATGGAAACAACATGTCTCCATGGAAACGCCACGTCTGCATGGAAACATCATGTGACCAATAGGATAGACGGCGTGTCGGACCCACAGGGCTGTAGATCGTGTTTAAAAAAGGCTATAACAACAGTTTTACAGGAGTTTGGTAAACAGTTTTTTCCTGGTCTGCGTCCTGCGGGATATCTTAGGGGTTGTTTTGGGGAATGACTTCCTCTTCTGTATTATTTACAGAACAAACACAGGACTAACAGCGTCTCTGGAAGCCTGTTTAATCTTTTCCATCTCTTTACACCAGGCTAGTTGAACATGAAGAATATTTTAGTGTGATACTGTCACGTACACCTGAACGCATGTTTACAGGACTGCTGTGTGTGTCTGACAGGCGTCACAATGAGTGTGATCCTGGATTTGTCCTACACTGTGAGCATCTGGATCTCTGCAGCTGTGGCCATCACCTACACCCTGCTGGGAGGCCTCTACTCGGTGGCCTACACCGACATCATACAGCTCGTCCTCATCTTCATCAGCTTGGTGGGTTTTTGGCATTTCCTTCTTTCTAGTTTCCTCCCTGTCTGTTTTTGGTTTTGGCTAAAATAAAGAACATTACAGGAAAAAGGTAGTTAAAGTACTGGGAAGTTACATATATTGCTTCCTCATTGGGTATTTGGTGAGAAAATAGTCTTGCACCAGTGCATTAGGAGCAGAGTACACCACTAAGATTCAGCTGGCTTTGCCCTTGTGGCCACTGCATGCAAAGCTCCTATGCAAAGGCTGAGGAAATCTATGCAAACATGAACAAAGCACCCAGTAAATCACACACGGGAGATTTCCATCTTTCGTTGCTGAGCTGATTAGTGGCCCCGCAGTCAGAGAAAACATGTTGCTGGCGAGAAGGCGCCTCATGATTGTGGAGGAAATCGGATGCTCTCCACCTCAGCATGCTGCTTCAGTCTGTTAGGGCCTGCAGGTTTGTTTAGCATTACATGCCTCTGCGTCCTGGCTGACCTTGCAGCCGCAGTGCACGAGGTTTTTTGGGTGGTGCATGAGCTCAGTTGTTGGAATTGACTTTATTGGACTGGCTTCCAGCTGTGTTTGGGATCGGTGTCCTGCTGCATGATCCAGTTTCAGCCAAGCTGAAGCCGTCTGACAGATGACCTCAGTGTTTCATACATCTGATGCTGTAACTTGGACACATTATCAGTGTTGTATCTTGTGTCTACGAATGCTTCGGTTTTGACCTGACTAAGGTCGATCAAGCCTCAGTCTGTGTCCCAGTGGCATCCTTCTACTGTCCCCGTTTGTCTCGTCCTCTCAGCCATGTAGACAACTCTTCTGCTGCCTCCTCATTGTTTTTAATGGCACTTCTTCTCAGACCTCCAGGGTTATGTCAGTATGCCTGGCAAACCCCCTGCAGCCCACCTCCGCTGGCTTACACCTGGTCTTCCAGCCATTCCTCCTGCAGATCTCCACCAGCTAGTGGTGTTTGTCCTTGTCCTCTCTGACGCCTCGGAGGTCTGCGTGATGGAAGCTGCCATTACCCAATCACATGGACATAAAACAAACATGACAGTATTTAGCTTTGGCCAGTGGCTTCTGTCCTTCCATGACAAACTGAATTTTCTGTGGTGTGGGTACATCTGTGATGGACCTGGTCATGTCTCCAGCAATAACACGAAGTGCCTTGGAGCAGCCACTCCAGATGTGCCTGGTTTTGAACCCAGTGGACATGGTGCTGTGTCTTCATTGCCCCATGTGAACAGGTTGAACAGGCTTGGGTAGACATCAGAGAGCCCCTGGATCAGGAGCTTGATCCTTTGAGGGTTCCACTGTTGACTTCCATTTCATCCAAGTTCCCTCTTGGCACATTATCCCAATCCTGATGGCGTTTTACTTCCACCGCCACCTTTCTGTTTGTCTTAGTCTCCAGAGGAACTCATGGTCTGCTCAGCAATGGCAAGGTGTCTTAAGTCCTATAGCTCCATAACAAGCCCAAATCACCATCCTTCCACCGCTATTCAACAGCTGGTAGGAGACAGGATGTGGTTAGGTTTCTACAAATATTCATTCTGAACAAACATGTCATCTTCTGTCTTATCTGACCAAGAGAACATGGTTCCAGACATCTTGTTAGTTGTTCACATGGAGATATACAAACTATCAGAACAACCTGACATGGTTTGGAATAGTCCTTTAACCCCATGTTACTGGGAAACATCGCCTCATTGCTGATGTCTTTCCTCCCTAGCACAGCATTAAAACACATGAAAACTTCTTATAAGAAATCCTCAAACTGATGATTAGTATATTAACACATTTTATCAGAACCGACTGCTACTTACGCTCTTAGAGGCCATGGAAACATGAAGAGTAAACTGAGTTTTCTGCCCTGTTTCCACATTGTAATTGGGCGTTTATTAAATAAATAATGAGACAGAGTCATATGTGATGGGGTTTATATGGAGTTCATAGTCTGAGAGGAAGTCATTTGATGCCTCAGACAGGATATCTTAGGTAAAGTAAAAGGCAGCGCAGAAGCTCAGAAATGGATGGAATGATTGGAGGATGAACGACTGAGAGGGAGTTGAAGAGAAGCACACATGCAGGCTACAGCGTCGATGTACAAACTGCTGCATTTCAGCTTGTAAAGAAGTCTTTTACATTGTTGTAAAGCAGAAATCTGCCAACTCTGGCTCTGCTTGTGCAAAAGATAAAGGTAGCTTTTTGTGCCCTTTTGTTCTCGCTCTGTAGAAGACATAAGTATCGCTTTGTGCTGTAAAAGGCTTCAAATCCAACCTGTTATCAGTCATTCCCCTGCAGCTGTGGGGAATTTAGTATCTCTGCAACAGCTCAGCCTAAACATTCACAGATCTTCCAGGCTGAACAGCATAGCACTCAGGCGTACAGGGACCTCCTTATATATCTCCCTGTAACCTTGGGATAGTTTGATAAACACTCAGCCGCTGGACAAAGCAAACAAGAGAAAAAAAAAAGAAAGAACTGAGTGGAACTAAATCATTGAGTCGCTGGAGCAGAAACAGGAGTTTGGATCGTGACGATGCAGGAGTGTGACAACATACATGACTTTTCTGGAGTAATGCAAAGCCAGACATCTTGTCCTGAATCTGTAGATTCTAGGTGGAGATTGATGTTGTAGTCATGCACAACTAGATCGGACATGCAGAAAAAGTTTGACTTATGAAGAGTCATACTGAGAGAACATTTCCAAGCCCTCATCTCCCCCCCTTTATCACAAGTTCACGAGAGTTATAGAGCTTTTTAAAGAAACATACAATCTGGACTGCAGTTTATATGTACAACAGGGGTAAATCAACAGGCAGTAAATCAACTTTCCCTAAATAAATATTTCTTAAGTTTTGATGAAGTACAATAATGATTTGCTGGCATTTCCAATTAATAATGTTTAATTCTGGTAAAATTTCATGGAATGTAATTTTCCCAGAATTAGAGCTAGGTAACCAGGTAGCCATGTAGCCACGTGACCATTTAGCCAGGTAGCCAAATAGCTAGGTTGCCACATAGCTAGGTAGCCACGTGACCTGGTAACCAGGTAGCCATTTAGCCACGTGACCATTTAGCCAGGTAGCCAAATAGCTAGGTAGCCAGATAGCCATGTTGCCAAGTAGGCCGATAGCCAGTTAGCCATGTAACCATTTAGCCATTAACCCACATAGCTAGGTAACCAGATGGCCATTTAGCTATGTTGCCACATAGCTAGGTAACTAGATAGTCATGTAGCCAAGTAGCTAGATAGCCAGTTAGCCATGTAGCCATGTAGCCAAGTAGGCTGATAGCCAGTTAGCCATGTAGCCATTTAACCATTAACCTACATAGCTAGGTAACCAGATGGCCATTTAGCTATGTAGCAACATAGCAAAGTAACCAGATAATCATGTTGCCAAGTAGCTAGATAGCCAGTTAGCTATGTAGCCAATTAGCTATGTAGCATATAGCTAGATAACCAGATAGCCATTTAGTCAGATATCCAGGTAGTATTGTTTCAGGGTGTCCGCTTGCAGTGGAGGATTTTTCACTGCTTTTTCTGAAGCCTTTCTCCTGGAAGAAAGACTTTATGGACACCCTGTACTTCCTGTCCTGTATATGGACAAGTCTAAAAAAAGCATCTTATCAGATCATAAAAACTTTTCAGCGATATTTGAGGGGAAGTTGGACTGATATAAAGTGAACAAACACAGAAAAACAGAAACCTGAACTAAACCCTTCAATACCCGACCCATGATATAAAGGCAAAAACAGTTTTTGATCAGAAGTCTTGAACAGAATGTAAAATAGAATATGAAATTATTTTCCTGTGATGGACGAGCGATCTGTCCAGGGTGTTCCTGCTGGGATAAACTCCAGCTTCCCTGTGACCATTAATTGCACTAAGCGGTTAAGAAAATGGACGGATGGAAGTTTCGGGAAATACCAGAATTACTGCAGTGCAAAATGTGTCCACCAGGGGACAGAAAACAAGTATCAGACTGTGTACAACAGGTTTTTAGCAACATTTTACAATGAAATGATGCAAAAGGAAGTTCAACTCAAATTAGACTCAGCAACAAGCAGGACTGTCAGCCAGTAGGTTCTGTTTTACCCCCAAATAAACCAACTTCATGTTATGTTTAATCATCTAGACTCTGTGTTTGGGTTAAAGCTACATTTTACAACCTTAAATTTCTGTTTCGGTCTCATGTTAATGGCTTATTAACATTTATTATACATTTTCCTGGAGTCCTCAGTGTCCCGCAGCATCCCAAAACTGAGAAACATATTTCCCATCATGTTACTGCTGCGTTTCACTTCAGGACAATGTGACACATGTTAGCAACGTACAGCATGACGGATTCCGCAAAGAAATATAAGACATTACAGAGGAAAAGAAAGAAAGTGCCATAGCAGAAGAGGGCAAGAGTCAACATCAAATTGACTTTTACTGGCTGGAGAGAGCTGAGAGAAGAAACAGGAAGCAGGTCATGAAAAATCCACCAACGTTTAGCTGTGTTGCTTTGAGGCATTGAAGCTAATCTCACCGGCATTACGATCTGTACGGGAACATGATGACCTGCTTTAACATCAAGCTTCTGATAAAAATCTTCCATTTGCAGACATAAGAGGCCTTTGTGGAGGTAATTATTCTGTAATTAGTCTTTCTGGGATTTATTAAGATGATAAATAAGCGCGCGTGATGCTACAGAGAGTATTTTCAAGCTGTCTGGAGGAATCTTCTCTCGGTCAGGTTATTTTTAATCCGAAGGAACGAAGGCATGCAGACAGACAGTTATCAGCTATCTGCGCGTTGTTTTTCCTCTATCTGGTTCGCAGCGACCTGATTCATTATCATCCTGAGGGTGAGACACGTGGAACGAACATTATATCATCATCACTGTCTGGCCAGGGAATAAAACATACATGTTGTCTCTTTCAGGACAGAAAGAAAAAAGCTTATCATGTTTTTTGCAGAAGGTCGATTTAGTTAGTTAGTTAGTTTAGACCTTTTATGTCCCTTCAAGTAAGAAACCTGGATCCTGTGTGATGCAAAGGAATCACGCTTCACACTGAAGTTTACGCTGAATAAACCAACGCTCCGTTACAGATGGAGGCAAACTGTTCATGAGTATAGAAACTTGTGTTTGGTCGGTTATTTCTCCTCTTTAATAACTGCTTTAATAATCAGCTTAACAACAAGCAGCACAACGCAACGTGAGTTAAAATCTGATGCACTGTTCTCATGTTGTTTTCACTCTGCCATGCTGCTGGATTGGATGATTGCATTGAATAATTATCAGTTTTACATATGAATAAAATGAAAATTCATACTAGTGATGGACAATACCAAAATCTACCTGTTAATACCATTCATTTATAGTACTCTTTAATTGATAACATTACTAATATTGATACTGATACTTCTTGCTCCTTAAAGGAAATTTACAATTGCAGACTGTATATTAATAAATTTATTGTAAGGGTAATATGGAATATAAATAAAACTTAAGATCATCAATACTTGAAATAAATTATTTGAAAACAAAAATGAACTGATGGGTAAATTAAAAAAATTAATGATACAATAATTAAACTACAGATTAATACAAGCTCATTCAGATTCATTAAAATAAAAGTAATATGATAAATGAAAGATACCAGAATGTGCAATAACCTGCATTAAACCTGTGAAATATCAGAACAAAACATCATCATCATTAACCGTATTACAAGACATATGATTGGCTGATTATGATCATGTGACACAGAAGGAAAACGTACGCCGCTTTATTTCCTAAAACTCTCAGAAATGTTTCTCATGTTACTTATCTCATGTTTTATAACAGCAGAGTTGTATCTACACACTCAAAAAGCATCAAATCCAATATATTTGACATGAAAGTATCAATACGTCCATCCTTAATGCACCAACTGGTCATTCTGGTCACCAGTCAGGTTACATCCCACACATACTGGAGGTTCTCTGTTGTCTTGGAGGATGGACTGCAGGCTGAAGCCACCTGCGGAATCTGAACACAAGCACGAACAACAACAGGAGACTCTTATCGGGGTTATTGGGGGCATGTTCAGCGGTGTTGCTCGTCACGCAGGCATTTCGCTTGTCTCCTGCTTCTGGCTTGAGTTATAGAAATAAGACGTGTTTTTTATGCACATGAACTGAATCTCATGTCTGTTTTTAGCGTTTTGTTTTTGATGCATTATGAACTGCCATCGTGTGGATAAAACGTGCACCATAAGCCAGTTTCTAAGGGAACTGTTTCTGGTTTGCTCTAGTGGTTGTGTGTCCCCTTTGCCCTGATAAGTCCAGCCGTCCAGGACATCACCGAGACGGCCTACAACTACACCTTCCAGCCTCCGTGGGTGGGTTCTGTCCAGGCAGACGGAGCCTGGAGATGGATTGATAACTTTCTGCTGCTGGTAAGATTGAAGAGGTCTGAGAAGAGGTCTGCAGTGCAGCGACCGCTCGCTAGGTTCGACATTAAGGATGTCAGCTATTTGCTGAAAGCAGGATAAAGTTAGGGAGTGTTCACAGCTGGATCGTCTGGGTCTCGCTTCGACTGGGCGCATTTCTCAAGTTTCCCTCCTTCCTTTAGTTTGGCTTCTGCTTCAGGATGAAGACGGCGGGACGGAAGCTCCTGCAGCGTGACGTAGTTAAAGCTGCTGTTCTCTACGGGGAGAAACTCCCACAGAAACAGTTTATCAGGTAAAAACGGCAGATTAAACATCATGCAGGAGGATTTTCTCTCCTTTCCTTCTTATTGTGGACATGACGAGTGTTTTACTGATCAGCCGTCTTTACTGTGAAGCCCTGCAGGAGGATTCCCAAAGCTTCCCTCATGGGGAGGAAACTTGTCTCCATCCCGCCGTCCAGCAGCCAGAGAGACTGAGGGACGGGATGGATTTACTATTAATGTGTTAACATGCGGGTCGGGTCGCAGGTTCTACATTAACGGGTTGGGTTTGGTCGTCCTAACGGGTTCTGGTGGGTAAAACTGGACTCTGCAGGACTCTGGTCTTGGTTTTCTGAAGACTTCCTGCTTCTTCTTCAGGCTTTATGGCCGTTGGCAGACGTCACTTCCTGATTGGTCGCTGGACAGTCTGTTTGGCAGCCAATCAAAAGCCCAGGCTTTCAGGCAGACCAGGGTCTTCTTCGTTGGTCCACATCAGAGTGGTTGGTGTTCATACTTTTCCAAACTGACCCTTCTATCCCTGGAAGTGGACCACGGTCTGGTTACTCAACAGCGGTTTGGTTGACGAGACGGGAACGGTACCAGGATGAAGGTGGTCGCAACGTCATGCGAGAGTTAAGCTAGTTCCTTCCAAGCTGTTGAGGTCCCATTTTGGCGACCGTATTTTCCCGTTCCCCGACACCCTGTTGTAGCTTTAGTTTCCCGTAAATCTGCTATATTTTGATATAGGGAGGAAAAATACCGATGTGAGGAGACGAACCTCCCGCCCCTGTGAAGAATAAACACGTAGCAACCACAACAACTACAGTTTGTCGCGTCGTGTTGAAACGCTACAAGCTGTACTTTCTCACCACCCTAATCAGCTGTTTTACCAAAACAATCCGTTTTACCTGCATCAGAAGTCCGTCTAATGTTTTACCATGTTAACCACGCCCACCTCAAATGTTCGACCAATCACGCGATACGTCTCGAAGCCCCACAAGAAAAAAGTTCTTCCAGCCGACAGCGCCTCGAGAAGAACAATAAGGCTCTCGCTGCTCGTGGAGGAGATGTGAAGTGCGAGGGAGAACGGTTTCAGTGAAACGGACTGGAGTTGCATCGTTCTGTGACTCAGTAAGCATCGACTCGCCTCCTCAAGCCTCTTTTCCCTCCTCTGCTTTCTGTGAAGGGTTTGGGGAACTTGGGTCTGCAGAACTTCCACCAGAGGACCCTTTCTGCTGCCTCTTCAGCTACAGCCAAGATCACCTGCTTCGCTGCTGCCTTCATTGTTCCCACATTAGGAATTCCTCCCATTCTGCTGGGAGCGGCAGCAGCCTCCACCAGTAGGTCCAGCCCACCACACTAACCCTTCCATTCAATTCTACTTTATTTATATAGCGTCAAATCACGGCAATGCCATCTCAAGACGTTTTACAGGCAGAGAATGCCAATTCAAAATAGCCTTTCTAAGGAAACCAACAGATTGAGTTGGTTTGTTTTAGCCCAGTGGGACCAGTTAGTGCTTAACTAAAGAGAGAGGTGAAGAATACGTGGTTTCAGATCATTTCAGGACGAAAAGCGACAACTAAACACAAGTTTTGCTCCTCAGACTGGAACCTGACCTCTTATGGTTCTCCGTCTCCCTTCGAGCGCGGGGAGACAGGCCTCGTCCTGCCCATCGTCCTGCAGCACCTCACTCCCACTTACATCTCCATCATCGGCATCGGCGCGGTGGCGGCCGCCGTCATGTCCTCCACCGACTCCGCCTTACTGTCCGCAGCCTCCATCTTCACCTCCAACATCTACAAGAACATCCTGCGGACACAGGTGAGGAGGAGGACGGTGGAGGAGGAGGAGGCAGCGAGGGTGAGTGCGTCTTCTCATGGTTTCTGTCTGTTTCTGGCAGGCGTCCGAGCAGGAGATCCAGTGGGTGATCCGCATTTCTGTGGTGGTGGTGGGCCTGGCGGGGACGTCGCTCACCTTCCTGGACAACAGCGTCCTGATGATCTGGATGCTCCGCTCCGACCTCACCTACACCCTCATGCTGCCTCAGCTCGTCTGCGTCCTCTTCTTCCGCGTCTCCAACGGTTACGGAGCCGTTCTGGGCTGCATCGTCGGCATCCTGCTGAGGGTGCTGTGCGGCGAGCCGTTGCTCGGAATCCCCCCCGTGATCCGGTTCCCAGGATGCACTCTGGTCAACGGTGTCTACGTCCAGCGCTCGCCCATCAGGACCATCTGCATGCTGTCTGCAGCGGCGGCCATCCTGCACTTCTCCTACCTGGCCTCCCTGCTCTTCACCAGAGGCCTGATTTCTGACAAATGGGACATTTTTAACGTAAAGGCTCAACAGTCGATGCAAACGCAGGATAGCCCTCTGTCTGCCACCAAGGAGCAGAAACTGACAGATCAGAACGAGGACACTGAAGCGTGTGAGCCCATGTTGGTTTCAGCGTTCTAGGTTCAAACCATTTTCTACTTTTAGATGGATTTAACGACGGTACGACACCTGTAGCTGCGGTATAGTTAGTTTTATATCCTTTTATATGATGTGAAAATGGAAAATATCACATACTGTATATGTTCTCTGTTATAAGAGCCTCACGTTTCTTCTGCAATTTTATGCAGGGATCATTAAAAACGCCCACGAATACCAACACGCCGAACGCCCCCAGGAGCGACGTTTCCTGCACAGACAGAAAACGTGCACGTGGAGCGCACGTGCAAACATATTCATGTGATCCATATGTGAAGAAAATGAAATCACATGTGAAAAGTAGGGATGGGACTTTAACATGTTAATTATGATTAATAATATAACGCATTTAAAACGTCAGGGCACCATTTTCTGGTACGCCGATTACACTGATGCACACGGTAGATTTCAGCTAAAAACGTAGCAAGTTGGAGTTATATTTAGTGGTTTTTCAGACCCATCAAGCAACTCTGATTCCAAGAAAATGGACTATTACCAAGTTGAACAACTTTTTCATGTTTTGGCTTTTGGTGAGGAACCTAAATGCATCGTTTCCTCTTAAGGAGGGGCTGCTTAAGCCCCTCCCACATCCAGAAGAACACGCTAGAGGCTCGGTCATCCTGCAGCTTTCAGCATCCAGCTGCAGGCAGAGCGGGAGGTGATCAGCTCTGCCGCAGGACCAGACTGAAACCACAACACAGCCTGTTAACCGTCACATGTTCATGTCTGTTAGGGAAGCGTGTCGACAGAAACATGGAAAACGTTAAATTACTGGAAACATTGGAGACTGCAGCTGGTAGTTCAATTACTTAAAATGACATTTTCATTTTAGGTCTGTTCAGGATATTTTCTGTTTTTCTACTGTTTAGATTAGAAAATAAATGTGGTTTTCTAGACATCAATAGAGCCTGAGTTTACAGTGTTAAGACCTGTGTCTATTATCTGATACAGTCGGTCACCAAAATCCATTTAGGTTTAAGAAAAAGTTGCTTTTTGTGGCAAATATGCGATTAAAATGCGATTTAAACGCTATTAAAAATGCGGTTAAAATGCAATTTAAATGTGATTAAAATGTGATTAAATGCGACTGAAATGCAATTTAATGTGATTTAAATGTGACTAAAATGCGATTTAAATGTGATTAAAATGCGATTTAATGTGATTAAAATGCGATTTAACGCGATTTAAATTTGATTAAAATGCAATTTAATGTGATTTAAATGCGATTAAAATGTAATTTAAATGCGATTTAAATGTGGTTAAAATGCAGTTTAATGTGATTAAAATGCGATTTAACGCGATTTAAATTTGATTAAAATGCAATTTAATGTGATTTAAATGCGATTAAAATGTAATTTAAATGCGATTTAAATGTGATTAAAATGCAATTTAATGTGATTAAAATATGATTTAATGCGATTTAAATTTGGTTCAAATGCGATTTAAATGTGATTAAAATGTTATTAAAATGCAATTTAAATACTATTAAAATGTAATTAAAATGCGATTTATGGCAATTTAAATGTCATTTACATGCGATTTAAATGTGGTTAGAATGCGATTTAAATTATATTAAAATGTGATTTAAATGTGAATAAAATGCGATTTAAATTATATTGAAATGTGATTTAAATGTGAATATAATGCGATTAATTGAGATCATTCATTCCAAAGCAGAGTCCCACCCCTAATGAAACATGTGAATCACACATGAATCACATGTGGTTGACAGATGAAATACATGTGAAGAAGATGAAAACTACGTGTAAATCAAGTAAAATTCATGTGATCCACATGTATTTGACACATGATAGACATGTGCACTACATGTAATCTGCGTGTGATTTACATGTTTTCCACATGACTTTGTCCAAAACCACTTTTGCACAAACACATGTGAGCCCGTGTTGTTCTGCGGGGGTTTCAACCTGCATGTCAGCATTGTGTAGGTGGAAGTAGACGGCGGCTCGGCAGGTTATGATTGTTTTTCTCCACACGGTCTGAATAAACGCTGGAATGTGATACTGTACATTTATATCAAAACTGTTTGCAGGAATGTTCTGGAAGAGATTCCTTTAATAAGACAGATGTCTGCAATGTGCACTCGTGCACATGCTCAATAAACAGTCCAGAAGATGAACCAATGCCCAAATGCTTGATTCTAGTCTGTAATCAATCCTCTGAAGAGCAAGAGTGTGTGTTGCTTCATGATGTTTAAGCTGCATTCCACATTCTTATCATTACACGTATGTCCAAATACAGAGCAGCTGTGGGTGAGTGGCCTGCGCTCTCGAGATGCTGAAAGTAGAAGACATGAATGTCCTGAGATGATGTTCTGTGTCATGTCCTGCCTCTGGGAGCATCCAGTTGCCGTGTCGGTGGACACCATCTAGTCAGACTGAATCTCTTCTGGGACTTGTGGAAAACCCACAGCAAAGTGCCTGCTGAAGATGTTTGGACCAGATTCTATGCATTTTCCACACATTTCCCAGGTTCATGCGTCAAGACTTTAGTACAGACTGCTCAAACCAACCGCTCAAATTAATGAGATGTTACTGAAACGAAGACATGACCAGTGATTTGGTTCATTCTGCTGCTGATTAGCTGATAAATAAACGCATGCAGACAACAACGGTGTTGGTTTGTTTCTGTCATGACCCCTGAAGCGTTTACTCGCACTTTAACCAACATACAACATTATGTTCCTTTGAAGAAAAGACAGTATTGTGCATTCCAGTTGTCTTACAAATTCATTTTTTACAAAGACATTTCATAAGTTTCGGAGGAGCCCGAGATTCCAGACATAAAGATGGCTGCTCCAGTACCGATCGTCTTTACTGAATATTTCCATTAAGTTTTGTGTTTTAGGCGTAAACTGCAGCGAGTTGATGATAATTACGTTGTTACAGTTTATGAAAAATTACATAAATATCACCAAAATACCAAGGCGTTGTCATGGTGCAGACTTTTACAGTGGCTATGTGTTATTCCAGTTTTATATGGCTTAATTGTGGACGCAGATCTGCAACTAGCTGGTAAAGATGTCACAACCTTTTCATGACCACTTGGAACGCATCATGAAGGCCTTTACTTACCGTGCCTGGTGCGAATAAACAACACAAAATTGCAAATAATTCAGAGGTTAATTATCAACGTTTCTGTCTCTGCACACCAAGTGTGATGCAAAATTACAAATAAATTCTGAAAACTGTTAAACAAACTCATGGTGGATTCCACATCAAGCCACAACAACTGCGCCGATGCTGCAAAAGAAAAGACAGAAATCCTGTTCTAGAAAAGAGAGGAGAACTTGGGGAGTTTCATTGTTTAATCCACTTCAGGACGGACTACAGGATGTCCGTGGGACAGCTGGAGGATCTGCTTTAGCAGCTAGCTGCTTGTTTTAAGAAGCAGAGAAGAAATAATGAAGACGCTCGGCCGTGATGATGCAAAGGTTGTATGAAACAGCATGTAAAGAATGAAAATTATGCCGGCAAAGCTCACAGCTGCTGATCTAGCAGTAAACATGCCTTCTCTGATTGGTTGATTACATATCCGTCGGCTTTAAATATTAAACAAAAATTTAAAAAATCAGTTTGACAAAATAAGACTCACAAAATGGCTGGACAGAAATAGTTTCTAAAGTGAACTTTTGCTGACAACGCATGTCAGAACTCGGAGGTGAACTCCAAACACTCCCATCTAGTGGATGTATTGTCTAACAACCACGCCAACATAAAAGGTGAATATGGAATAACTGTCTACAGATGTCTGACAATGTCTGGCACAGACGCACGCGAGCAACAGTCCATGTCTTCTGAAGTATTCGGACAAAAAAGTCAATCTTAAAAGTATTTAATCTCTTCCAAAAGTCTTCCATAGCTCTGACTGACTGCTGGGGAGAGTCAAACTCAGCCAGAGAGCTGTAAAGCGTTGTGGGCTTGTTAGGTCACATTGGCAACTTTATGAGGCGCCGTCCGCCCTCTAACTGCTGGAGTTGTTGACGGCTATGAGTTGTTTGTCTCACACAACTCATGTGAGTTGCTGGTCCCATGAGTCAAAGTAAATATGGGTTTGCAAACACCTGGCGAGGGACGTCAAGGGTCCATTTTAAGCTACTGATAGGTGAAGCTGAAACCCCCTCAGCTTGTACATCCTCTGTAAGAAGTGAGAACTTTTTTTCTTGTTCTCGAGACCACAAGAACATTTTGTCCTCAAGGCTTGCTCACATCAGCCGAGGGAAAGTTGCTACTTAAGTGTTTTGTGATTGGTTGGACATCCTGGTGGGCGTGGTTAATGCAGAAAAGCGTGACGTAGAAAGTTTCTGGATTTTGCTGAATAGGTTGACTGGATAGTTTTAATGAACTGATTTAGGAAGAGAGAAAGGAGGAAAATTAGTACAACACTTGGTGTTTAAAGTCACGGGCCTCGTCGCAAACGAAGCTTCTCGAAGAAGATGAACTGTTTGAACAAAAGCAAACTTTTCTCTTTTTCTTGCAGCCTTCAGGCCCTCTGGTGGAGTATGTAACAACACACTGCTTATGTACCTCCCTGTCCAAAATGCAGACGTTACTAATAAAATAAGCGTGTTTTTCTCTGTTAGACCCACGTGACCCGCTTCATCTTGACGTTCTGTGCTGAGTGGATGTTTAGTTTTGTAAAGATCTGGACACTGCTTTACTCATGTCTAAATGTTTTATCCAATATGAGCAGAGTTTTCATGGCTCAGACCTCCATGTTGAGGTTCCCACCATCCGATACATTAATAAAGACAACAATGGAGTAGACGTGGTTCTGGGTGAAGCCATCTTTAAATTTAGAATCTCTGCTAATTATAATCTTTCAACTCGCTTTGTCTTTTCTGGAAAATATTTGGGGGATTTACAAGTTCCAAATGTAACTGGAACACACAATGATCTCTCTTCATGTAAAACTTTGACACTAGTCAACTGTGAAATCGTTTAAGTTGTTAAAATGCTTGAGATAGAAACACTGTGGTAACAGTGGTTGGTTAACTGATGAGTCAGTATTATCTGGGTTCCTCCATCACTTGCTGACACCATTAAGCCTGGACTGTTGTTGAGGACGTTAATCTCCTTTTTTTTCCCTCCAGAACTGTTTAAACTTTGGTGTACTAAATTAAAAAAGATGGCAACATCAAATCCTGATGGAGTTGAAAAGAAAGAGAAGAGGATGCAGAGCGGGATTCAGAGAGCGGAAAAAGCGATGGAGATTTAAACCATTTCTCCCGACCGTCGTCATGGGTAATGTGAGATCACTAGCTAACAAAACGGACGAGCTGGAGATGCTAACGAGGTCTCAGAAAGAATACAGAGAGTGCAGTATTATGTGCTTCACCGAGACATGGCTGCATGAACACATCCCTGACTGTAATGTGTCTGTACCGGGCTTTAAAACGGTCCGTGCAGACCGCAGTAGACAACACAGCGGAAAGCTAAAGGGTGGTGGAATTGCAGTGCTGGTTAACCAGCGTTGGTGTCATCCTGGACATGTTACTGTCAAGGAGAAGAAATAAGCACAAGGAACATGGAACTGTTAGCTGTGAGCTTCCGTCCATATTATTTACCCAGAGAGTTTACCTGTGTTATTCTGGTAGCGGTTTATATAATACCTGGTACCGCACCAGACACAGCCTGTGACGTCATCAGCTCCGTCGTTGCTCGGCTACAAACACAGCATCCAAACTCATTCATGGCGATCTCCGGAGACTTCAACAGCGTCTCCCTCTCTGCAACTCTACCAACATTCCAGCAGTTTATCAGCTGCTCCACCAGAGAAAATAAGATGTTGGACTTATTTTATGCAAATATGAATAATGGATCCAGTTGTTCTGCCCTGCCTCCTTTAGGAAGATCTGACCATAATCTGGTTCTTCTCACCTCCACCTACAAGCCCATCGTTCAGCAGCAACCAGTCATCACAAAGACTATCAAAATCTGGTCTGCTGAAGCTGAAGATGCTCTTAGAGGAGGCTTTGAGGCTACAGACTGGAACGTCCTCTGTGAACCTCATGGAGACGACATCAACGCCATGACTGAGTGTGTGACAGATTACATAAACTTCTGTGTGGACAGCATCGTCCCAACAAGAGCAGTGAGGTGCTTCCCCAATAAACCCTGGATCACCAGACCCCAGTTTGTGAGACTGAAAGGTTGTGTGTCTGAGATGGAGGTCAGCAGCACTGGTGCACCACAAGGAACTGTACTCTGGCCATTCCTATTCACACCGTACACCTCAGACTTCCAGTACAACTCTGAGTCCTGTCATCTGCAGAAATACTCTGATGACTCTGCAGTTGTGGGGTGTATCAGGGATGGACAAGAAGCAGAGTACAGAGAACTGGTCAGTCAGTTTGTTAAATGGTACGGTGACAATCATCTCATATTAAATAGCAGCAAAACAAAAGAGATGATTGTTGACTTCAGGAGGAAGAAGAATAAACAAAGCACTGTTTCCATCCTGGGAGAGGAGGTGGAGGTGGTGGAGGAATACAAGTATCTTGGAGTTCAGCTGGACAACAAACTGGACTGGAAATGCAACACTGACTACATCTACAAGAAAGGTCAGAGCAGACTGTACTTCTTAAGGAAGCTGAGATGGTTTAACGTCTGCACCAAGATGTTGCATATCTTCTAGAAGTCTGTTGTGGAGAGTGCAGTCAGCTTTGCAGCATCTGCTGGGGTAGTAGCATCAGAACCAGAGACTTGAAGAGAATCAACAAACTGATCCAGAAAGCTGCTTCTGTGCTTGGAGTAACTCTGGAGCCGCTGGAGCTGATTGTCCAAAGAAGAATGCTGCACAAGCTGATGAAGATGATGGAGGATTCTTCACACCCTCTCCACAACACAGTGATGAAACAACAAAGTGTGTTCAGTGAGAGGCTTCTTCAGGTCCCATGTAAGACTGAAAGATACAGAAGATCATTCCTGCCAGCAGCCATCAGCCTGTGTAGGTAAAACTACGTCATGTTGGTACTAAGGGGACCAAAGTGGATGAGAAACGCCACACTGTGAGTGCGTCTGAGTTTCAGGTCAGGGTGTGCAGGTTTCCGTGGGAACTCAGGACAGAGTCTGGAGCTTTAATTGCCACCACCTGTAACTCATCACCCTGCTATTTAAGGACAAGCAGGTGCTCTAGTCTTTTTGCCAGATTGTCTCACTTTTCTGTGTGGTAAGTCAGTTCTAGTGACTTTTTGTGACTCCTAGCCAGTGATCTCATCTTGTTTTTTACCTTACCCTCTCAGCGCTTCTGGGCCATTTTTGGAATCATTCTAGATCGGGACCTTTTGCCCTACCTGTTACACCTGCTGTGTATGCCTGCTCATCCTACCTCCCACCAGAACCTCACCTCAATCAGAGATCTCCCCTCAGTTTTCCCCTTTGCCGTCGGACTTACTCAATAATTCCAGAAAGTTTTCCTTGACCCAGGACCCAGCCTCCAAGATCTGTGTTTCCAAATAAAACTTCATTCATTCTCTCCTCCACCCTCTGACTTCTGCTTTTGGGTCCACCTCTCTGACCATGACACACACCCCATTCCACCAGTAGCACCCTGTTGATCCAGACGGCAGGATGGATCCATGTTGTCATGATGTTTCCAGCAGATTCTGATCCTACCATGTGAATGTGGAGCTGAACTGGAGACTCATCAGACCAGCAACGTTTCTCCATCTTCTATTGTCCAGTTCTGGTGAGTCTGTGTGAATTGTAGCCTCAGTTTCTTTATCTGTCCCGTCCAGCAGCCTGACAGCAGCCTGATGGTCTGGATGCTGTGCTGAATCTCCCAGGAAGACTCCATGCATATGAGGCTCCGCTTGATTCCTGCTTTATTCTTTATTTTATCATTTATATAAGAAATCGGTTATTTCAGCTTGTAATTGCTGGACCAGACTGGATCGGACCGGACCGGAGGAGAGGAAACCATAGAGGAAGAAGATGAGAAGTAAAAACAGACGAAAAGAGAGAAATGGAGGAGAGAAAAAGAAAAACTGAACCAAAAGTAAAAAAAACTGTCACGCCTTCCCAACAGAAAAACATCTTTTCCACCTTCAGAGGATCATTTAGTTTCCAAAGCTTCAAAGAAAACCCAGCAGACATCCGACAAGGAAAACCACGAGTTACCACGGCCAGAGCAGCACCCAGTGTGTGTACAGGGGTGTGTTGGCGTGTATGTATGTGTGTGTGTGTAGGGGTATGGGTGTGTTTATATGTTAGGGTCAGTTATGTTAAGTGAGCATGCAAATGCAACCCCGCCCGTTCCTCGGGTCAGATGCCCACCGCATGCCCGCCCAGGCAGGAGGGGGCAGAGGAAATCCACTGCCAGAGGCCCTGCAGGCCCCAGAGGACCAAGGCCAGCAGACCACCAGCCAGGCGCCGGACCCCCATGCATAAGTCAGGGACAGAACCCAGGACCAGGCGGACCCAAGAGCCACCCAGCACCCTGGAGAGACACGGCCCAGCAGCAGTTTCCTGTTCTTACTGCCAGCAGGGAACCCGGTGCGGTCTTCTGCTGCTGGAGACCATCTGCTTCCAGGCTGGACGGGTTCAGAGACGATGTTCTGCTGGATCTAGAACATTCTCTGAAACTCCAGAGACGGTTGTGTGTGAAAAGCTTGTAAAGCTTTTTCCATGTCCTGATGCTCGGTTTGACCTTCAGAAGGTCATCTTCACCTTATCGACATGCCTAAATCCAGACCACTTCACATTTCCTCCAGGACGGTTGTAAAAGGACACGCAGATGTCTCGCCGTCCAGCTGCCGGATGTCCCTGTCAGTCCCAGTAAAAACTATTTATCACTGAGGTATTACCGTACAACGTGTCATCGCCCTCCTGGCTTGTCTCGGTGCCAGCAGGTCCTGTGGAACAATCGTCCCACCGGACACAGCAACGCAGCCTGAGATAAAGCTCTGCTATAATAAGACCAACGAACAAGTGTTGCAGTCAAAAGGACACGCTGTGACGGCTTCGTCTGGCGCTGGCGAGGAGGCTCAGAAAGGAAAGTATGCAGAGCCAGATTAGTTTTGTCAACATGGACGTATTTATGTTGTCCACGTGTCATTAGACATGTTGCAGTGTGAGGAAGACAATACTCCAACTATTAACGATGAGGTTTTATGAATGAGAATATAAAAAAGTCACGGTGGTACCAGCCAGTAACATCTCACGTTGTTCGTCGGTGTTTGTCTTCACGGAACAAAGACGAAGCCGACATCCCGACTGCTCCCAACGGAGCCAGAAGAAAACTCCTCAAGGAGACGTCGCATGTGATGCCTGCAGTTTCTGGGACATTTAGGAACTGGTGATAAAAACAACAACCCACAGCGGACATCACGCCGTGATACCATCGTTTTAACACAAGGACAAACAAACAAACCAATGAATGAATGAAGGAGTGAATAAATAAATAAATGTGACTGGCACACCTAACAAACAGCCTGCGGTTCTCCAGAGACCAGTTCTGACTTCTGGGTCTGGAATAAGCAGAGTTGGAGTTTTTATTATCTTTAATTATAACAGTATTTTCATATTTTCTCTAATAACCAGATAAAAAGCAGAGAAGCATGTTGTCATCAGTTTTGCAGAACTTTATTATAAACCTTAATTCCTGAATTTATTTATAATCACAAAACACTGAAAATAAACAAATAAAAAAAAAAACCCAGAAAATACTAGAATAAACATTACAACTAAACATTCATGACAATTAAAAATAAATATATTTAATAAATAAAAACTTCAATAAATAATGGAATAAGACTAAATGAAAGTAAATAGTAAAAAGGTTATTAATATTAATAAAAGAAGTCCAGAAGGCATCGGGAGGTAAAATGACACAAACTCTGCAGTGATACAAGATAATAATGTTGCATTTATTAATAAAATCTGATTCATTTTCTTTGTGTGTGCGACAGAGACGTTAGCATGTTAGCATGATGCTACATGGTGGAGGTGAGCTAGGCCCAATACGGCGGGGTTTGAACCATCGGCATCGGCGGCCCGCCTGCAGGCTCTGCGGTACAAATACTCCCAACTCGCTGAAATCTCAACTAATTTACAGACAGTTTGGTTTCTTACTAAAGTTATCAACATGACTGGAATTCACTTGAACATGTTAGCTTTTGTCTTTGACAAACGGCTAAACTTAGCATCGCGAGGATTTCCTGACAACTTAGAGCAGGAATATTTTCAGAAGTATTTTACTACGTCTTGAGTTTCAGTTGAAGCACAAATAATTAATATTCTAAAAAATGCATACATTTGCTCTGCAAACTGATAAAACAAAGCAAAACCCTTGAAGAATCTCCTGATGTGGCTAAAAGCTAACGGATCTTTTATTCCACAGTTAAATTAGAACTTCATCATCCGGCTTCTTGAAATATGAATATTTACTGATTTAGTAAGATGTTGTTTGTTCTGTTTACATGTGCTCTCGTGTATTGTGAAGAAACAAATTTTTTCTACACTCAGTCCTGTTGACATTTCTTTTAGTTTGAAATGTAAAAGGAAAGAAACTGTTGATCATAATTCACCTTTCTGGGAACATTTCTCACATATTTTAATGTTTCCACAAAAGCGAAGAGGAGGAGGAAGACGTGGGAACTCGTGCGATGAAGGGACGGTTTTGTCGCCTCTGACAGGAAGCCGCTCGGCACTTCAGGGATCAGGACTTGGACAGGACCGGCTGTCCGGCTCAAACAAGCTCCAGGAACGCAGTGCAGCGGTCCTTAGTAAGCACCATCAGCCCAAACCACGAGTTCCTTTCTGATTCTAGCGTGGCGTGTTGCTGCTAGGTTTTCTCTGCTCGACAGCCAAACCTTACGTCACTCAGTTTATCATTACGGCTGTAACTCGGAGGCCTTCTCAGTGTTTCTCACACATCAGTGTTTTATCTCCGTTCTGTACATGAACGTCTCTTCACTCATCCAGTTCTGATTGGACGGGAGGATTTCAACAGGCTGCATGTCTTCATGTTGATTTATAAGTCTTTATTATACAAATAAATGTCACTTTTATGTCCAAGATGTTCCAAACATTGAAGAGAACAATGCGTTATAAATATATTCATTCATTTTCCTAACCGCTTCGTCCAATTAAGGCTCGCGGGGAAGCTGGAGCCTATCCCAGCAGTCTTTGGGCAAAAGGCGGGGTACACCCTGGACAGCTCACCTGTCCATCACAGGTTATAAATATATCATTTAATAATTACTAAAATAACTATTTAAATTATTTGTTAACACACGATTTTAATATATAATTACATATAAAATACCTTGTCATGTCATTATTAATTGCACCTTTTCATGTTAAAGTCTGTAACTAAAGCTCTGCTCAGTAGTTGGTTATAAATATGCATTGTCATAGCAACATCTCTGGTGTCCTAAAACCTTTATTAAAATGGAGCAGGTTATGTTTATTCTAAAGTCCATTCACCATTAAAACAATGTTCTGAGTGAGCGACTGTGGCAGGATGGCCAGCAGCCTGGACTGGTCTGAGTGGATGTGAGGATCTCTGCAGGGTTTCATGCTTCATCAGGAGTCCTGCAGGAACACGGCGCCCTCTGCAGGCCAGCTGCTGGAACAGCAGGCCTGAGCTGGGTCTGAGTGCAACCAGGTCACAGAGAAACCAGTTCAGCCCGCTGCTTCCTCATGTGGAACAAACTGGTTCCCCTCTTACCGTCCTGCAGCTTCTGTTGTGGAAATAAAGACATTAGAAGCCTGATTTACTGTGTTGATGCACCAAAAACACCAAAGATCAACAGATAAAAATGTTTTTTTTTAACACAGGAGCAACGTGTTTCACACAAACCACTTCCTGTGGCTCATGTCCTGCATCCTCTGTCTGACCACTGGAACGTTTTCCATCACATAAACCGGATTAACTCAACAACACACGAGTGCCAACGTGAAACTGCCGTTTTCATGTGAAATGGATCCTGTAGAAACTGCTGGAAGACGGAGAGCGCCGCGCTGAACCCACAATGCAGTCTGCTTGGAATGGACCGAGTCCACTTTGAGCTGAATCAGGATCTGCGTGTGCGTTCACACCAGGATCTGGATTAAGAGGCTGGTGTGATGTAGAAAACGAAACACCAAACAGGCATTCGAGCCGTTTTTAACGGAGGTCTTTCTGGTCTTCCAGACCCAACGAGAACAGATGGCTCCAGTCCATCAGACTGGTTTCAGTCCAGTTTATTTGCCATAATTCAAGCTTCTCTCCCAGTTTCTCTGGAAGCTGTTGATCTGCGGTGTTTCACCACCCGTCCACTTCCCTCAGAGACGCCTTGTTGCTGCAAAAATCCTGTTTCTGTGTTGCAGACCGACTAAATATTCCCAATAAAACCACTGGAAAACATCTGGATCTGAAAGTTCCGCGGCGTCCGCCAACATCCAGCCACACACACACACACACACACACACACACACACACACCTCTTACCTGCAGGCTTAGTTTCTGTCGTTCAGGAAATCATCTCAAACATCTCATCACTCATAAAGCACACGGCCAGATGTCCTGCAGGGTTTAAATCAGATTTTATTTCACATAAATACGTAAATCAAGGGTTAAAATGTGGATTTAGGTTCAGATTTAACATGACGAAGCGTCCAGGTGTTGGAAGAAACCGCGAGCTGCAGGTGTGGACGATCAGAGCCGCTGATCCGATGCTGACGGACGTTTCAGGCGACTTGAAGGTGTTGGATGGAGAAGTTTAGGACCAGATAAAGTTGCAGGTCTTCAGACTTTCTCCCCACCAGAGCAGGAATTTCCCAGAAGACACGTCAGCAAAACCAGAACCACAGCAAGTACTGCTTCCACGCTCTCACACAACCGCATGCATTCGAGTCCGATTCCAGCGACAGAACACTCTCTCGTCTCCTTCGTACGAAGAGAAGGACGTCCGAGTCCAGGTCATCGAGACGGGTCCGAAGGAGCTTCTGGTTTGGGTTTATTTGTTGGGTCCAGAACTGTTCCTTCATACAGGACCTTGTTCTTAATGCCATCCTCTATCAATCTCTGCTGCACACGTAGCTTCGCGTTGTTCATCCTGCAGTACAACCTGGAGAGGAGACACGAGGACGTTTCTGTCACAGCTGGACAAGAGGAAATGGATCCATGTTGGTGGGGACTTTAACACCTACCAGGACCCGAGAGTGGTGACCATGAAGCCGGCAAACCCCACGTCAAAAGACCGCTTCACTCGGCCTGTAGACAACAGGACAGACCGCTGAGTACACACACGGGACCTGTGGACTTATTTCTACGGTTTTTCATCAGAATATTTTCCAAGATTTGATAGAAAAACTGTTGAAGACAAAACTGTCCTGTTGAAGACTTCATGTCACAGCGCAGGCGTTGAAAAGACCAAATAAAATGTCAAACTTAAAGAAAGAAATGAAGTAAATAATCAGGATAATCCTAGGAACGAGTAAAGTCGTAGAAGATCAGTGGTCTTTTAGCTGAAATTCTCTCCATTTTGTTGCTATGCTACATGCTAGCATTGCTGTTATTCTACATGCTAGCATTGCTGTTATTCTACATGCTAGCATTGCTGTTATTCTACATACTAGCATTGCTGTTATGCTACATGCTAGCATTGCTGTTATGCTACATGTTAGCATTGCTGTTATGCTACATGCTAGCATTGCTGTTATTCTACATGCTAGCATTGCTGTTATTCTACATACTAGCATTGCTGTTATGCTACATGCTGGCATTGCTGTTATTCTACATGCTAGCATTGCTGTTATTCTACATACTAGCATTGCTGTTATGCTACATGCTAGCATTGCTGTTTTGCTACATGCTAGCATTGCTGTTATGCTACATGCTAGCATTGCTGCTATGCTACATGCTAGCATTGCTGCTATTCTACATGCATGTCCTTCCAGGAAGCTCTTGTACTGAAGAGATTAATAAATAAACCTCAGATTACTCATGAACCGATGCTAACAGCTGAACTGGTCAATTAAAAGGAAGTAAAAACATTTACCAGTTTAAGAAAAGGTACAAAATGCAGATATTAAATTATTAAAAGCCAAAAAATTTTCATGTAAAAGTGATAAATATTTTTGTGGAAATCTTTATTTTGTATACAAAGTGAGAAATGTGAGTGGTGTAATAGAGTCGCAGAAATGGAAGAAGATTTTAGTTATACTTCTGCCGAGTCCTTTTCAAACATGAACTGTGAAGATGTGAATAGTGTAAATAAAAGGACATGTTTAAACATAAACCCAACCTAAAAACCAACAAGAAAAAGCTCACTGGTGGCCATGAAGTGGAGCATGCCGGCAGCCAGCGACCCTCCGGCTCCATGCAGGATGGAGTCTCTGGCACACGGCGTCTTCTGAACATCCAGGATCCCCAGCAGCTTAAAGCCCTGCAGGACATGCAGCCAGGAGAGACACGCTTTAAAGCCTCACGGAGACAGCAGCCACATCTGAACCTGTCACACTGAAGAGCATCAAGTTTTTTACTCCAGAAAGAGTCTGAAAGCAGATCCATGCAGGTTCTTCACATTGATCCAACATCTTTTATTCTGACACAGCTTCGCCTCCAGACACCAAGGAGACACTAAGTCAGGAAACATGGATGGAAATTAAGTTAATTCCATGTTTATTAGGGCTGAGAGATTAATTGATTAATTTGAATTTGCTGTTTATGAAGATTTATTTTTATGAAAATCAGGATTTTTCTTTGCCCCGCCATCACCTTTTGGGCTTCCGTACCTGATAGTGACGTCAGCGCGCTCCTGCTGGTTTCCCACAGAAACGCAAAGCGGGCACGTTGCGCTATTTTAGGGTTTTCAACTTGCTGAAAAGAATTTGCTTTCGGATTTTCGAAGCTTTTCTCCCTCACTTTCTTTTCTATAACCCCGAAACTCACTGTTGTTTATTCCACACCGCGCCATATTGACCGGGAATTACCTGGTCACGACCATATATGGTCACAACCCCCACGTCACGTCTGGGGACACGTAAACGCAAAAAAGTGTTTCCATTACACTTTTGCAATATAGTTCTGTATTGAAATGTCTGGAAAACCTCCTCTTGAGATTGTAAAAACATTTTTAGCAATATTTGGGGCTTGCTTGAAATGAAGGCGTTTCCATTCGTGGGTTTTTATGGCGATATTTAGTTTTTAGTTCTAGGTGTCATGGAAACGCAGGGTTTTCAGTGTGGGAGGGGGCGTTGTCACGTCCACAGGGGTCTGAAGCCAGATGCAGCTGACAGGTTTGTCTTTTTGCCAAAAATGTGTAAATTAAACAAAAAACAGCAAGAATGTAATAATACATGTATGTTAGAAATATAGCTTTAATTAACATTCAGGGATTTTTTTTTAATAATATTTTGTATCAAAGAGGTTAATTTTCTGTAAACACATGTTAAGTGTAAAGAAACGTTCATTTTTATTCCCTTATTGCCAATGTGGGAAATTGTTTTGGTTATTTAATGTCAAAATACTCTAAAAGGAATCACTATTTTTCTTCCAGAAGGAGGCATTTTTATTTATTATATTAGTTTCTTTTATTTTAGAATAAAGTTACACAAGTAAAGTGAGGCCGATTCCTAAATGTACGATCAAAACTTAAAACTATCTCACAGTGGAAACACACTAAGTACAAACATGTTGTTTCTTATGTTTACCGCGGCAACGCCTGTATCTCTTTGTTTAGTTCCACTTTAAATTCAGGTAAACTATCAGGCTGAGTGCAATGAAAGCATTTTTGAAAAAAAAAAAAATCATTTTTGACGTTTGTAATTTATGATTATTGTTTTCTTTACAGTAGCCCAGCTCTATGTTCAATAAACCTTTCACGACACTTCCAGCATAATTTTATATATTTAGCTGAACACCTGGGATTTGACCTGAAGCTGATATTTGATGATATTTCCAGTAGAGATGGGACGTTTGAAATGGAAGCACTGAAGCCCGTTTCCTTCAAATGAGACGGAATTGGTTGAAACTCTGCGTTGAAGCCGATGAGAAACTTCTGCCGTCACGTGACCGATGACATGTGACTCTTCGTACGCCCAACGAGACACCGGAAATGACGTAACTGGTTCAAAGCGTTGGCGGTACTGGTAACGTGTCATCTATCGGAATGAGAAACGCCCGGCGTTCCCTCCTGCTCGCCGCTTTACAGGCTGAGAGATCATTAGAGAGAAAACTTTAAGTATGGAGACTTCTAGTGGAAGAAAACAATCATGGAAAAACTTCCACCTGGTGTCAAAAGGTCAAATAGTATTAGATTACATTCTACTTAGTATAATTGTTAACGTAGTATTTTATTTAGTTTTATATGGTATTGGTAAATATCTCTCTGTTACATTGGCTCGGATTACTGACAACTGAAGATTAGTTAATATTAAAATATAAAACGTCATGATGTTCAGGGTGTTGCTGACTGATGAGGCTTTTCTATCAATCATTCAGAAATCAGGAAAAAGCAGCGAAATTTAAGATTGTTTTCAGAAAAGATGCATAAGCACGTCACAAATCCCAATAAACTAATTTTGACTTTGTCAAAACTTGTTTCACATGTTGAGATGATGACCCCTCAGAGTAAAGATAGCTGAAAGACTGAACTGTTTGTGTTAGAAGTTAAATCAAGATGGAGAAATGAGAAGATCTGTGTCTATAATAACTTCAGCTGACCACCACACAACACTGTTATGGTCTATTTTATAAGGCTTTCAAGCTTTTTTCAGTACAAACAAACAGAAACCGACCCATCTCCACCATGCAGTTTTTTTTTTTATTGTATCAATAAACACCAAAACGTAAGAGAGATGAGTTTCCATAGCAACCACCTCTTCAGCAGCTGATGACTGTAAAACTCCGCAAATCGTCTTTCTGACCTTCTGAAAACGGACCATTTTCCAGCTTCTCCGTCCAACAAACACCTGCTACAGACATGTCTGACCTGCTTCTGACTCGCCTCCTCCTCCCCTGCCATGTCCGTCTCCTCTGGTGGACTTTAGGTCGCAGCTTTTGCTCTAAATGAACTTTATGTTGCAGGTTTTGCTTGAAAAACGTCTTCAATTTTCATAACAGTGTTGCCTCTGCGCATGCGCGAAGTCTGAACCGGGTCCGTCGGTTATTCTAGGCCGACGCGTGACGATGATGTATGTTTGGTTCCGCCCTCTCCTAGCAGGTTGTCGAACAGCGTCACGTGACATGAAGTGAACCACAATCCTGCTGCAAATGAATCAGATGTAAAGTTTAAATGGAAAGAAACCACTTTAATTTGTACTTAATCTTTTCTTTTCCCTCCTCCGTCGTTTGCCTGAACGACTGTATGTAGAAAACGTTCATATTCGGTCTACGGCTTTAACACTTACACAGTCATTTTAAAATGCAAATGTCATAAAATCACATGGAAATATGGTATTTTAAGTTTTACTGTGTAAATGTGTAAATAATGAGTAAAAGTACTTTTTAAAATGAACTTTATTTGATCACATTAATTAATGAATTCATTAATATTGCAATTTTAGTCTTTTTGCATTACTGCATTTTTCTGTGTTCATATTTTAATCTTGTGTGCAGTTTTAATAAATTCTAAAAATATAAGCTCCAACAGACCAGCATCATGTGCCGCCTCTAGCTGTACAGCTGGACGTGGAACTAATTACATGCTTTCATAATGAAATAAACCCGGAGGCTAAAATCCAAAATCAACCTGAACAACACTGTGTCATCTTACCTTAAACCATGAGATGGATCGTTACATGGAGCGCTGTTACTCTGAACAACAGGACTGAATAGATCCCTACAGGAAGTCCGTCTGTTGCTGTGATAAGACAGGATCATATAATCCTGATTAATTAATTAACCATGTCGCTGACATGCAGGCAGGAAGAAGAACGAACAAGGAGCGTTTAAAATACTTCTTTCCCTACCGGGAGTCAGACCCAGGCCATCTGAGAGGAAACCAGGAATCCTTACCCCCAGACCATATGATGACCTCTCATCATAAGGATTTCTGGCTCTACATCCACGGTGTCTGAGCAGCACGGCTCATTCATTTTCCCCAACTGGAAGGATTAGTTTCACCACAGTGTCCTTGAGCAAGGCGCTGCTCATAATCCCGACTGCGGAGCCGAACAGGATATGAGACGATTCGCTGAAATCCTCGGGATCAATAAAGGCCACAACAGAAAGTTTAATCTCCGTAACAACAGGTCAGTGGAGCGGAAGCAGCGTGGCCTCGCCACGTTTGGCGGCTGCTGGTTCCCGTCCGCTGTATAAAACCCGAGCTGCACAGCGGACATGAGCACACTGCCAGCACACACCTGACAGGTAAGTCTGCTCCGTCTGACTGTTAGCCTGATGATGCGACTGATTAATACAGCAAGAATTAATGAAAGATGTTCACCTTAATAAATACAATGAAATAAAGTAATCACAGCAAGGGACGGAGCTGATTGGCTGATTGTTGTTGATAAATGGAGTAAAACAGTGGACTCTGTTCCCAGCAGGATGGTGGGACAGCTCGGCATTGGGACGCTCCCCCTCATGCTGGTTTTGGGAGCCTCCTCTGTCACCTGGCCCCTGGCTCCAGCAGGTAAGACTGGCTCCAGCCAGGTGGAACCACACATTTCCACATCTCCTGCTTCTTTCAACTCCCTCGCAGACATCCCAGAAAAGGATTAACAAATGAGCATTAAGCTGCATCATGTCTGAACCTCTGTCTCCTCAGCGGGCTTTAATCTGCCGTCATGCCAGCCCGTCAACCACACCGTGTCTCTGGAGAAGGACGGATGTCCCACGTGTCATCGGGTGGAGACCACCATCTGCAGCGGACACTGCTTCACTAAGGCGGGTGAAGGGAATTAAGTAAAAGTTGCTCGGATTCCAGCTTCAGGATGTTAACAAGTTTTTAAACAACAGTTTTACTGAGAGGAAAAATTCTTTCTTAAAACAATTAATTCCCCAAAAATCTGCTTTTATTCCGTCTTGTCCAGTTAAATGAAATATAATTATGATAAAAAATATAAATCCATCTGTCTGTCCGTCAAATAAAACAACAGCATGGATCCTTCTCAGATCCAAGAGTTCTTATTAACAGCCAGAAAACTAATCTGAATCCAGTTAAACCAGTTGCTTCCTTTAAGCGCTCAGACCTTCAGTTTGTCTGAAGGCGTTAAAATAAACGACTCATGCAGATGTGATAGTTCGCCGATACACACACCTCCAATCTGGACTGGAAGCTGAATCAATCAGCAACCTCCAGTGGTAAAAAAAAAAAAATAAAAAAAATAAAAAAAATAAAAAAAAAGCCAAAACCTACAGTTCCCCCTTCATCCACTAGGGGCTGCAAAACAGAGCGAACCCCCATAGACTCCCATGTTAAAAAGACCAACTTCACAGCAGAAATAAACATGTTTACAGCAGGAATAAACACGTTTACAGCAGGAATAAACATTTTACAGCAGAAATAAACACGTTTACAGCAGGAATAAACATTTTACAGCAGGAATAAACACGTTTACAGCAGGAATAAACATTTTACAGCAGGAATAAACATTTTACAGCAGAAATAAACACGTTTACAGCAGGAATAAACATTTTACAGCAGAAATAAACACGTTTACAGCAGAAATAAACATGTTTACAGCAGAAATAAACACGTTTACAGCAGAAATAAACACGTTTACAGCAGAAATAAACACATTTACAGCAGGAATAAACACGTTTGCAGCAGAAATAAACACGTTTACCGCAGGAATAAACACGTTTACAGCAGGAATAAACATGTTTACAGCAGAAATAAACACGTTTACAGCAGGAATAAACATGTTTACAGCAGGAATAAACATGTTTACAGCAGAAATAAACATGTTCACAGCCTGGTACAAAAAAAAAAAAACATTTTAGGTTTAATAGGTTTACCTTCATGACAACTGTGGGGGGAGTAAAAATTTTTTTCTAACTCTAAGAAAAGTTAATTACTTTAAGTCATTTCATCTCTAAATTCGGCATATTTAGGGACGTGTCTTTTTGATTGACAGTACCTGATATCTTGCTGCAAGAAGAAGGAATGGAGAACAAACGCGGTTTTAGCCGGTTAACAGTATAGTGCAGTTTTAGCCCGCTTACCTCCGTTAGCTGGTAGGTTCCTGTTAGCTTTGGTTTAGATCAGATAGCTCTCAGCTACAGGCAGGTCAGAGTTAGCTAGATGTCAGTCATCCACCTCCACGCTCTCAGCTCCACCTCTTTGTCCATTTTTGTATTTTCCGGGTGAGACGACACGCATGACGATGCCAAGATGGCGATGGTAGGAACCGCCCACCGAGCTTCAATTCAGGTCTTTAGAAACCTCCGGGTGACGTCACGGAGGCTCCGCCCATCTTTTCTATACATACAATGTATGAGCTGAATGCAACCAAGCATAGTCTGTCAAACAACCACTGATGCAACCAGCTTTCTGCTCATTGTTACAAACTAAAAACCAAACTTTGTTTCCATATGTCTCCAGGACCCCGTCATGAAGAAGCGGTACGTGAACATGCGCCAGGATGTGTGCACGTACCAGGAGTTTTACTACAAGACAGTGGAGCTTCCAGACTGTTTGCCTGGTGTGGACCCGACAGTCACCTACCCCGTGGCTTTGAGCTGCCACTGCGGCGGCTGCAACATGGTCACAACCGACTGCACCTTCGAGAGCTTGCAGCCAGACTTCTGCATGAACGACATTCCTTTTTACTACTAGTTTCTGCAGCTCAAAGCAAATTAAAGACCTGATGCATAGTGTAGAAAACCTTCCTGCTGTCATAAATGTGTTTTAGGAAGTGGCATTGCCTCGCTTGTGTAAATAAGGTTGAAAAACACACAGTGTGTCTTCTATGATGGTGATTCTCAAGCACTGGCTCATGCTTGGACCCAGAGGGCCACAAAAAACCTGTTTGCACATATGGGCTCCTCTAGATGTCCAATCAGATTCAGTTGTGGCAAGTGTAGAGAGGAGGACGAGTCTGACAACGCCAGCTATGGGCGACTCCCTAGCAATCGGCCAACACGGCCACAAGTTCGATAAAAGCCCGGACAGTGATAGTGGGTTTCACAATAAAAACAGTTTATTTAAGACAACAAATAGTTAAAAGTCAATAAAAACCATCTATAAAACCCTTTAAGTCTACAGCCTGGAGATGAGCACAGGGGTGGGCCTGCAGAAGAGAGCAACCTGCCAACTCAAACATGCAAAACAGCAAATCAAAATAACCACAACCAAAATCAAATATATGAAAACTTAAACAAACCATACAAAATGTTGAAGGCAGGTTGCCTCTGTACTGATAAGTCCAAGCCGTGCACAAAAACACCCAGATATGGGAGGGCAGAAATGGTTAGACCTCGTCAGAAACCACAGCCACTATGACACGTCTCTCCCCAGGGTGAAGCAGGTCTGCTCCAATGCTTGTTGTGAGCCAGACAAGACAGCAGAGTCTCCAAGGGACCTGCAGCAATGGCACGTTGTGGTGCACACCTCCCCAGTACGCCTGGAAGGCAAGCGCAGCCTACCCACAAACAGACTTACGGCCAACGGATGCTGGAGGATTGAATGGCTCAGCTCACCCGGCAGCCACAGCTGGCAAACTCCCACAAACTTCTCAATGGGTAGAACAGACCACTCTTGCTGCAAAGCTGCAGCAGGATAAAAAACCAGGAGCCAGACTGAGGAGAATGCACACCTGCCCATCTATAAGGCCCCTTGATGTGCCTCAATGGCTTGCACCTGGTTGGTGCAGATTGGTGTGGGAAGGGGAAGCCTTCCTCACCACACAGTCTTATTACTTAACTAGAAAAGTGCTCTTCTTGAAGAAGAGCAAATGTGCTTCAATGTTGAACGATTGATATGCAATTGTATAACCATTTGGAGAAGCAGCAGAACTATGCAACTTAATTTATCACAGTAAGGCATCAGGACTTGAACCCACGAACATCTGAAAGAGAACCCATTTCTTCAACCACTACACCTCTCTACTGTGCCTTGGCACAATCACCAACATTTTTTATAATTGGAATGGGATTTTTTTTTTATTTTTTTTTTTACACTTGCTGCAATGTGTAATCGGCAAAAGAGCTTAAGATTTAAATGTGTAAAGTAGCACACAAGATCTATTAGACATAGATCAGCATAAGGACAAGAAGTACAACCACCTGATATGATTGATGAAATTCCAGCACCTGGATTTGAACACATGACCATCTGACTGCAAGGCAATTCACCTTTCCCTATGCCACTACAGTTCTTCTTCACACCCTGGCAGGAGCGCTAACATTTTTTGCCATTGGTATGGGATTGCCTTTGCCACCAGCTATCAAGACGCCAAAGATTATTTAAAATAATTTGTAAAACAACTAAAATTCTAAAGTCAGTAGTTAAACTACATCAATCGTTGCAGAAAACCATTTAGTTCTGCTTGTGCAATCAGTTAAAGACTTTATTGTTCAACGTGAGCAATGTTGTTTCATTTGAAGCACTTTAACAACGCTGAATAAATGCAGCTCAGCTATTGGTCAGTTTTTGCATAATGAGCTGGAAACTGTTCAACAGGGTTCAGAGCTCTGCACCAGTTTCCAGTGGCCCGTACATGGCAGCCATATAAATACTGACAACTTCCAATTTAGTACTGGTTTGGCAGAGTTTTACAACAGTCCTGTATACACAGAGAGGTTTCTCAATGTAAATCTGGCTTGTGCATCTTAAAATCCAACACGTTTTACATAAATTCAAGGTGGAATTTTACTTTTATTGAACCTGTTTTCGTTCACAGTGTGTCAAGTTAGATGATTGCTCCCAGCTGTGTTCTTTAACCAGCAGGGTCTGTGTTACTATATAAATTAGCCTAGTTAAAGGCTCAGAGTTTTTGCAAAGTTTTTTTATTTTTATTTATTTATTTTTTTTTATAAAGTGGGCATAACCTTGTAACATCAAGTCAATACAGAGCTTCTATTTTGTCATTTTGGCACTTTATCCATTCAAATATTAAATTTACCACCTCATTCAGGAGATATGTTTGGTTTTTTCACATTTAAACCTTTTCAGTTATTTAGGTTTTGATCTGAAATGAGCCTTAATTATATACTCACTCTTATGTAATAACTTCCTGTTTAAGCTGAGGATTGTCTGTCTGCAAGGATTCACCTTTATCGCTGAATCTGTTCGCTTCATCTTGGTCCATTTTGCAGCAGCAAAGAGCAGCTAAAAGTCTTTCGCAGACACCTTTCTTGATGAAAACGTACTGAAGCAAATCTGCCAGGGGGCTGAAGTAAGCCGGCATCATAGTCACCATTTCAAAAGTCGGGTGATTTCTGTTCTTTTTAACCAAAGAAAAATTAATCCGAGGCAGAAACAGCAGGGTGTAAGTCAGCAAAACCAGGACCAGAGTTGCCACAATTCGTCGCTTTTCATCTGCAGGGACGCAGACAGATGGCAGCAGACAGGGCTTTAGCGGTCCCAACCAGGAAGAAGAAGAGCAGTGGGAACGGAAGGAGCAGGAAGGAAGCTATTGCCGTTTCACTATGGTTATCAGCAAAGAAGAAGATGGGGAGGTGTAAAGCAGGAAGGACCCAGATCACAACGCAGACTATCATAGATGTCCTGAGGTTTCGTCTGAATCTGTACCACAGCGGCCAGGCAATGATTAGATACCTGCAACAGAGGAAACAGTTCACCAAGGAGCATCACATCCGTCAGACACAGAGGAACCCGACCACACAGATAGTTACCGTTCCAGCGAGATGACCACCATGAAGCTAATGCTGACCGTCTTGCCAACTTGGAGAATGAAAGTGAAACCTTTACAAATCTTCCAGTTACTGGTGGAAACCAGAACAACTGAGCAGCAGAGCTGGATGAGGTCAGAAATAAGAAGGTTGATGACGTATACGGGAGCCATATGACCGTTTTGTACCTGCAGGAGCAAAAAGCAAAAAAGCTGAATCCCGTCCTTTTCAAGCTCGTTTTCCTCCATAAATGTTTATTTTTCATCAAACTGCCTTTAGAAGCATAAATTCTGAGTTCAGATATGTCGAGAAAAGTCAGGACAGTTCCGACCTCAGGATCGATCCATGCCTGTCAATTGGGGGCTCGTCCGGGATCACTCTTTAAGTTGTTCTGGAGCAGGGCTGTCTGGCTCCGGTCATCCTGGATTCTGCAGCTTTTCCATGTATCCCTACTCCAACACAACTGATTTAATATTTAATATACTGCTCGGCAGAACTCCATAGGCTGTTGGATCCATTTATGGTAGTGTAAGCCGGTGTTGGAGCAGGGAAACATTGAAAACCTGCAGGACAGCAGCCCTCAAGGACAGACTATGGACACTCTTGTTCTAGAGTCAGCACATACCAGCAACGACATGCATACCAGTGAATAAACAGCAAAGATGGCAGTGATAGTGAGAGGAAGGCCGATGCAAGCGATGGTCAACGCCACCACGAAGAAGGTAAATCCATTTTCGCCTGAATAGCAGCCGTGACTGCTCCTGTAGAGGTTCCTGAGGTTCTCCAGAGAGCTCCAGTTGCTGTAGACTTCCTCCATCCTTCAGCCTGAAACCTGTTTAGAGAAACATCCACCTCACGTAAGCTTTGAAATATGAAAAACAAAAACATTTATATCTGCTGAAAGTTTTCACAGGAGACATATTCAAGCTACTTTTCCAAAACTGACAACTTCCTGAGTTCTTATTACGATGTTGGATGCACTTCGGTCCAAGTAACAGCGACGCTGCAGCAGCCATTTGTCCTGCTATCGCTGCTAAAACAGTCCATCTAAGCAACCTCATGTTCACCCAAAAGGCCTTTCTGATCTTGTTTTGACAGTAAAATGCTCAGCAAGAGGAGAAAGTGTGATTATTCATCTGAAAATAGATTTTTTACACGCATGCCAAGCTAAATCACCTCACTGAGACTCTTGTTTGAGATCACAGTTCATGTCTCCAGACATCCCTGCACCAATCCAAGCACCCAGATTTCCTGATATAAGAAAACCAGATTTCCTGATATAAGAAAAAAATACAGACTGGCCTCCAGGTACTTCCTCTATCAAAGAGGAAGTGGTATTTTATCAGACAGCGGCAGCTTCCTGTTGGGTGGCTGGGGCTTCCGCCCAACAGGACCGCAGCGGCCGATCGGTGAATATGGTTCCACTATGTTATCTGTCATATTTCGGATGTGGCGGCTTGGGTCTGGCAGTGAAGAGGCTGGATGTGGGAAGTCATCGCTGCAGGCAGGCTGCGTCTGTTTTTGTTTGTAGTAATTCTGTGTCTTTTGTTTACAACACCTCAATCTGCTGCTTGGTTTTTTTGTTGGTTATTTCTCCCAAAATAACTTAGGTCCTGCCATCAGAACCCAAAAGTTTCCATACCTGATCTCTGTGCATGAAATGAGAGAAGGGTTGGTTTACATGATGTGTGTGTGTGTGTGTGTGTGTCGCTGTGTATTCTGGTGAAATGTCCACCTGTGGGGTGTGCAGGTATCCAGGATGGCAAATGAATCCTGAGGACGGTGAACAGAGTAGACCAGGGGATAATTTATGGTTTCACATTATTTTCTCTTGTAACATTTGGGCTGTGAGAAAAAACTTTGAAAAAAATGAGCTAATTATTGAGAATAATTTTATATTACGATATTTCCTCTCAAAGTGAAGAAGAAACGGTGAGAAGAAGCATCAACAGGCTGGTTTTTTTTCATAAAGGACATGAAATGAATGTTTCACTTCTACAGTCATTTAGCAGACACTTTTATCCAAAGCAACTTACATCTGAGTGAGAACAACACAAGCAGGAAATCAGACAGTAGAGGACATGGTAGGAAGGTGCTGGTGGACTGTCCAGTTGGACGCAGGTCCTTCCAGGAAGTGCTACACTGTTAACCCGAAAGTTTGCCTGACATAAATTATTCAATTAAATCAACCTTAACAGTATTAGTTTTGAGTCAGTACTCAAACAGAATGAGAACGAAACTACTTGACGTGACACCTATGAAATAAACTAAATTTTTAAAGTTAACTTTACTTAAAATCTGAAGTTTTACTTCAGAAAGCCGTGTGATTCTCTCCTCATTGGTTAAAATTTGGAAAAAAAAAAAAGCTTGTGAATGTCCGTTGGAAGAACAAGTAAGCGGCACCATTTTAAAACTTTCAGGAAAAAATGTAAGGTTTTTGCACCTTCCATGCTCCTTGGACAATACATCTGAATCTGCCTGGGATGTTTTTTGTCACTTTGGACCATTTTTAAGCACAACTGGCATCTGTAAAGAGGGAATAACTATTTTACAAAACAAGGTAAGTTCTTTTCCTTCTTGTTGCGAAATGTTGAAATGCTCATAAAATGTACAGAACATCAAAATATTTGAACATTTAACAGTTAATGCACTTTGTTTTTATTATTGTGCTTTAGCTTTAGTCTTTTCTACATAGTTCTGAGCCAGTGGTTTTAAAATCCGAATTGTGGCAATGTAGTTTGACAAAGAAATAGACTTTTAACACTAGCTTAAGGTTTTGTTCTCACTGTTTCCGTCTAAAGGCATGAAAAACACTTGAGAAATGCATGGGTAAAAACCAATCTTAGTTCTTGATGGTTTGTGTTCAAGCTGTTGGAGACTTTCAAGAGGAAGACTGGTCGGGTTGGCAAGAAGTAATACTAATAATAATACTACTACTACTAATAGTAATACATGTTTTTTGTTATAGCTAGTTCATCAATTTGAAACAAGTGATTTTCTTATCTTCTGTATAAACACAATTTCTGATGTATATTTTTTATGTCACGTGTGTTTTTACCCTTTGCAGAGTACTGAGCCATCAGCCTCGAGATGCTGTGTGCTCAGAAAACTTGCTGTTATTCTGGGGGATGATGGATTGATCTTTTCAAGAGCAGTTTGGTAAGTTATGCCCTTCCATTAGTGTTTTACTGATTCATAATATTTGAAACTGCTCTTAAATTTTCTAATTACTGGCTTTTAAAACTAATTTAATGTCTTAAAATTTCTTAAATCTGTCAAGGGCTGCTGCCAGTATTTACAGTGAACACTTTATTTTCCATAAACATCCTTCTCTTTTTATCTAAACCTCTGTAAATAAAAGCCAAATGCTCTTTCCTTGAAGCATTCCCAACTAACACCAGTGGTGGAGTGCCCATATTTATGCACATGCCTATTATGTTTAAAAGTATTTAAAAATGCTTTGGGGGTTGATCGAAATTATTTTACAGCTAAAATTGTCTGTTTCCATGTGTTTTAAAATATATTTGAAATTGCTGCTCATGATGCAGTTATTAAAAATCTGATCATGGGAATTACTTTGCCTTAAACCTATATGGTACCACACGACCTGTCAAAGGTTTGAAAAACTATTAAACAATAACATGAGTTAAAATTATAGGTGCACATGAACAACCATAAAAGTTGCTCAAGCAGCTTGTTCACATAACGTTACATAAAATATAACCTCAGGACATTGTTACAAATGTAATATAAAAAACATATGAAGAGCTGCTAATGGTAAAGTCTTGTATCTTTTCTTACACTTTACAGAATCTCACAGAGGGGGAATCTTTAGACTTTTCAGTTGGACTTCTCTGCTACGAAGACGGCACAGCCGAAAGCCAAGCATCACCACCATCATGAGCTGGGATCATATCAGGGAGTTTGCCAGTGGGGTAACGTTGTAATGGATGAACTGGCCAACCTACCTCAGACAATAAGTCTCTTATTTGGCTTCATCTACACACTTCAAATGCAGTACCCGAAGTGCATGAAGAACACTTTCATCTTTATTCACCAGGTAAAATGTTGGTAGAAGTGAGCTACCACCAATGGTGCAAAAGCTGAAAAATGAGCTTGCAGGGTTCCCAGATTCTTCCTGCCCACATATGGACTGTTGCACAGTACTTTGAGTCAAGTGAATGCAGTTCTCCATTTTTTATTTAGCTTTTTTTGTTCTAAATATGTTCTAAATAGGAAAAAAAATACATTGCATTTGCAGAAAGTGATAAGATGATAGTGTTTCCCCAGTTCTTCTTATCAATGGATAACTTTTCTTAATGTATGCTTTGCTGTTTGCACACAAAGAACCCCCCCCCCCCCATGACCTTGCAGTAAATGCTTTCATGAGCTCAATGTAATTATTTCCTCCTTTACTTTCTTAAAAACTGAAAAGTTGTTTGTACAGTAAATAGATAAGAAAATGTGCTGCTGTTGCATTTAAATACTACAATGTTTTATTGTTCATGTTTTGTGATTCATTTGATTGACACGTGTCAATCTAGGACAATCAAAGGACAGCAGTGGTCTATTGTGTACTGTATATGCTCGCCACATAAAGAATTCTTTTTTCTTTTTTTTTGCAGTCGTGGCATTTGCTGCAACATTGCCAGAGTTGTATTTTCATATTTTCAAGGTTGTTTTCCACAATTTTGAAAAAAAAAAAAAGATAATTTTTCCTGTCAATCAATAATAATTAAATGGTGTTTAATAAATTGCACTGCATTTTGTCATTATTAGTAGAAAAAAATCATTTTAGAGTATTCTTCATCTCAGCTGAATCACCTTTGGAATAAATGTATGATTTTAAATGTAATTTTCTCACCATATTAACTGTAGGGGTTTTTAGTACACCGCACTTTATTTGGTTGAGATTCTCAACTTAAATAATTCAATCCTATATTACTGAAATTAATTTATTTTGAATATTATTCATTTAAGTTGAATAAACTTACCTAAATTGATTTTTTTGTACTGTAAAGAACTCAAAGCATTAAAGTTTTTCCAACTTTAAAGTTTTAAATTAGATCATTTCATATTGGAGTTGGTTGCACTTATTGAAATTCATTTTTTCTATTCCCCTTTACTTAAATAATTTGAGGCAATCCCTTGATGCAAATAATTTAAGTACCACCAACTTATTCGGGTTTACAGTGTACAGGCATTTTTTTGTTTTTTGTTTACTCCCTTCCCACCACAGAATATCACCTATGTTACAGTACAAAGAATTAATTTCATAAAGTTTGTTGCATTTCTCACCTTTTTAAAGTCTAAATATTATTTCAGGCACTCTGACAGTGTAAATGTCTTCCCGCATGGACACATCATCTCTGTCTGAATTGACTTCAGTGTTTTTTACTCATATTCAAGTGGATCATTGTGGAGACCCACTCAGCTCCACTCCTTCTCTCCCATTAATGTTCTACCTGTTGTAGCAAGGTGAAGGATTTATTTGCCACATTTATGAGCTTTTAGATCGCCAGCGACAATCACAGTGACTTTTCTAAGACATTTATTTAGCTAATCAGGACATTTTAAACGGTGTATTCACTTCTCTCCTTTATCTTACACCTTTGTTTTATTATGAAATCTTCAGCTATATTAATGTGTTTTGTTTTAGTACTTACCGTAGACGGAGGACACCTGAAATAGTCCCTTAGTAAAGCTGCGTCCTCATCGATCAGCCCAAACCGGTAACAGAAGTCGGGTTTTACATTTACATGTGTTCGGAAATAAATGATGTCAGATGTGATGAATATAAAAGTCAGCAGGAAATAGCAGATGTGTCGAACATGCAGGGTCTGATAGAAATCAGAAAATAACCTTTTCCTGTTTGACTTTGCAACACGCGGTGATGCAACACCAAGCGGACATGATCCGCTGTGTGGAAGAAGTTCAGGTTCTGTCAGGTTAGAGCCGCGTCCTCGTGTTCTGGCCTCTCAAACGTGACGTTTTAATGCAGGAAAAACTTAGAAGTGTTTGAAGATGCAAGACTGCAGTGAGGATTTACACACTGAGACAAACATGTGAAATCATTTCTCACTAACCAGTGATGAGATCGTCTCAGCTTCGGTCTGTAAATAACCCAACGGAGCTGCAGCTTCACTGTGGCGACGGCTTTACTAAAAGCAGGCGTAGCGTTTAAAACCTGTTTTTATGCTGGGGTCCCATATTTCCAGTACAAACTGGTCCACGGCTCTTTTAAAGACTGGAACTGAACTGGTTTAACTGATCTCAGTTGTTTTCATTTGTATTCTACAACTAAACTAAATGCACTTGCAGTTTGACAAACCTTGTCAGATAGCCTGTGACATGATTAAAACTACTGCACATACAATAAGACGCTCAGTAGGCTGATGAATTTCCAGAACGTCATCAGGCTACAGGAATACATTTAACTGCTCAACTTGGACTTATAAACAAAATCTACACAGTCTTAGATTTTTTACAGCAAAGAAATGGAAGGGACCTGAAAAACCAATAAAAAAAGAATTAAACTGGAATAATAAAATTGGGCTGGCCAGATAAATTCTTTTTTTTTTTTTTATTATTATTAAATTATTCATTTATGTTTATTTGATTATTTTTTCTTTGGCGCAGTCCAAAGAAGTGGACTTGGTCCACCTAAAAACGCAGGTCTTGGTCTGTTTCAAGCGGACCAAATACAGGAAGCGGACTACCAAAACAGTTGCTTCCTCTTATTTTACATGATGCATTATCAGGATTTAAACCTGTGAACTTCTGAGCCACAGCCCAGACTACTACAACACCAGAACACCTCGCAGCACCCGTGCAGTAGCGTTCATTTTCTTTTGCCTTTGACCTGTTGGTCAACTGAAAAGCACCATAGACTGAAAAGCATGGAGTTTTTTTCACTTCTGGTCTTAGAGTGCAATGTAAAGGAACACTTTTCTTTTTTAGGTGCTATTAATAGGTACTTTTAAGAGGTAATGAGCTGACCTGATATACCAAGGCCCTCCCTTCCTGTTTTTCCAACAGCAACAGATCCAGAAAGGCATGCTGGAATTTTCCAACCACCGATCCCTAATAGGCCACATTAGTCAATATATCTGCAGTTTTGTCTGTAGTTTCATAGTTGCAGCACAAGCAATATGTTGTTTGACATTGCATGTTGCAGTGTACTACTCAAGTGCATTTTGCCTCCTTTTAGACTGCAACTTGCCGTCTGTGCAGTACACAGCTAGAGGCAGTTAATCACATTCACCAGCACTAATCAAAAGGCTCTGAATGAGCCCCATAATATTCAAACACTGACCATCAAGAAGCTCTGTTAGATGCTGGATAAGAACCTGGGCCCTGTACACCCCTTAACACTTGTGTCGCGGTGCATCCTGATAAAGCAGTCTGCAGCTCATTATGCACAAAATGGACCAATTGCTGAGTTAAATTTCTGTTTTCTCCAATCACAAGACATAACTGAAAACCTGAATAACTGAAAAAGTTTAAATGTGAAAAAGCCACACATATCTCCTGCATGCGGTTAAAAGTTTAATATTTGAATGGATAAAGTGGCAAAGTGACAAAATAGAAGTACTGAGTTGACTTGATGTTACAAGGTTACGCCCACTTTTTTTTTTTTAGAAAAAAAATGCAAAAAGTCCGAGTTGATACTAACTAGGCTAATTTATATAGTAACAAACAGACACTGCTAGTTGAAGAACACAGCTGGGAGCAATCATCTAACTTGACACATTGTAAATAAAAGTGAAGTTCCACCATGAATTTATGTACAACTTGTTAGTTTTTAAGGAGCACGTGACAGATTTCCATTGAGAAACATCTCTATGTCATTGCTCTGACATCTGTGGTCATAAAATCCTTTGAAAGACTGGTGCTGAACCACTTGAAGGTCACCACCCTGGCTGGATCATCTGCAATTTGCCTACTTTGCAAACAGGTCGACGGATGAGTCAATGTGGCCCTGCATCACCTCAACTCCCCACGGATGTACGTGAGGATCCTGTTTGTGGATTTCAGCTTTCAACTCTGTCCTCCCTGAAATACTCCATCAGAAGCTCACCCACCTCAAAGCACCCTCCTCCACCTGCTGGTGGATTAACAGTTTTTTGACTGACTGAACACGGGTAGTGAGGTTAGGAGGCATCACATCCAGAACCCAGATAATCAGCACCGGTACTCCCCAGGGCTGTGTCCTCTCCCCACTTCTCTTCTTCCTCTACACCAACAACTTTACCTCTGAAGATTAGTCTGTGAAACTCCTGAAGTATGCAGACTACACCAGTATAACTGGCCTGATCCAGGACTGTGATGACTCCGCATACAGGCGGGAAGTAGAACGGCTGGTCCACCCGTGCAGTTAGAACCACCTGGAACTGAACCCACTCAAGACTGTGGAGTTGATAGTGGACTTCAGAAGAACACCTGCCCCCCTCACTTTCCTCAACAACACAATGTCTACAGCGGAAACCTTCATTGTTTCTGGGAACCACTATCTCTGGGGACCTGAAGCGGGCTCTGTAAATTGAAAGGTGCAGCAGAGGTTGTATTTTCTGCGACAACTCAGGAAGTTTAACCTGCCAAGGGAGCTGCTGATCACATTTTACACCCCCATCATCCAGTCTGTACTCTGCACTTCCACCAAACTGGACAAGCAGAGACTGCAGCTAACTATCAGGTCTCCATAGAGGATAATTGGGGTCAACCTGCCCTCCATCCAGGACTTGTATTTGTCCCGGGTTGGGAAACGGGAGGGTGACATCTATGCAGACCCCTCATACCCTGCACACCTCAAATTTCTCCCATCTGGCAGGCAGTTTAGAGTCCAGTACTCAAAAACCAGTAGACACAGGAACAGTTTCTTCCCCCAGGCCATCACTGTCTTGAACAAAATGTGCACTGATGCACATTTGCACACATCCATGTGACCTGGAATTGCTGTCAAATGCTGCGTAGATCATGTAAATTTGCATGATGTGCTGGTGGAGATGAGGACCAACACTGCAAAAACTGAAATCTAAGATTAAAAATCTTAAACTGAGTATGCACATGCTTATTTTTTAAAGGTAAGATAATTCTTAGTTTTTATGCCAGAGAATTCCTCTTGTTTTAATGGTATTTTTACTTGTTTTGGGAAGTCTTGACAAGCCAAATTTTCTTGTTCTGTTGGCCGATGATTTATCCGATTTTAAGCAACGTTTACCTCATATTTAAATTTTTTTTCTTGTTTTTTAAGGCTGAGTTTTTTCAGTGCAAATGCAAGAATGGGAGCCTGGGATACAGAATGAAGAAGTTTTAACCTGACCTGACCTGACCTGACCTGACCTGACCTGAACTGACCTGAACTGAACTGACCTGAACTGACCTGAACTGAACTGAACTGAAGCAAACACAAACACAAGCAATGGACCAGTACTGGGAACAGAAGCCAAGGGGTATAAACGAGACCAGGTGAATCTCATGAACCGGAACTAAATCTAAACAAGAAACAAGGGAACTAAACAGGGAAGACCAGAACTAAAGATACAGAACAAGAAACCAAAACTAAAAGTACAAAACACACCTCATAACAGTAAATAGTTGGAGAATAACCAATAACCAGTGTTCATTACTGCTAGTACCCATGTTGCTGCTTTCCTTTAGTTTTACTGTGTATTTATGTTGATTTATGTTTATTATCTAACTCTTTCTGTCATCTTTTTGTTTATTCTAATGTAAGTACAACTGAAAGCAACTTGCCACTGGAGTCAAATTCCTTGTTTGTTTGCACAAACATGGCGAATAAAGTCATTCTGATTCTGGTGTTTATCATTAAATATAACAAATCCAGACTGCTGAATCCAAAATGAAGTAAAAGGAGGTGCAAATAAGATTAAGGGTGCATTCACATCAGGATAGTCTGCTAGATTGGGTCTGATTGGGGACTCGGCTCAGTTGTAGGGGGGTGTATCCCTGCTGTAAAACCCGCACTGGGCTCTGCCACGGACATGCCTACTACAGCCAGCTTCCAGCGCAGCAAGTCTCCTGATTACTAATCATTCTCACCTGTTCCCCATTCACCCTCCAGCTTTATATTCAGTAGCTCTTTAGTCATTCAGCGTCGGACCTCGTAACTGCTCGCAGTCTTTTCCCGTGGTCCCCAACTCACACCGAAGATTGGGTTTTTGGCATGACTCCCTGGCTCTGATCCCTCTTCGTCTCTCGGACTCCTCTGCTCGACTACCTGGTTTTGACCCTTGCCTGTCTCATGCATTATCCCTTGAGCTGCTTCACCATCAGCTTGGTGAGATTATCCTCATTCTCTTGTCTGTGAATAAACTTGTTCAAACTTTTAGAGGATTAAACCCAACAAGGCTCCTGGACCAGACCAGATCTGCGGGCGCCTGCTGAAGGTTTGCAGCAGTCAGCTGGCTGGTGTCTTCTGCTCACTGTTCAACCGCTCCCTGGCTGAGCACATCGTCCCCTCCATCTGGAAGTCCTCCATCATCTGCCCTGTGGCAAAGAAGAGCAATCCCAGCACCAACAACGACTATCGGCCTGTGGCTCTAACATCTCTGGTCATGAAGAGCTTTGAGAGGCTCGTCATGGCCCAGCTGCAGGCTGATGTGGGGATGCTCTCCGACCCACTGCAGTTTGCGTACCAGCCGCGCAGAGGGGTGGATGATGCTGTGCTCACCTTGCTGCATGGTGCCATCACCCACCTGGAGAAGCCCAAGTCCCATGTCAGGTTGGTTTTTGTGGATTTCTCAAGTGCATTTAACACCGTGCAACCACACCTCGTGGGACGTAAGCTGCTCCGGATGGATGCCAATCCCCACCTCATCCTCTGGGTCCTCTCCTTTCTCTCCAGGAGGGATCAGAGGGTCAGGGTGAATGGTCACCTCAGTACTGCCAGGACAATATCTACCGGTTCTCCTCAAGGTTCAGTCATCTCTCACTTCTCTTCACACTATACACAAATGACTGTAGGAGCTCAACCCCAGGAATAACATATATCAAGTACTCAGATGACACCGTGATCATTGACACCACAAATACCGATAAACTTCTGCAATCAGAACTGGACTCATTCTCACTGTGGTGTAAGGACAACTGTCTGGATCTAAATGTATCCAAGACCAAAGAAATGGTCATTTATTTCCACCATGGCCAGTGTTCCACCTCCTCACTCACAGTAAACTATGAAATAATTGAAAAGGTTCATTCATACAAATATCTTGGCTCCATAATTGACCATAAACTCACATTCCAACTCAACACTGAACAGATCTTTTCAAAATGTCAACAGCGCCTCTTCTTTCTCCGTAAGCTCCGCAAACTTCAGGTTCACCAGTCCATTCTCATTGCCTTCTATAAATGTTTCATTGAATCCATTCTCACATTCAACATCACTGCCTGGTTTGGTTTACTCACTCTCACTTATCACAACATGCTCAATAAGATTGTTAAAATCATAGGTCAGGAGCAGCAGTCACTCAGTACCATCTATAACACCAGAGTCTTGAGAAAAGGCACCCAGATCTCCACTGACCCCTCGCACACCCTGCACTCTCACTACACCCTGTTACCTTCAGGGCGCAGGTACAGGTCTCTCCCTCTGAGAACAAAGAGGGCCACTTCCACCTTCCTTCCCACCTCTATCCGTCTGTTAAATGGTTGATGGCTATTGCAGATTGTTATATTTATGACTCTGTATGGCATATTGGTGTCAATTGTTGTTTTTAACTTATTTATTAACTGACAGGTTGAGTTGTGTGTGTGGATATGTCTTTTTATTTTATTTGTCATGGTCGTGCTCTACCCGCAAATGAAGTTCCTAACGGATAAATAAAGTGAATTTGATTTGATTATCTGTCTCGAGGAGTCCTTCGTTACACATGTGGACCAAGGTTATGTTCAAACTCCACTTTGGTCAAACCATTAGAATAATATATCCCCATTCCCACCAGAGGTGGCGCTGCACTAGTATTTAGCAAAAGAGAGGACAAGACCGGCGTGAAGATAACTTTTTTTTTTTTTTTTCTCCACCTGCCAGTTAAACATGGAGAACAAACTATGGCTGTTTTGGGTTTTTATTGTGTCTTATGCATGTATCCTGCAGAAATACACTGAAACAATGGACGCAGTATGAACACCAGACGAGGCAGAGGACCCTTAACGCCATCGCTATGGATTTACCCACAATGCAATGCTCCGCCACATGCAGGAAGGGACTTTTTTGTAGTTCATTTCCTTTAGTTGGTCTGGGTTTGTAGACGGACTGAGTCTGCTTCTTTGATCTGAATCAGAATTCATTTGTTGTGTTTATATTTTCTCAAACGAAGCAGACTTTCCGAGCAAATGGACAGGAATTCTTAATGATTTGAATAAATGGCTGATGTAATTAGGTTTCAATGTGGTTTAGTTTTGTTGATCAGGTGGAACTAATCAGCTCAAATGCCTGAAGTTTTTTCTTTAAGTCCATTAAGACAGTTTACAGCAACATGTTTATGTTCTTGAAGGAGTATTTTGATAGTAGTTCGTCACTTTCTAATGACTAAGACTCTGCATGGGGTATGAACATTCTCATGGCAGGTCAAAAGTTTGTGTGAATGTACATATAGATCCACAAAAAGTGTTTTTATGTATATCCAGACTTATGCAAGGAACATGGTGTACCAGTCCTTTTCATTCATATGTACCATGTACATGAAGTCCCAGAAGAAGAAAACCAGTTTTTTGTTTTTCTTAACTTACTCTTCTTCTGGTCCTTTTTATTTTGTGGTTTCTGCTTTGTCTTCTTCCTTTTCCACTTCTTTTCTGGTTCTTTCCTTTTACCGGTTGCGTGCCAGATCCTAAACACTTCATGGCACATT
>NC_136629.1:7603038-7773038 GCF_933228915.1 Telmatherina bonti
CAAAGAGTACTATGACATCATAATGGAATTATTCTCCAAATGTACCACAATGAAATGGAAGTGCAAATGCTTACAGCACCTGGTATTCCCAGGCGGTCTTCCATTCAAGTACTGACCAGGCCCAACTCCTCTTTGCTTCCGAGATCAGACAAGATCGGGCGTTTTCAGGGTGGTGTGGCCGTAAGCGTCAGACTGGAACGGAAATAATATTTCTATTGGTACTGTAAAGGCATAAATATGGCACCAGGATGAACCAGAACAAGAAGTGACATCACACACTTTTATGACATTTGAATTGTGTTCCACATATTACATGCAAAGATCAAACAGTGACATATCAAAGAGTACTATGACATCATAACGGAGTTATTCTCCAAATGTACCACAATTAAATGGAAGTGCAAAAGCTTACAGCACCTGGTATTCCCAGGCGGTCTCCCATTCAAGTACCGAGCAGGAGCAACTCTGCTAGGCTTCTGAGATCAGACGGGATCGTGCGTTTTCAGGGTGGTGTAGCTGAAAGCGTCAGACTGGAACGGAAATTGTATTTTTATTGCTACTGTAAAGGCATAAATATGGCACCAGGATGAACCACAACACGAAGCGACATCAGACATTTTATGACATTTGAATTGGGCTCCCAATATTACAATCAAAGATGAAACAGTGACATATCAAAGAGTACTATGACATCATAACGGAGTTATTCTCCAAATGTACCACAATGAAATGGAAGTGCAAAAGCTTACAGCACCTGGTATTCCCAGGCGGTCTTCCATTCAAGTACCGAACAGGCCCAACTCTGCTAGGCTTCTGAGATCAGACGGGATCGGGCGTTTTCAGGGTGGTGTAGCTGTAAGCGTCAGACTGGAAGGGAAACTGTATTTTTATTGCTACTGTAAAGGCATAGATATGGCACCAGGATGAACCAGAACAAGAAGTGACACCACACACGTTTATGACTATTGAATTGTGCTCCCAATATTACATACAAAGATGAAACAGTGACATATCAAAGAGTGCTATGAGATTATAACAGAATTATTCTCCAAATATCCCACACTGAAATGGACGTGCAAAAGCTTACAGCACCTGGTGTTCCCAGGTGGTCTCCCATTCAAGTACTGACCAGGCCCAACTCTGCTTTGCTTCCGAGATCAGACGAGATCAGGCGTTTTCAGGGTGGTGTGGCCATAAGCGTAAGACTGGAACGGAAATTGTATTTTTATTGCTAGAGTAAAGGCATAACTATGGCACCACAACAAGAAGTGACATCACACACTTTTATGACATTTGAATTGTGTTCCAAATATTACATGCAAAGATCAAACAGTGATATATCAAAGAGTACTATGACGTCATAACGGAGTTATTCTCCAAATTTACCACAACGAAATGGAAGTGCAAAAGCTTACAGCACCTGGTATTCCCAGGCGGTCTTCCATTCAAGTACTGACCAGGCCCAACTCCTCTTTGCTTCCGAGATCAGACAAGATCGGGCGTTTTCAGGGTGGTGTGGCCGTAAGCGTCAGACTGGAACGGAAATAATATTTTTTTTGCTACTGTAAAGGCATAAATATGGCACCAGGATGAACCACAACACGAAGCGACATCAGACATTTTATGACATTTGAATTGTGTTCCCAATATTACAATCAAAGATGAAACAGTGACATATCAAAGAGTGCTATGAGATTATAACAGAATTATTCTCCAAATATCCCATACTGAAATGGACGTGCAAAAGCTTAAAGCACCTGGTGTTCCCAGGTGGTTTCCCATTCAAGTATTGACCAGACCCAACTCTGCTTTGCTTCCGAGATCAGATGAGATCAGGCGTTTTCAGGGTGGTGTGGCTGTAAGCGTCAGACCAGAGTTGAAACTGTATTTTTATTGCTAGAGTAAAGGCATACCTATGGCACCACAACAAGAAGTGACATCACACACTTCTATGACATTTGAATTGTGTTCCAAATATTACATGCAAAGATCAAACAGTGACATATCAAAGAGTACTATGACGTCATAACGGAGTTATTCTCCAAATGTACCACACACTGAAATGGAAGTGCAAAAGCTTACAGCACCTGGTATTCCCAGGCGGTCTTCCATTCAAGTACCGAGCAGGCGCAACTCTGCTAGGCTTCTGAGATCAGACGGGATCATGCGTTTTCAGGGTGGTGTTGCTGTAAGCGTCAGACTGGAACGGAAATTGTATTTTTATTGCTAGTGTAAAGGCATAAATATGGCACAAGGATGAACCAGAACAAGAAGTGACATCACACACTTTTATGACATTTGAATTGTGCTCCAAATATTACATACAAAGATCAAACAGTGACATATCAAAGAGTACTATGACATCATAATGGAAATATTCTCCAAATACCCCACACTGAAATGGAAGTGCAAAATCTTACAGCACCTGGTATTCCCAGGTGGTGTTCCATTCAAGTACCGAATAGGCCCAACTCTGCTAGGCTTCTGAGATCAGACGGGATCGGGCGTTTTCAGGGTGGTGTAGCTGTAAGCGTCAGACTGGAAGGGAAATTGTATTTTTATTGCTACTGTAAAGGCATAAATATGGCACCAGGATAAACCAGAACAAGAAGTGACACCACACACGTTTATGACATTTGAATTGTGCTCCCAATATTACATACAAAGATCAAACAGTGACATATCAAAGAGTACTATGACATCATAATGGAATTATTCTCCAAATACCCCACACTGAAATGGAAGTGCAAAAGCTTACAGCACCTGGTATTCCCAGGCGGTCTCCCATTCAAGTACCGAACAGGCCCAACTCTGCTAGGCTTCTGAGATCAGACGGGATCGGGCGTTTTCAGGGTAGTGTAGCTGTAAGCGTCAGACTGGAAGGGAAATTGTATTTTTATTGCTACTGTAAAGGCATAAATATGGCACCAGGATGAACCAGAACAAGAAGTGACACCACACACGTTTATGACTATTGAATTGTGCTCCCAATATTACATACAAAGATGAAACAGTGACATATCAAAGAGTGCTATGAGATTATAACAGAATTATTCTCCAAATATCCCACACTGAAATGGACGTGCAAAAGCTTACAGCACCTGGTATTCCTAGGTGGTCTCCCATTCAAGTACTGACCAGGCCCAACTCTGCTTTGCATCTGAGATCAGGCGTTTTCAGGGTGGTGTGGCCGTAAGCGTAAGACTGGAACTGAAATTGTATTTTTATTGCTAGAGTAAAGGCATAAATATGGCACCAAAACAAGAAGTGACATCACACACTTTTATGACATTTGAATTGTGTTCCAAATATTACATGCAAAGATCAAACAGTGACATATGAAAGAGTACTATGACATCATATTGGAAGATTCTCCAAATACCCCTCACTGAAATGGAAGTGCAAAAGCTTACAGCACCTGGTATTCCCAGGCGGTCTTCCATTCAAGTACTGAACAGGCCCAACTCTGCTAGGCTTCTGAGATCAGACGGGATCGGGCGTTTTCAGGGTGGTGTAGCTGTAAGCGTCAGACTGGAACGGAAATTTTATTTTTATTGCTAGTGTAGAGGAATAAATATGGCACCAGGATGAACCAGAACAAGAAGTGACATCACACACTTTTATGACATTTGAATTGTGCTCCAAATATTACATACAAAGATCAAACAGTGACATATCAAAGAGTACTATGACATCATAATTGAATTATTCTCCAAATACCCCACACTGAAATGGAAGTGCAAAAGCTTACAGCACCTGGTATTCCCAGGCGGTCTTCCATTCAAGTACCGAACAGGCCCAACTCTGCTAGGCTTCTGAGATCAGACGGGATCGGGCGTTTTCAGGGTGGTGTAGCTGTAAGCGTCAGACTGGAAGGGAAGTTGTATTTTTATTGCTACTGTAAAGGCATAAATATGGCACCAGGATAAACCACAACACGAAGTGACATCACACATGTTTATCACATTTGAATTGTGCTCCAAATATTACATGCAAAGATCAAACAGTGACATATCAAAGAGTACTATGACATCATAACGGAGTTATTCTCCAAATGTACCACAATGAAATGGAAGTGCAAAAGCTTACAGCACCTGGTATTCCCAGGCGGTCTCCCATTCAAGTACCGAGCAGGCGCAACTCTGCTAGGCTTCTGAGATCAGACGGGATCGTGCGTTTTCAGGGTGGTGTAGCTGTAAGCGTCAGACTGGAAGGGAAATTGTATTTTTATTGCTACTGTAAAGGCATAAATATGGCACCAGGATGAACCAGAACAAGAAGTGACACCACACACGTTTATGACTATTGAATTGTGCTCCCAATATTACATACAAAGATGAAACAGTGACATATCAAAGAGTGCTATGAGATTATAACAGAATTATTCTCCAAATATCCCACACTGAAGTGGACGTGCAAAAGCTTACAGCACCTGGTATTCCTAGGTGGTCTCCCATTCAAGTACTGACCAGGCCCAACTCTGCTTTGCATCCGAGATCAGGCGTTTTCAGGGTGGTGTGGCCGTAAGCGTAAGACTGGAACTGAAGTTGTATTTTTATTGCTAGAGTAAAGGCATAAATATGGCACCAAAACAAGAAGTGACATCACACACTTTTATGACATTTGAATTGTGTTCCAAATATTACATGCAAAGATCAAACAGTGACATATGAAAGAGTACTATGACATCATATTGGAAGATTCTCCAAATACCCCTCACTGAAATGGAAGTGCAAAAGCTTACAGCACCTGGTATTCCCAGGCGGTCTTCCATTCAAGTACTGAACAGGCCCAACTCTGCTAGGCTTCTGAGATCAGACGGGATCGGGCGTTTTCAGGGTGGTGTAGCTGTAAGCGTCAGACTGGAACGGAAATTTTATTTTTATTGCTAGTGTAGAGGAATAAATATGGCACCAGGATGAACCAGAACAAGAAGTGACATCACACACTTTTATGACATTTGAATTGTGCTCCAAATATTACATACAAAGATCAAACAGTGACATATCAAAGAGTACTATGACATCATAATGGAATTTTTCTCCGAATACCCCACACTGAAATGGAAGTGCAAAAGCTTACAGCATCTGGGATTCCCAGGCGGTCTTCCATTCAAGTACCGAGCAGGCGCAACTCATCTAGGCTTCTGAGATCAGACGGGATCGTGCGTTTTCAGGGTGGTGTAGCTGTAAGCGTCAGACTGGAACAGAAATTGTATTTTTATTGCTACTGTAAAGGCATAAATATGGCACCAGGATGAACCAGAACAAGAAGTGACATCACACACGTTTATGACATTTGAATTGTGCTCCAAATATTACATGCAAAGATCAAACAGTGACATATCAAAGAGTACTATGACATCATAACTGAGTTATTCTCCAAATGTACCACAATGAAATGGAAGTGCAAAAGCTTACAGCACCTGGTATTCCCAGGCGGTCTTCCATTCAAGTACTGACCAGGCCCAACTCCTCTTTGCTTCCGAGATCAGACAAGATCGGGCGTTTTCAGGGTGGTGTGGCCGTAAGCGTCAGACTGGAACGGAAATAATATTTTTATTGCTAGTGTAGAGGAATAAATATGGCACAAAGATGAACCAGAACAAGAAGTGACATCACACACTTTTATGACATTTGAATTGTGCTCCAAATATTACATACAAAGATCAAACAGTGACATATCAAAGAGTACTATGACATCATAATGGAATTATTCTCCAAATACCCCACACTGAAATGGACGTGCAAAAGCTTACAGCACCTGGTATTCCCAGGCGGTCTTCCATTCAAGTACCGAACAGGCCCAACTCTGCTAGGCTTCTGAGATCAGACGGGATCGAGCGTTTTCAGGGTGGTGTAGCTGTAAGCGTCAGACTGGAAGGGAAATTGTATTTTTATTGCTACTGTAAAGGCATAAATATGGCACCAGGATGAACCAGAACAAGAAGTGACACCACACACGTTTATGACTATTGAATTGTGCTCCCAACATTACATACAAAGATGAAACAGTGACATATCAAAGAGTGCTATGAGATTATAAGAGAATTATTCTCCAAATATCCCACACTGAAATGGACGTGCAAAAGCTTACAGCACCTGGTGTTCCCAGGTGGTCTCCCATTAAAGTACTGAACAGGCCCAACTCTGCTTTGCTTCCGAGATCAGACGAGATCAGGCGTTTTCAGGGTGGTGTGGCCGTAAGCGTAAGACTGGAATGGAAATTGTAATTTTATTGCTAGAGTAAAGGCATAACTATGGCACCACAACAAGAAGTGACATCACACACTTTTATGACATTTGAATTGTGTTCCAAATATTACATGCAAAGATCAAACAGTGACATATCAAAGAGTACTATGACGTCATAACGGAGTTATTCTCCAAATGTACCACAATGAAATGGAAGTGCAAAAGCTTACAGCACCTTGTATTCCCAGGCGGTCTTCCATTCAAGTACTGACCAGGCCCAACTCCTCTTTGCTTCCGAGATCAGACAAGATCGGGCGTTTTCAGGGTGGTGTGGCCGTAAGCGTCAGACTGGAACGGAAATAATATTTTTATTGCTACTGTAAAGGCATAAATATGGCACCAGGATGAACCAGAACAAGAAGTGACATCACACACGTTTATGACATTTGAATTGTGCTCCAAATATTACATGCAAAGATCAAACAGTGACATATCAAAGAGTACTATGACATCATAATGGAATTATTCTCCAAATACCCCACACTGAAATGGACGTGCAAAAGCTTACAGCACCTGGTATTCCCAGGCGGTCACCCATTCAAGTGCCGAGCAGGCGCAACTCTGCTAGGCTTCTGAGATCAGACGGGATCAGGCGTTTTCAGGGTGGTGTAGCTGTAAGCGTCAGACTGGAAGGGAAATTGTATTTTCATTGCTACTGTAAAGGCATAAATATGGCACCAGAATGAACCAGAACAAGAAGTGACACCACACACGTTTATGACATTTGAATTGTGTTCCAAATATTACATGCAAAGATCAAACAGTGACATATCAAAGAGTACTATGACGTCATAACGGAGTTATTCTCCAAATGTACCACAATGAAATGGAAGTGCAAAAGCTTACAGCACCTGGTATTCCCAGGCGGTCTTTCATTCAAGTACTGACCAGGCCCAACTCCTCTTTGCTTCCGAGATCAGACAAGATCGGGCGTTTTCAGGGTGGTGTGGCCGTAAGCGTAAGACTGGAACGGAAATAATATTATTAATGCTACTGTAAAGGCATAAATATGGCACCAGGATGAACCAGAACAAGAAGTGACATCACACACGTTTATGACATTTGAATTGTGCTCCAAATATTACATGCAAAGATCAAACAGTGACATATCAAAGAGTACTATGACGTCATAACGGAGTTATTCTCCAAATGTACCACAGTGAAATGGAAGTGCAAAAGCTTACAGCACCTGGTATTCCCACACGGTCTTTCATTCAAGTACTGACCAGGCCCAACTCCTCTTTGCTTCCGAGATCAGACAAGATCGGGCGTTTTCAGGGTGGTGTGGCCGTAAGCGTCAGACTGGAACGGAAATAATATTTTTATTGCTACTGTAAAGGCATAAATATGGCACCAGGATGAACCAGAACAAGAAGTGACATCACACACGTTTATGACATTTGAATTGTGCTCCAAATATTACATGCAAAGATCAAACAGTGACATATCAAAGAGTACTATGACATCATAACGGAGTTATTCTCCAAATGTACCACAGTGAAATGGAAGTGCAAAAGCTTACAGCACCTGGTATTCCCAGGCGGTCTCCCATTCAAGTACCGAACAGGCCCAACTCTGCTAGGCTTCTGAGATCAGACAAGATCGGGCGTTTTCAGGGTGGTGTAGCTGTAAGCGTCAGACTGGAAGGGAAATTGTATTTTTATTGCTACTGTAAAGGCATAAATATGGCACCAGGATGAACCAGAACAAGAAGTGACATCACACACGTTTATGACATTTGAATTGTGCTCCAAATATTACATGCAAAGATCAAACAGTGACATATCAAAGAGTACTATGACATCATAATGGAATTATTCTCCAAATACCCCACACTGAAATGGACGTGCAAAAGCTTACAGCACCTGGTATTCCCAGGCGGTCACCCATTCAAGTGCCGAGCAGGCGCAACTCTGCTAGGCTTCTGAGATCAGACGGGATCAGGCGTTTTCAGGGTGGTGTAGCTGTAAGCGTCAGACTGGAAGGGAAATTGTATTTTCATTGCTAATGTAAAGGCATAAATATGGCACCAGAATGAACCAGAACAAGAAGTGACACCACACACGTTTATGACATTTGAATTGTGTTCCAAATATTACATGCAAAGATCAAACAGTGACATATCAAAGAGTACTATGACGTCATAACGGAGTTATTCTCCAAATATACCACAATGAAATGGAAGTGCAAAAGCTTACAGCACCTGGTATTCCCAGGCGGTCTTTCATTCAAGTACTGACCAGGCCCAACTCCTCTTTGCTTCCGAGATCAGACAAGATCGGGCGTTTTCAGGGTGGTGTGGCCGTAAGCGTCAGACTGGAACGGAAATAATATTTTTAATGCTACTGTAAAGGCATAAATATGGCACCAGGATGAACCAGAACAAGAAGTGACATCACACACGTTTATGACATTTGAATTGTGCTCCAAATATTACATGCAAAGATCAAACAGTGACATATCAAAGAGTACTATGACGTCATAACGGAGTTATTCTCCAAATGTACCACAGTGAAATGGAAGTGCAAAAGCTTACAGCACCTGGTATTCCCACACGGTCTTTCATTCAAGTACTGACCAGGCCCAACTCCTCTTTGCTTCCGAGATCAGACAAGATCGGGCGTTTTCAGGGTGGTGTGGCCGTAAGCGTCAGACTGGAACAGAAATAATATTTTTATTGCTACTGTAAAGGCATAAATATGGCACCAGGATGAACCAGAACAAGAAGTGACATCACACACGTTTATGACATTTGAATTGTGCTCCAAATATTACATGCAAAGATCAAACAGTGACATATCAAAGAGTACTATGACATCATAACGGAGTTATTCTCCAAATGTACCACAGTGAAATGGAAGTGCAAAAGCTTACAGCACCTGGTATTCCCAGGCGGTCTCCCATTCAAGTACCGAACAGGCCCAACTCTGCTAGGCTTCTGAGATCAGACAAGATCGGGCGTTTTCAGGGTGGTGTAGCTGTAAGCGTCAGACTGGAAGGGAAATTGTATTTTTATTGCTACTGTAAAGGCATAAATATGGCACCAGGATGAACCAGAACACGAAGCGACATCACACACGTTTATGACATTTGAATTGTGCTCCCAATATTACAAACAAAGATGAAACAGTGACATATCAAAGAGTGCTATGAGATTATAACAGAATTATTCTCCAAATACCCCACACTGAAATGGACGTGCAAAAGCTTACAGCACCTGGTATTCCCAGGCGGTCTCCCATTCAAATACCGAGCAGGCGCAACTCTGCTAGGCTTCTGAGATCAGACGGGATCGGGCGTTTTCAGGGTGGTGTAGCTGTAAGCGTCAGACTGGAACGGAAATTGTATTTTTATTGCTAGTGTAGAGGAATAAATATGGCACCAGGATGAACCAGAACAAGAAGTGACATCACACACGTTTATGACATTTGAATTGTGCTCCAAATATTACATGCAAAGATCAAACAGTGACATATCAAAGAGTACTATGACATCATAACGGAGTTTTCTCCAAATGTACCACACTGAAATGGACGTGCAAAAGCTTACAGCACCTGGTATTCCCAGGCGGTCTCCCATTCAAATACCGAGCAGGCGCAACTCTGCTAGGCTTCTGAGATCAGACGGGATCGGGCGTTTTCAGGGTGGTGTGGCCGTAAGCGTCAGACTGGAACGGAAATAATATTTTTATTGCTACTGTAAAGGCATAAATATGGCACCAGGATGAACCAGAACAAGAAGTGACATCACACACGTTTATGACATTTGAATTGTGCTCCAAATATTACATGCAAAGATCAAACAGTGACATATCAAAGAGTACTATGACATCATAACGGAGTTATTCTCAAAATGTACCACAGTGAAATGGAAGTGCAAAAGCTTACAGCACCTGGTATTCCCTGGCGGTCTCCCATTCAAGTACCGAGCAGGCGCAACTCTGCTAGGCTTCTGAGATCAGACGGGATCGTGCGTTTTCAGGGTGGTGTAGCTGTAAGCGTCAGACTGGAACAGAAATTGTATTTTTATTGCTACTGTAAAGGCATAAATATGGCACCAGGATGAACCAGAACAAGAAGTGACATCACACACGTTTATGACATTTGAATTGTGCTCCAAATATTACATGCAAAGATCAAACAGTGACATATCAAAGAGTACTATGACATCATAACTAAGTTATTCTCCAAATGTACCACAATGAAATGGAAGTGCAAAAGCTTACAGCACCTGGTATTCCCAGGCGGTCTTCCATTCAAGTACTGACCAGGCCCAACTCCTCTTTGCGTCCGAGATCAGACAAGATCGGGCGTTTTCAGGGTGGTGTGGCCGTAAGCGTCAGACTGGAACGGAAATAATATTTTTATTGCTAGTGTAGAGGAATAAATATGGCACAAAGATGAACCAGAACAAGAAGTGACATCACACACTTTTATGACATTTGAATTGTGCTCCAAATATTACATACAAAGATCAAACAGTGACATATCAAAGAGTACTATGACATCATAATGGAATTATTCTCCAAATACCCCACACTGAAATGGAAGTGCAAAAGCTTACAGCACCTGGTATTCCCAGGCGGTCTTCCATTCAAGTACCGAACAGGCCCAACTCTGCTAGGCTTCTGAGATCAGACGGGATCGAGCGTTTTCAGGGTGGTGTAGCTGTAAGCGTCAGACTGGAAGGGAAATTGTATTTTTATTGCTACTGTAAAGGCATAAATATGGCACCAGGATGAACCAGAACAAGAAGTGACACCACACACGTTTATGACTATTGAATTGTGCTCCCAACATTACATACAAAGATGAAACAGTGACATATCAAAGAGTGCTATGAGATTATAACAGAATTATTCTCCAAATATCCCACACTGAAATGGACGTGCAAAAGCTTACAGCACCTGGTGTTCCCAGGTGGTCTCCCATTAAAGTACTGAACAGGCCCAACTCTGCTTTGCTTCCGAGATCAGACGAGATCAGGCGTTTTCAGGGTGGTGTGGCCATAAGCGTAAGACTGGAACGGAAATTGTAATTTTATTGCTAGAGTAAAGGCATAACTATGGCACCACAACAAGAAGTGACATCACACACTTTTATGACATTTGAATTGTGTTCCAAATATTACATGCAAAGATCAAACAGTGACATATCAAAGAGTACTATGACGTCATAACGAAGTTATTCTCCAAATGTACCACAATGAAATGGAAGTGCAAAAGCTTACAGCACCTTGTATTCCCAGGCGGTCTTCCATTCAAGTACTGACCAGGCCCAACTCCTCTTTGCTTCCGAGATCAGACAAGATCGGGCGTTTTCAGGGTGGTGTGGCCGTAAGCGTCAGAGTGGAACGGAAATAACATTTTTATTGCTACTGTAAAGGCATAAATATGGCACCAGGATGAACCAGAACAAGAAGTGACATCACACACGTTTATGACATTTGAATTGTGCTCCAAATATTACATGCAAAGATCAAACAGTGACATATCAAAGAGTACTATGACATCATAACGGAGTTTTCTCCAAATGTACCACACTGAAATGGACGTGCAAAAGCTTACAGCACCTGGTATTCCCAGGCGGTCTCCCATTCAAATACCGAGCAGGCGCAACTCTGCTAGGCTTCTGAGATCAGACGGGATCGGGCGTTTTCAGGGTGGTGTAGCTGTAAGTGTCAGACTGGAACGGAAATTGTATTTTTATTGCTAGTATAGAGGAATAAATATGGCACAAGGATGAACCAGAACAAGAAGTGACATCACACACGTTTATGACATTTGAATTGTGCTCCCAATATTACAAACAAAGATGAAACAGTGACATATCAAAGAATGCTATGAGATTATAACAGAATTATTCTCCAAATACCCCACACTGAAATGGATGTGCAAAAGCTTACAGCACCTGGTATTCCCAGGCGGTCTCCCATTCAAATACCGAGCAGGCGCAACTCTGCCAGGCTTCTGAGATCAGACGGGATCGGGCGTTTTCAGGGTGGTGTAGCTGTAAGCGTCAGACTGGAATGGAAATTGTAATTTTATTGCTAGAGTAAAGGCATAACTATGGCACCACAACAAGAAGTGACATCACACACTTTTATGACATTTGAATTGTGTTCCAAATATTACATGCAAAGATCAAACAGTGACATATCAAAGAGTACTATGACGTCATAACGGAGTTATTCTCCAAATGTACCACAATGAAATGGAAGTGCAAAAGCTTACAGCACCTGGTATTCCCAGGCGGTCTTCCATTCAAGTACTGACCAGGCCCAACTCCTCTTTGTTTCCGAGATCAGACAAGATAGGGCGTTTTCAGGGTGGTGTGGCCGTAAGCGTCAGACTGGAACGGAAATAATATTTTTATTGCTACTGTAAAGGCATAAATATGGCACCAGGATGAACCAGAACAAGAAGTGACATCACACACGTTTATGACATTTGAATTGTGCTCCAAATATTACATGCAAAGATCAAACAGTGACATATCAAAGAGTACTATGACATCATAACGGAGTTATTCTCCAAATGTACCACAATGAAATGGAAGTGCAAAAGCTTACAGCACCTGGTATTCCCAGGCGGTCTCCCATTCAAGTACCGAACAGGCCACACTCTGCTTTGCTTCTGAGATCAGACGGGATCGTGCGTTTTCAGGGTGGTGTAGCTGTAAGCGTCAGACTGGAACGGAAATTGTATTTTTATTGCTAGTGTAAAGGAATAAATATGGCACAAGGATGAACCAGAACAAGAAGTGACATCACACACTTTTATGACTATTGAATTGTGCTCCAAATATTACATACAAAGATCAAACAGTGACATATCAAAGAGTACTATGACATCATAATGGAATTATTCTCCAAATACCCCACACTGAAATGGAAGTGCAAAAGCTTACAGCACCTGGTATTCCCAGGCGGTCTTCCATTCAAGTACCGAACAGGCCCAACTCTGTTAGGCTTCTGAGATCAGACGAGATCGGGCGTTTTCAGGGTGGTGTAGCTGTAAGCGTCAGACTGGAACGGAAATTGTATTTTTATTGCTAGTGTAAAGGAATAAATATGGCACAAGGATGAACCAGAACAAGAAGTGACATCACACACTTTTATGACATTTGAATTGTGCTCCAAATATTACATGCAAAGATCAAACAGTGACATATCAAAGAGTGCTATGAGATTATAACAGAATTATTCTCCAAATATCCCACACTGAAATGGATGTGCAAAAGCTTACAGCACCTCGAGTTCCCAGGTGGTCTCCCATTCAAGTACTGACCAGGCCCAACTCTGCTTTGCTTCCAAGATCAGACGAGAGCAGGCGTTTTCAGGGTGGTGTGGCCGTAAGCGTAAGAATGGAACGGAAATTGTATTTTTATTGCTAGAGTAAAGACATAACTATGGCACCACAACAAGAAGTGACATCACACACTTTTATGACATTTGAATTGTGCTCCAAATATTACATGCAAAGATCAAACAGTGACATATCAAAGAGTACTATGACATCATAACGGAGTTATTCTCCAAATGTACCACAATGAAATGGAAGTGCAAAAGCTTACAGCACCTGGTATTCCCAGGCGGTCTCCCATTCAAGTACAGAGCAGGCGCAACTCAGCTAGGCTTCTGAGATCAGACGGGATCGTGCGTTTTCAGGGTGGTGTAGCTGTAAGCGTCAGACTGGAACGGAAATTGTATTTTTATTGCTAGTGTAAAGGAATAAATATGGCACAAGAATGAACCAGAACAAGAAGTGACATCACACACTTTTATGACATTTGAATTGTGCTCCAAATATTACATGCAAAGATCAAACAGTGACATATCAAAGAGTACTATGACGTCATAACGGAGTTATTCTCCAAATGTACCAGAATGAAATGGAAGTGCAAAAGCTTACAGCACCTGGTGTTCCCAGGTGGTCTCCCATTCAAGTACTGACCAGGCCCAACTCTGCTTTGTTTCTGAGATCAGACGTTTTCAGGGTGGTGTGGCCATAAGCGTCAGACTGGAGCAGAAAGTGTATTTTTATTGCTAGAGTAAAGGCATAACTATGGCACAGCAACAAGAAGTGACATCACACACTTTTATGACATTTGAATTGTGCTCCAAATATTACATGCAAAGATCAAACAGTGACATATCAAAGAGTACTATGACATCATAATGGCATTATTCTCCAAATACCCCACACTGAAATGGAAGTGCAAAAGCTTACAGCACCTGGTATTCCCAGGAGGTCTTCCATTCAAGTACCGAACAGGCCCAACTCTGCTAGGCTTCTGAGATCAGACGGGATCGGGCGTTTTCAGGGTGGTGTAGCTGTAAGCGTCAGACTGGAAGGGAAATTGTATTTTTATTGCTACTGTAAAGGCATAAATATGGCACCAGGATAAACCACAACACGAAGCGACATCAGACATTTTATGACATTTGAATTGTGCTCCCAATGTTACATGCAAAGATCAAACAGTGACATATCAAAGAGTGCTATGAGATTATAACAGAATTATTCTCCAAATATCCCACACTGAAATGGACGTGCAAAAGCTTACAGCACCTGGTGTTCCCAGGTGGTCTCCCATTCAAGTACTGACCAGGCCCAACTCTGCTTTGCTTCTGAGATCAGACGAGATCAGGCGTTTTCAGGGTGGTGTGGCCGTAAGCGTCAGACGGGAGCGGAAAGTGTATTTTTATTGCTAGTGTAGAGGAATAAATATGGTACAAGGATGAACCAGAACAAGAAGTGACATCACACACTTTTATGACATTTGAATTGTGTTCCAAATATTACATGCAAAGATCAAACAGTGACATATCAATGAGTACTATGACATCATAATGGAATTATTCTCCAAATACCCCACACTGAAATGGAAGTGCAAAAGCTTACAGCACCTGGTGTTCCCAGGTGGTCTCCCATTCAAGTACTGACCAGACCCAACTCTGCTTTGCTTCCGAGATCAGACAAGATCGGGCGTTTTGGGGGGGGGGATCTTTTAATATTGAAATTCAAGAGATACAATAAAACCAGTATACACAGCACAAAACATCAAAGAAAACTATTTACAACACAGACACATACACGTAATACAAACTGACACATACGGGTTATGTACAACATTTACAATTACAAGAACAACAAGACAACACACACAAGGACATGAGGCAGAGGGAACAGACAACAGAACACTAGACAGTTATTTACATTTCTTTTTTTTTTTTCTTTATTTTTCTTTATTTATTTTTTTTTATGTCATTTTTCTTTATTTTATTTATGTATTTATTTATTTTTCTTATTTTTTTCTTTTTTCTTTTTTTTTTTTGATTTTTTAATTTTTTAATTATTATAATTTTATCTTTTTTCTTATTGTTCTTTTCGTTTTTCTTCACTTTGTTTTTACTGAACGTGCTCAGTGAGTCCAATTTCCTAGGTAAAAGAGTCCGGGATGGGTTGAGCAGATGAGGGGGCAGTGAGTCCATGATTGCCAGGATGGATGTCCTGAAACAGTTCAAATGTTCATGACCAGAGCGTCATTCGGATGGATAGAGAAAAGTGACTGATTGGGAGAGAAGGTAGTGATGAAGCGATGCTCCTCAGCCGAGTGCAGGTGACGCAGGCGGACGGTGAGGAGACGGGTGAAGATGGGCCAGTGGCGTGCGGTGCGGTGGTCAAAGTGGTAGACGTTCCTGACGATGTAGATGGTATACCGGGCTATGGACAGGATGAGATGACAGAGGTGGCGGTTTGCTCCAGAGCGGCTGACGGAGGGCCCAAAGAGGAGAAACCATGGTTCCTGGTCGCCTCCCCCAAGAGAGGCCGGCGGTGGAAGTCTCCAAGACAGTCTCCGGGCGAGCAGATCCTGCACCCGGGTCCAGAAGGGGCGGACGGCCGGGCACGTGACAAAGAGGTGATGGAGATCCTCGTAAGACCCACCACACACCGGACAATCTCTGCCATACCTGTCTGGGTATATAGTGTGCAGTGTAGCGCGCGTGTAAATCAGTCTATGTTTCAATTTGAACTCAAAATTTGCGAGCTGGGGTGAGGTGTACCATTGGAATGTCTTGGCCCAGATGGGTGAGATGTCATGAGTAGGGTATGAACGGGACCAGGCACGTTCAGCTGCAGGAGCCCTGACCACATGAGCCAACAGTAACCGGTAGAAGGTGCGAGTGTGCAGGGAGGTGAAACGCCTGACTGAACCATCAAAATGTATATCAAAATCAAGGGGGGCGAAGCCCACATCAGGAGACGTGCCACCTGTCAGCAGGGTGCCCCACCATCTGAACAGGTGCTCTTTAAATGAGTTTAACAACACCGAAACCGAATTTCTTCTAAACACCACTCCCGACATGACAAATTTTCTACGGACAAATTCAATGTTCCAATCCCCAAAAGGTGAAAAAATATCCTCTACAACTGTTAACCCAGCTCTCTCCATAGACACTCCCATCATCTTTCTCCTCCCTCTGGAGGGAGAAGAGAGGAGGTCTGGATTGAATCGGAGAGGCATTTTACACAAATCAAGCCATGAACCAGGAACTGCCACAGCAAAAGGCCTCAAAGCGGCCCACGCCTGCAAGGCCTCCCTCACAAAGTGTGGGAGGACCCCGAGCACTGGGCTGGGGGGCAACAGACAAAGATTAAATGCACCAAAATTATTCAACACGCTCAGATCCATCAAGAAAAACTCCTTCCAGGGAGCCCGACAGTCTGGATCCAGAAATTTTCTGAGCACCTTCAGTCTCAGTGCCTGTTTTTTTAATACTAGATCAATTAAATTCAGACCTCCCTTATCAACATCATTGATCATTACATTGTGTGCGACCAAACAACGACTGTTACCCCAGAGAAACTTGGATAAAATTACAGAAATTCGATTTGCACAGTCACCTGGCAGCTCGCTCACAGTTAGAGCATGGGTCAATTTCGACAGACACAAAGCATTCACTACTAAAACTCTACCTCTAAGTCCCAAATTCCGAAACTTTAAGAAATTTAATTTAGCTACTAATTTTTTGATTAAATCTTCCCACATTTTCCTATTCGTTACACCACCATCCTTACCTACAAGCACCCCTAAGACCCTGTACGTGCTCCCCGCTTTCTGAAGATGCACTGACAAAGGCTGAGGAGTTACGCTACCACAAAATGCAACAGACGTTTTTTCAAAGTTCATTTTTGCACCCGAGGCCAGACCATAAATGGTCAACACATGTAAGGATGCCTCAAGACTTTCGGTGTCACGCAAAAATAAATTCGTGTCATCTGCAAACTGTAGCACCTTATACTCAGCTCCTGCGGGGGAGAGTATGCCCCTGACACTACACTCTGACATCAACATGGCAGCCAGAGGCTCAGCCACGAGGCTATAAAGAAAAGCAGAGAGGGGGCATCCCTGACGGATAGAACGCTTCACAGGAAAAACATCTGTCATCGCACCATTACATTTCACCTTACTAGAAGCAGATCCATACAATAATCTTATCCAATTAACAAAATTTGAACCAAACCCCATTTTTTCTAATACAGCAAACAGAAAGCTATGCTCCACTCTATCAAACGCTTTATTAAAATCTACGCTTACATGAATACCACCCGTGTCATGCATCACATTCAATAAATATTTTATAGACAAAATTGAGTCCGAGATGTCCCGGCCAGGGACACTGTAAGCCTGGGCAGATAAAACAACCGACTCCATTACACCTCTGATACGGCCCGCTAAAAGTTTGGCAAGAATTTTATAATCCACATTCAATAAGCTGATTGGCCTGTAATTTTCCAATTTATTCCTGTCTCCCTTCTTAAAAACAAGGGACACTACACTCAAAGCAAAGGAACTTGAGGCTCTCCCCTCTCTCTCCATCTCCTGAAAGAGTCGAAGGAGAATAGGCGCCAGCCTGGTTGCGAAGCACCTGTAGAATTCACTGGTGAGCCCATCCTCACCTGGGGCTTTGCCAGTACTGAGGAGCTTCACTGCAGATCTGACCTCCTCCAACACAAGAGGCGCATCACACGCCTCAGCCTCAGCATCTGACAACCTGCCACTTAAAGAATTGACCACCTCATCTAAACGATCTACTAAGACACCCTCCGAACTAAACAAAGCACCATAGAATTTTCCCACAACACCCAACACATCATCAATATCCGACACCTCCTCTCCCAAATCATTCATCAGTTTTTCAATATACATCTTTTTTTGCCTCACCTTCTCCATTGCGAAGAAAAAACCTGTAGATCTTTCACCCTGCACAGTATACTGTGCTCTTGCACGCAGCATGGCACCTCTACATTTAGAGATTTCAATATTATCCAGCTGAGCTTTAACATCTAAATATTCAGGATTCACTGGACCACTAGTAAAAGCTGACCTACTCACAATGTCCCTCAGCCTATGTTTTAACTGAGTCTCCTCTGCCTTTAACAACCAGTTTTTCCGTTTGCTAAAATTTATTGAGAGGCGCTTTATTCTTTTCTTTGCCTCTTCCCACCAGTCCACAATTGACTCAAAACATTCCATTTCCATATCAAAAGAATCAAACAACCTATTCATGCTATTACAATAATTCTCATCTTCAAGCAAAGAATTATTTAAAATCCACAACCCCCCCGTTCGCTGCCCTTTAAAAGGGCTAAAATCTACACGCAGTGGAGAATGGTCGCTTAACCAAGTGTCATCATAGAAAACTGAGGCCGTTCGCCTCAAGAAGCCCTCAGCCATCAAACATAAATCAATACGGGACTGTTTTAACACCCCTAAGACAACTTGCCGTCTGGAAAAAACTCTCTTGTTGAAATTCAGAGCTCTCCAGCCTTCAATCATACCATATCGGGACATAAGGTCCAACAAGTGCGTCCTAGACACGTCATTTCTATACACATTACTAACACTTAAGTCTATTTTCATTAGGGCTACATTGAAATCACCAATAACAATAGTTTCTAAATTAACATAAGTAAAGACAGAGGAAAAAAGAGTCTTCCTTTCCTGCTCCTCATTCGGAGCATAAATATTGATAAGCCTAAATGCAAAAGGCTGGACAAAATCAACAACAACAAAAGCACCTTCAGGATCCGCATGGACCAGTGTGGGCGTCCCAAAAAAGTCCGTTTTTACAATAGTAGCCACACCACGCGAAAGTGCAGAGCCAAGAGCACAAAAGACAGTTCCCACGCCCATTGCCTGCACCGCACGCACATGAGATGGCTCCCAATGAGTCTCCTGCAAACACAGCACACCCCAGCTCAATGAGTGGAGCGCACTGTGCATGCGAACGGGGCTCCGCAGCCCACCTGTGTTAAGGGACACAAGGGAAAAAGCCATGAACATGAGGGAGAAGGAGGTGCACACAACGAACATCATTTAGACTTTTTAGAAATCTCTTTCCCATCACTATCACTTAGCCTTTTATTAGACTGCACTTCCAGAACCATCGGTAATTCCTCAGCAGCTCCAGACTTCCCAGAGCTGGATGAAACAGTGGGGGATGCGCCAGAGGCCGGTGTACCGGGCGTAGGGATACGGGACTGATCCCGGGTCGCGCCGCCCGCACCACGAGCACCACGCCCCCGAGACCTGCTCCGTTCCCCAGCCTCATTGACTGCCTTTTTTTGAGCCAGTGTCCTGCTCAGGCTGAATGTCTCCTCCTGAATAGTTGGCTGCGCACTCTCAGTGCTCTCACTGCGCTCACCCAGTCTAGAGAATTGGGCCACAGCTGGCACCAACCTCTCTCCTTCAGAGGTAAAGTGAGGAAGCAGCCCACCACTCATCCTCCTCCCGAGTTCGACCGCCCCCACTGTGGCCTTAGGAGTGAGGTCTTCACAGGCCTCCTCCCCTTGGTCAGGAGCAGAGCACGCGGCCCCCCCCTTCCCAGGCGCCTCAGTACCAGACAAGATGGAGTTTGGAATTACATCCAAGGAGTCAAAAGTGACCAAAGGCTGTGAAGTAGGGCTGGAGTCGTCAGCCGCCTGAACCTCCTCCTGAAATGCACCACCCTGCTCTGCTTCACTCCCACCACTTTCCCCCCCGTGACCCCCGTCCTCATCAGAATCCAACTCACTGCACACACACAGATGCAGGAATGCACGGCAGTCCCTGCACCTTCGCGCCCTCGGCTCCACACACTCACGAGCATAGTGTCCCTGTTTTCCACAATTATTACACAGAAAGTCTGGACAATCACGCAAAATATGGTCAGGCTGCAAACACCCCCTGCACACTCGCACCTGTCGGTCATGTATAACCCGAAAGTAATCCGGGCCTGCAGCTGTGTTGAAGCGGACAGAGTATGGCAGAGACTGTACAGTGTCAGTGAATCTTACCTTCACGTAACGCGTCCCATCCGCCACAGTTGTCCCCGGCCACATTCTCCGCCGCACCTCAGAGACTGCAGAGACTCCCCAGGAGAGGAGCTTCGCAAGAATCTCCTCGTCCTCAATGTAAGCCGGCAATCCCATGAAGGAGACGACCAGCTCATCAACGGAGACGTCACGGGCGTGAACCCTGGCCTCTCCGACGCGAAAACCATCCATCAGCCGCTCCTTTGCTTTTGTGCAGGTGACTGTCAGTTCATACTTTAGCTTGGTAATCTGTCTGCAAGCAATGATTTGTCCACAAACTTCTTTAGCCGCTCTCATGAGCACAATAGGCACCATTTCCTCCACACCCTCAATGTCCAGCACAACAGTTAATTCCTTGTCATATATCCGGTTCCTCTCACTCACATTAAGACCATCCATGTTTTTGTTTTGTCCATCAACCAAAGGAGTAGTCCGGGGGCGAGCAGGGTACGAAGCCATGATTTCCGCCCAAAGAACCAAGGCTCAAAAAGGGAGACACCAAAATCACTCCTCCACAGCAGGAGTGCTGGGAGGAGGAAAAAAACACCAAAAAAATGGGAAACCAAAATAAAATAAGAAACAAAAGATAACAGCCACACAAAAGAACAGCACCTCTCCACTTTCCCTCCAAAACACTTCCTCGTTAGGACACACCCACTGGGCGTTTTCAGGGTGGTGTGGCCGTAAGCGTCAGACCGGAGTGGAAACTGTATTTTTATTGCTAGAGTAAAGGCATACCTATGGCACCACAACAAGAAGTGACATCACACACTTCTATGACATTTGAATTGTGTTCCAAATATTACATGCAAAGATCAAACAGTGACATATCAAAGAGTACTATGACGTCATAACGGAGTTATTCTCCAAATGTACCACACACTGAAATGGAAGTGCAAAAGCTTACAGCACCTGGTATTCCCAGGCGGTCTTCCATTCAAGTACCGAGCAGGCGCAACTCTGCTAGGCTTCTGAGATCAGACGGGATCATGCGTTTTCAGGGTGGTGTAGCTGTAAGCGTCAGACTGGAACGGAAATTGTATTTTTATTGCTAGTGTAAAGGCATAAATATGGCACAAGGATGAACCAGAACAAGAAGTGACATCACACACTTTTATGACATTTGAATTGTGCTCCAAATATTACATACAAAGATCAAACAGTGACATATCAAAGAGTACTATGACATCATAATGGAATTATTCTCCAAATACCCCACACTGAAATGGACGTGCAAAAGCTTACAGCACCTGGTATTCCCAGGTGGTGTTCCATTCAAGTCCCGAATAGGCCCAACTCTGCTAGGCTTCTGAGATCAGACGGGATCGGGCGTTTTCAGGGTAGTGTAGCTGTAAGCGTCAGACTGGAAGGGAAATTGTATTTTTATTGCTACTGTAAAGGCATAAATATGGCACCAGGATGAACCACAACAAGAAGTGAAATCACATACTTTTATGACATTTGCATTAATCTCCAAATATCACATAAAACGATCAAACAGTGACATATCAAAGAGTACTATGACATCAGAACAGAATTATTCTCCAAACATCCCACACTGAAATGGACGTGCAAAAGCTTACAGCACCTGGTATTCCCAGGCGGTCTCCTGGGATCAATCGGGCGTTTTCAGGGTGGTGTAGCTGTAAGCGTCAGACTGGAACGGAAATTGTATTTTTATTGCTACTGTAAAGGCATAAATATGGCACCAGGATGAACCACAACACGAAGCGACATCAGACAATTTATGACATTTGAATTGTGCTCCCAATATTACATACAAAGATGAAACAGTGACATATCAAAGAGTACTATGACGTCATAACGGAGTTATTCTCCAAATATCCCACACTGAAATGGACGTGCAAAAGCTTACAGCACCTGGTATTCCCAGGCGGTCTCCCATTCAAGTACTGACCAGGCCCAACTCCTCTTTGCTTCCGAGATCAGACGAGATCGGGCGTTTTCAGGGTGGTGTGGCCGTAAGCGTCAGACTGGAACGGAAATAATATTATTATTGCTACTGTAAAGGCATAAATATGGCACCAGGATGAACCAGAACAAGAACTATTGAATTGTGCTCCCAATATTACATACAAAGATGAAACAGTGACATATCAAAGAGTGCTATGAGATTATAACAGAATTATTCTCCAAATATCCCACACTGAAATGGAAGTGCAAAAGCTTACAGCACCTGGTATTCCCAGGCGGTCTCCCATTCAAGTACCGAGCAGGCGCAACTCTGCTAGGCTTCTGAGATCAGACGGGATCGTGCGTTTTCAGGGTGGTGTAGCTGTAAGCGTCAGACTGGAAGGGAAATTGTATTTTTATTGCTACTGTAAAGGCATAAATATGGCACCAGGATGAACCAGAACAAGAAGTGACACCACACACGTTTATGACTATTGAATTGTGCTCCCAATATTACATACAAATATGAAACAGTGACATATCAAAGAGTGCTATGAGATTATAACAGAATTATTCTCCAAATATCCCACACTGAAATGGACGTGCAAAAGCTTACAGCACCTGGTGTTCCCAGGTGGTCTCCCATTCAAGTACTGACCAGGCCCAACTCTGCTTTGCATACGAGATCAGGCGTTTTCAGGGTGGTGTGGCCGTAAGCGTAAGACTGGAACTGAAATTGTATTTTTATTGCTAGAGTAAAGGCATAAATATGGCACCAAAACAAGAAGTGACATCACACACTTTTATGACATTTGAATTGTGTTCCAAATATTACATGCAAAGATCAAACAGTGACATATGAAAGAGTACTATGACATCATATTGGAAGATTCTCCAAATACCCCTCACTGAAATGGAAGTGCAAAAGCTTACAGCACCTGGTATTCCCAGGCGGTCTTCCATTCAATTACTGACCAGGCCCAACTCCTCTTTGCTTCCGAGATCAGACAAGATCGGGCGTTTTCAGGGTGGTGTGGCCGTAAGCGTCAGACTGGAACGGAAATAATATTTTTATTGCTACTGTAAAGGCATAAATATGGCACCAGGATGAACCAGAACAAGAAGTGACATCACACATGTTTATCACATTTGAATTGTGCTCCAAATATTACATGCAAAGATCAAACAGTGACATATCAAAGAGTACTATGACATCATAATTGAATTATTCTCCAAATACCCCACACTGAAATGGAAGTGCAAAAGCTTACAGCACCTGGTATTCCCAGGCGGTCTTCCATTCAAGTACCGAACAGGCCCAACTCTGCTAGGCTTCTGAGATCAGACGGGATCGTGCGTTTTCAGGGTGGTGTAGCTGTAAGCGTCAGACTGGAACGGAAATTGTATTTTTATTGCTAGTGTAGAGGAATAAATATGGCACAAGGATGAACCAGAACAAGATGTGACATCACACACTTTTATGACATTTGAATTGTGCTCCAAATATTACCTACAAAGATCAAACAGTGACATATCAAAGAGTACTATGACATCATAATGGAATTATTCTCCGAATACCCCACACTGAAATGGAAGTGCAAAAGCTTACAGCATCTGGGATTCCCAGGCGGTCTTCCATTCAAGTACCGAGCAGGCGCAACTCTGCTAGGCTTCTGAGATCAGACGGGATCGTGCGTTTTCAGGGTGGTGTAGCTGTAAGCGTCAGACTGGAACAGAAATTGTATTTTTATTGCTACTGTAAAGGCATAAATATGGCACCAGGATGAACCAGAACAAGAAGTGACATCACACACGTTTATGACATTTGAATTGTGCTCCAAATATTACATGCAAAGATCAAACAGTGACATATCAAAGAGTGCTATGAGATTATAAGAGAATTATTCTCCAAATATCCCACACTGAAATGGACGTGCAAAAGCTTACAGCACCTGGTGTTCCCAGGTGGTTTCCCATTAAAGTACTGAACAGGCCCAACTCTGCTTTGCTTCCGAGATCAGACGAGATCAGGCGTTTTCAGGGTGGTGTGGCCGTAAGCGTAAGACTGGAATGGAAATTGTAATTTTATTGCTAGAGTAAAGGCATAACTATGGCACCACAACAAGAAGTGACATCACACACTTTTATGACATTTGAATTGTGTTCCAAATATTACATGCAAAGATCAAACAGTGACATATCAAAGAGTACTATGACGTCATAACGGAGTTATTCTCCAAATGTACCACAATGAAATGGAAGTGCAAAAGCTTACAGCACCTTGTATTCCCAGGCGGTCTTCCATTCAAGTACTGACCAGGCCCAACTCCTCTTTGCTTCCGAGATCAGACAAGATCGGGCGTTTTCAGGGTGGTGTGGCCGTAAGCGTCACACTGGAACGGAAATAATATTTTTATTGCTACTGTAAAGGCATAAATATGGCACCAGGATGAACCAGAACAAGAAGTGACATCACACACGTTTATGACATTTGAATTGTGCTCCAAATATTACATGCAACGATCAAACAGTGACATATCAAAGAGTACTATGACATCATAATGGAATTATTCTCCAAATACCCCACACTGAAATGGACGTGCAAAAGCTTACAGCACCTGGTATTCCCAGGCGGTCACCCATTCAAGTGCCGAGCAGGCGCAACTCTGCTAGGCTTCTGAGATCAGACGGGATCAGGCGTTTTCAGGGTGGTGTAGCTGTAAGCGTCAGACTGGAAGGGAAATTGTATTTTCATTGCTACTGTAAAGGCATAAATATGGCACCAGAATGAACCAGAACAAGAAGTGACACCACACACGTTTATGACATTTGAATTGTGTTCCAAATATTACATGCAAAGATCAAACAGTGACATATCAAAGAGTACTATGACGTCATAACGGAGTTATTCTCCAAATGTACCACAATGAAATGGAAGTGCAAAAGCTTACAGCACCTGGTATTCCCAGGCGGTCTTTCATTCAAGTACTGACCAGGCCCAACTCCTCTTTGCTTCCGAGATCAGACAAGATCGGGCGTTTTCAGGGTGGTGTGGCCGTAAGCGTAAGACTGGAACGGAAATTGTAATTTTATTGCTAGAGTAAAGGCATAACTATGGCACCACAACAAGAAGTGACATCACACACTTTTATGACATTTGAATTGTGTTCCAAATATTACATGCAAAGATCAAACAGTGACATATCAAAGAGTACTATGACGTCATAACGGAGTTATTCTCAAAATGTACCACAGTGAAATGGAAGTGCAAAAGCTTACAGCACCTGGTATTCCCTGGCGGTCTCCCATTCAAGTACCGAGCAGGCGCAACTCTGCTAGGCTTCTGAGATCAGACGGGATCAGGCGTTTTCAGGGTGGTGTAGCTGTAAGCGTCAGACTGGAACAGAAATTGTATTTTTATTGCTACTGTAAAGGCATAAATATGGCACCAGGATGAACCAGAACAAGAAGTGACATCACACACGTTTATGACATTTGAATTGTGCTCCAAATATTACATGCAAAGATCAAACAGTGACATATCAAAGAGTACTATGACATCATAACTAAGTTATTCTCCAAATGTACCACAATGAAATGGAAGTGCAAAAGCTTACAGCACCTGGTATTCCCAGGCGGTCTTTCATTCAAGTACTGACCAGGCCCAACTCCTCTTTGCTTCCGAGATCAGACAAGATCGGGCGTTTTCAGGGTGGTGTGGCCGTAAGCGTCAGAGTGGAACGGAAATAATATTTTTATTGCTACTGTAAAGGCATAAATATGGCACCAGGATGAACCAGAACAAGAAGTGACATCACACACGTTTATGACATTTGAATTGTGCTCCAAATATTACATGCAAAGATCAAACAGTGACATATCAAAGAGTACTATCACATCATAACGGAATTATTCTCCAAATACCCCACACTGAAATGGACGTGCAAAAGCTTACAGCACCTGGTATTCCCAGGCGGTCTCCCATTCAAGTACCGAACAGGCCCAACTCTGCTAGGCTTCTGAGATCAGACGAGATCGGACGTTTTCAGGGTGGTGTAGCTGTAAGCGTCAGACTGGAAGGGAAATTGTATTTTTATTGCTACTGTAAAGGCATAAATATGGCACCAGGATGAACCAGAACACGAAGCGACATCACACACGTTTATGACATTTGAATTGTGCTCCCAATATTACAAACAAAGATGAAACAGTGACATATCAAAGAGTGCTATGAGATTATAACAGAATTATTCTCCAAATTCCCCACACTGAAATGGACGTGCAAAAGCTTACAGCACCTGGTATTCCCAGGCGGTCTCACATTCAAATACCGAGCAGGCGCAACTCTGCTAGGCTTCTGAGATCAGACGGGATCGGGCGTTTTCAGGGTGGTGTAGCTGTAAGCGTCAGACTGGAACGGAAATTGTATTTTTATTGCTAGTGTAGAGGAATAAATATGGCACCAGGATGAACCAGAACAAGAAGTGACATCACACACGTTTATGACATTTGAATTGTGCTCCAAATATTACATGCAAAGATCAAACAGTGACATATCAAAGAGTACTATGACATCATAACGGAGTTTTCTCCAAATGTACCACACTGAAATGGACGTGCAAAAGCTTACAGCACCTGGTATTCCCAGGCGGTCTCCCATTCAAATACCGAGCAGGCGCAACTCTGCTAGGTTTCTGAGATCAGACGGGATCGGGCGTTTTCAGGGTGGTGTAGCTGTAAGTGTCAGACTGGAACGGAAATTGTATTTTTATTGCTAGTATAGAGGAATAAATATGGCACAAGGATGAACCAGAACAAGAAGTGACATCACACACGTTTATGACATTTGAATTGTGCTCCCAATATTACAAACAAAGATGAAACAGTGACATATCAAAGAGTGCTATGAGATTATAACAGAATTATTCTCCAAATACCCCACACTGAAATGGATGTGCAAAAGCTTACAGCACCTGGTATTCCCAGGCGGTCTCCCATTCAAATACCGAGCAGGCGCAACTCTGCCAGGCTTCTGAGATCAGACGGGATCGGGCGTTTTCAGGGTGGTGTAGCTGTAAGCGTCAGACTGGAACGGAAATTGTAATTTTATTGCTAGAGTAAAGGCATAACTATGGCACAGCAACAAGAAGTGACATCACACACTTTTATGACATTTGAATTGTGTTCCAAATATTACATGCAAAGATCAAACAGTGACATATCAAAGAGTACTATGACGTCATAACGGAGTTATTCTCCAAATGTACCACAATGAAATGGAAGTGCAAAAGCTTACAGCACCTGGTATTCCCAGGCGGTCTTCCATTCAAGTACTGACCAGGCCCAACTCCTCTTTGTTTCCGAGATCAGACAAGATCGGGCGTTTTCAGGGTGGTGTGGCCGTAAGCGTCAGACTTCAACGGAAATAATATTTTTATTGCTACTGTAAAGGCATAAATATGGCACCAGGATGAACCAGAACAAGAAGTGACATCACACACGTTTATGACATTTGAATTGTGCTCCAAATATTACATGCAAAGATCAAACAGTGACATATCAAAGAGTCCTATGAAATCATAACGGAGTTATTCTCCAAATGTACCACAATGAAATGGAAGTGCAAAAGCTTACAGCACCTGGTATTCCCAGGCGGTCTCCCATTCAAGTACCGAACAGGCCACACTCTGCTTTGCTTCTGAGATCAGACGGGATCGTGCGTTTTCAGGGTGGTGTAGCTGTAAGCGTCAGACTGGAACGGAAATTGTATTTTTATTGCTAGTGTAAAGGAATAAATATGGCACAAGGATGAACCAGAACAAGAAGTGACATCACACATTTTTATGACTATTGAATTGTGCTCCAAATATTACATACAAAGATCAAACAGTGACATATCAAAGAGTACTATGACATCATAATGGAATTATTCTCCAAATACCCCACACTGAAATGGAAGTGCAAAAGCTTACAGCACCTGGTATTCCCAGGCGGTCTTCCATTCAAGTACCGAACAGGCCCAACTCTGCTAGGCTTCTGAGATCAGACGGGATTGGGCGTTTTCAGGGTGGTGTAGCTGTAAGCGTCAGACTGGAACGGAAATTGTATTTTTATTGCTAGTGTAAAGGAATAAATATGGCACAAGGATGAACCAGAACAAGAAGTGACATCACACACTTTTATGACATTTGAATTGTGCTCCAAATATTACATGCAAAGATCAAACAGTGACATATCAAAGAGTGCTATGAGATTATAACAGAATTATTCTCCAAATATCCCACACTGAAATGGATGTGCAAAAGCTTACAGCACCTCGAGTTCTCAGGTGGTCTCCCATTCAAGTACTGACCAGGCCCAACTCTGCTTTGCTTCCGAGATCAGACGAGAGCAGGCGTTTTCAGGGTGGTGTGGCCGTAAGCGTAAGAATGGAATGGAAATTGTATTTTTATTGCTAGAGTAAAGGCATAACTATGGCACCACAACAAGAAGTGACATCACACACTTTTATGACATTTGAATTGTGCTCCAAATATTACATGGAAAGATCAAACAGTGACATATCAAATAGTACTATGACATCATAACGGAGTTATTCTCCAAATGTACCACAATGAAATGGAAGTGCAAAAGCTTACAGCACCTGGTATTCCCAGGCGGTCTCCCATTCAAGTACCGAGCAGGCGCAACTCTGCTAGGCTTCTGAGATCAGACGGGATCGTGCGTTTTCAGGGTGGTGTAGCTGTAAGCGTCAGACTGGAACGGAAATTGTATTTTTATTGCTAGTGTAAAGTAATAAATATGGCACAAGAATGAACCAGAACAAGAAGTGACATCACACACGTTTATGACATTTGAATTGTGCTCCAAATATTACATGCAAAGATCAAACAGTGACATATCAAAGAGTACTATGACGTCATAACGGAGTTATTCTCCAAATGTACCACAATGAAATGGAAGTGCAAAAGCTTACAGCACCTGGTGTTCCCAGGTGGTCTCCCACTCAAGTACTGACCAGGCCCAACTCTGCTTTGTTTCTGAGATCAGACGTTTTCAGGGTGGTGTGGCCGTAAGCGTCAGACTGGAACGGAAATTGTATTTTTATTGCTAGAGTAACGGCATAACTATGGCACCACAACAAGAAGTGACATCACACACTTTTATGACATTTGAATTGTTTTCCAAATATTACATGCAAAGATAAAACAGTGACATATCAAAGAGTACTATGACGTCATAACGGAGGTATTCTCCAAATGAACCACAATGAAATGGAAGTGCAAAAGCTTACAGCAACTGGTATTCCCAGGCGGTCTCCTGGGATCGATCGGGCGTTTTCAGGGTGGTGTGGCCGTAAGCGTCAGACTGGAACGGAAATAATATTTTTATTGCTAGTGTAGAGGAATAAATATGGCACAAAGATGAACCAGAACAAGAAGTGACATCACACACTTTTATGACATTTGAATTGTGCTCCCAATATTACAAACAAAGATGAAACAGTGACATATCAAAGAGTGCTATGAGATTATGACAGAATTATTCTCCAAATATCCCACACTGAAATGGACGTGCAAAAGCTTACAGCACCTGGTGTTCCGAGGTGGTCTCCCATTCAAGTACTGACCAGACCCAACTCTGCTTTGCTTCCGAGATCAGGCGTTTTCAGGGTGGTGTGGCTGTAAGCGTCAGACCGGAGTGGAAACTGTATTTTTATTGCTAGAGTAAAGGCATACCTATGGCACCACAACAAGAAGTGACATCACACACTTCTATGACATTTGAATTGTGTTCCAAATATTACATGCAAAGATCAAACAGTGACATATCAAAGAGTACTATGACGTCATAACGGAGTTATTCTCCAAATGTACCACACACTGAAATGGAAGTGCAAAAGCTTACAGCACCTGGTATTCCCAGGCGGTCTTCCATTCAAGTACCGAGCAGGCGCAACTCTGCTAGGCTTCTGAGATCAGACGGGATCATGCGTTTTCAGGGTGGTGTAGCTGTAAGCGTCAGACTGGAACGGAAATTGTATTTTTATTGCTACTGTAAAGGCATAAATATGGCACAAGGATGAACCAGAACAAGAAGTGACATCACACACTTTTATGACATTTGAATTGTGCTCCAAATATTACATACAAAGATCAAACAGTGACATATCAAAGAGTACTATGACATCATAATGGAATTATTCTCCAAATACCCCACACTGAAATGGAAGTGCAAAAGCTTACAGCACCTGGTATTCCCAGGTGGTGTTCCATTCAAGTACCGAATAGGCCCAACTCTGCTAGGCTTCTGAGATCAGACGGGATTGGGCGTTTTCAGGGTAGTGTAGCTGTAAGCGTCAGACTGGAAGGGAAATTGTATTTTTATTGCTACTGTAAAGGCATAAATATGGCACCAGGATGAACCACAACAAGAAGTGAAATCACATACTTTTATGACATTTGCATTAATCTCCAAATATCACATAAAACGATCAAACAGTGACATATCAAAGAGTACTATGACATCAGAACAGAATTATTCTCCAAACATCCCACACTGAAATGGACGTGCAAAAGCTTACAGCACCTGGTATTCCCAGGCGGTCTTCCATTCAAGTACCGAACAGGCCCAACTCTGCTAGGCTTCTGAGATCAGACGGGATCGGGCGTTTTCAGGGTGGTGTAGCTGTAAGCGTCAGATTGGAACGGAAATTGTATTTTTATTGCTAGTGTAGAGGAATAAATATGGCACATGGATGAACAAGAACAAGAAGTGACATCACACACTTTTATGACATTTGAATTGTGCTCCAAATATTACATACAATGATCAAACAGTGACATATCAAAGAGTACTATGACATCATAACGGAGTTATTCTCCAAATATCCCACACTGAAATGGACGTGCAAAAGCTTACAGCACCTGGTATTCCCAGGCGGTCTCCCATTCAAGTACTGACTAGGCCCAACTCCTCTCTGCTTCCGAGATCAGACGAGATCGGGCGTTTTCAGGGTGGTGTGGCTGTAAGCGTCAGACTGGAACGGAAATTGTATTTTTATTGCTAGAGTAAAGGCATAACTATGGCACCACAACAAGAAGTGACATCACACACTTTTATGACATTTGAATTGTTTTCCAAATATTACATGCAAAGATCAAACAGTGACATATCAAAGAGTACTATGACGTCATAACGGAGTTATTCTCCAAATGTACCACAATGAAATGGAAGTGCAAAAGCTTACAGCACCTGGTATTCCCAGGCGGTCTTCCATTCAAGTACTGACCAGGCCCAACTCCTCTTTGCTTCTGAGATCAGACAAGATCGGGCGTTTTCAGGGTGGTGTGGCCGTAAGCGTCAGACTGGAACGGAAATAATATTTTTATTGCTACTGTAAAGGCATAAATATGGCACCAGGATGAACCAGAACAAGAAGTGACACCACACACGTTTATGACTATTGAATTGTGCTCCCAATATTACATACAAAGATGAAACAGTGACATATCAAATAGTGCTATGGGATTATAACAGAATTATTCTCCAAATATCCCACACTGAAATGGAAGTGCAAAAGCTTACAGCACCTGGTATTCCCAGGCGGTCTCCCATTCAAATACCGAGCAGGTGCAACTCTGCTAGGCTTCTTAGATCAGACGGTATCGGGCGTTTTCAGGGTGGTGTAGCTGTAAGGGTCAGACTGGAACGGAAATTGTATTTTTATTGCTAGTGTAAAGGAATAAATATGGCACAAGGATGAACCAGAACAAGAAGTGACATCACACACTTTTATGACATTTGAATTGTGCTCCAAATATTACATACAAAGATCAAACAGTGACATATCAAAGAGTACTATGACATCATAATGGAATTATTCTCCAAATACCCCACACTGAAATGGAAGTGCAAAAGCTTACAGCACCTGGTATTCCCAGGCGGTCTTCCATTCAAGTACCGAACAGGCGCAACTCTGCTAGGCTTCTGAGATCAGACGGGATCGGGCGTTTTCAGGGTGGTGTAGCTGTAAGCGTCAGACTGGAAGGGAAATTGTATTTTTATTGCTACTGTAAAGGCATAAATATGGCAGCAGGATGAACCAGAACAAGAAGTGACACCACACACGTTTATGACTATTGAATTGTGCTCCCAATATTACAAACAAAGATGAAACAGTGACATATCAAAGAGTGCTATGAGATTATAACAGAATTATTCTCCAAATATCCCACACTGAATTGGACATGCAGAAGCTTAAAGCACCTGGTGTTCCCAGGTGGTCTCCCATTCAAGTACTGACCAGGCCTGACTCTGCTTTGCTTTCGAGATCAGAGGAGATCAGGCGTTGTCAGGGTGGTGTGGCCGTAAGCGTCAGACTGGAACGGAAATAATATTTTTATTGCTACTTTAAAGGCATAAATATGGCACCAGGATGAACCAGAACAAGAAGTGACATCACACACGTTTATGACATTTGAATTGTGCTCCAAATATTACATGCAAAGATCAAACAGTGACATATCAAAGAGTACTATGACATCATAACGGAGTTATTCTCCAAATGTACCACAATGAAATGGAAGTGCAAAAGCTTACAGCACCTGGTATTCCCAGGCGGTCTTCCATTCAAGTACCGAACAGGCCCAACTCTGCTAGGCTTCTGAGATCAGACGGGATCGGTCGTTTTCAGGGTGGTGTAGCTGTAAGCGTCAGACTGGAAGGGAAATTGTATTTTTATTGCTACTGTAAAGGCATAAATATGGCACCAGGATGAACCACAACAAGAAGTGACACCACACAAGTTTATGACATTTGAATTGTGCTCCAAATATTACATACAAAGATCAAACAGTACTATGACATCATAACGGAGTTATTCTCCAAATGTCCCACAATGAAATGGACATGCAAAAGCTTACAGCACCTGGTTTTCCCAGGCGGTCTCCCATTCAAGTATTGACCAGGCCCAACTCTGCTTCGCTTCCGAGATTAGACGAGATCGGGCGTTTTCAGGGTGGTGTGGCCGTAAGCGTCAGAATGAAACGGAAATTGTATTTTTAATAAAAGATTAAAATTTGACATTGATCAAACAATCACAGATCCAGAAGGCAGATTTTTAATAGTTACATTATCTATTTAAAATGTTAAGTTAACTATTGCAAATGTTTATGGCCCAAATGTTGATGACTCCTCCTTTTTTCACTCCCTCTTTACTTCGCTCTATGATCACTTAGATAACACAATCATTGTAGCAGGGGACTTAAATGTTATTCTTGACAAATACAGTTCATCAGGGAAGTATCGAGGTTGGAAATCAGCTGAAACGGTTAAACAGTACATGAAGGATTTTGGTCTTTGCGATGCATGGCGCTCTCATCACCCGACACTGAGAGAATACACTTTCTTCTCTTCAGTTCACCATACCTATTCTAGACTAGATTACTTCCTAATCAGCAGTTCACTCATGAGTGACATATCAGAGATAAAGATCCATCCCATAATCATCAGTGATCATGCACCTGTATCATTAACCCTTAGAAGTAAAAACTGTAAGCCAGCCACTAGAAACTGTAGATTTAATACATCATTACTTACAGATTCTGAGTTTATCAGTTACTTTAAAAGAGAATGGTCCTCATATCTAGAAAACAATAACAGACCAGAAACTTCAGTGTGTGTTCTGTGGGAAGCAGGAAAAGCAGTAATGAGAGGGAAAATAATATCCTTCTCTTCCCATAAGAAAAAGAAGGAAACTTTGAGAACATCAAAATTAGAACTCAGAATTAAATCACTAGAGGAAGCTTACCATGTCTCCCCAGAAGAACACACACTGAATGATATTAGAAAAGCCAAATTAGAACTTAATGAAATAATAGATAAAAGAACACAATTCATGGTGCAAAGACTTCGATTGGACAATTTTGAACATGGTAACAAATCTGGAAAGTTCCTGGCTAACCAACTAAAGGCAAATAAGGAGAAAATAACCATGTCCTCTATAAAAGATTCAGAAGGAAATATCAGCCATGATCCTGACATGATAAACAATACTTTCAAAGAATTTTACAAAGCATTATATTCATCACAAATAAATCCAACAGATGAGAATATTAACCAATTTCTTAGCAGCATCAATCTTCCTAAAATAAATCAGGAAAATAAAATGGCTCTAGATTCACCTATTTCAGTTCATGAGCTCCATGAAGCTCTCCATCGTATGCCAAATAATAAAGCACCAGGTCCAGATGGTTATCCAGCTGAATTCTACAAAGAATTCTGGACCACACTGGCTCCAACCTTTTACAGCATGGTATTAGAAATAAAGGAAAAGCAAAAAATACCCTCCAATATGAACTTGGCGAATATTTCAGTCCTATTAAAACCAGGAAAGGACCCTACACTCCCATCCAGTTATCGTCCAATTTCATTAATAAACGTAGATCTCAAAATAATCAGCAAAGCTCTAGCCAGAAGGATAGAGAAAATAACCCCTTCCATTATTCACCCTGATCAAACAGGCTTTATAAAAGGTAGACATTCCTACACTAACATGCGCAGATTGATTAACATAATAGATTATTCAACTCTACACAATCTGAAGTCCACAGTTATATCTTTAGATGCCGAAAAAGCATCTGACCGTGTAAACTGGAAACTTTTATTTGCAACTTTAAAAGAATTTGGGTTTGGGTCATCATTTATTGACTGGATAAAAATATTATACAACAACCCAAATGCAAGTGTGAAGACCAATGACAAAACTTCTCCAAACTTCTGCTTACAGAGAGGCACCAGACAGGGCTGCCCACTTTCTCCATCACACTTTGCCATTTTTATTGAACCTCTGGCAGCTGCCATAAGACAAAATCCAGAAATCAAAGGAATTCAAGCTAAAAATATTGAACATAAAATTAGTCTTTACGCAGATGACATTTTACTTTTCCTTAACAACTCACAAACAACACTTTCTCAAACAATCACACTAATTAATACATTCTCTTCAATATCAGACTATTCTATTAACTGGTTAAAGACTACAGCAATGCCCATTAACTGTGACTTTAAAAACATATCTAACACCACTATACAGTCAGGAAATATTAGTTATTTAGGTATAATAATATCTCCCAGACTAACCGAACTAATAAAGTTAAATCATGATCAGCTAATAAAAACAGTGGAGGATGACCTCTCAAGGTGGAACCGCTTGCCCATATCACTTATGGGGAGGGTTTCCACTGTTAAAATGATGGTTTTACCAAAAGTTAATTACCTTTTCTCAATGGTTCCCATCAGACCATCCTCCACTTGGTTTAAATCACTAGACTCCCACATATCCAGATTTCTCTGGAAAAACAAGCCATCCCGCATTAGTCTAAAAACTTTACAACAGACCAAAGACAGAGGTGGGTTGGACCTGCCAAATTTTAATCAATATTTCTTTTGTAATAGGCTGCAATGCATCTCCAAGTGGCTTAATCCAAGTTCTTTGGATGAGCCATGGCTGGATGTTGAGCAAGCATTGTGTGAGGATTTAGTCATCTCTGATTTACCATTCATCAGCTCAACTGTCAAGTCATATAAGTGTTTTAAAAGCATTAACATCAGCTCCAGTTTAACGGCTTGGTGGGAATTCCTGAAAGTAACCAAGTCTGCGCTTATTCCATGTAAGCTCACACCCATCTGGAACAATCCTGACTTCCTGCAAAACAAAAAGATGATAAACTTCCCTCGGTGGAAGAATAAAGGAGTAAAGCAGTTAGAACATATAGTAGAAAATGGAAACTTTTCTGCCATTTGATGCAATTTCTTCACGGTATGAATTCAGCAGCACCAAATTCTTAGAATACCACCAACTTAAATCTATTATAAGTAAGAAATACACCACTGATCAACTAAACTTACAGTTACCTATAAGGGTTGCAGAATTCCTAAATCTTAAGGCCCCGAAGCTACTATCCAAAATATACAGATTACTATTGAAGCTAGAAGATTCCATCTCTCTCCCAACTTCTAAATGGGAAGCAGACTTATCCAGCAACTTCAATCAAAATGAATGGTCACAAATCTGCTCAAACACATTCAAAATGACTAAGAATTCAAGCATGCAATTAATACAATTCAAAATTCTACACAGAACTCATTATACGGGACACAGGATGTTCAAGATGGGTCTGTTACACTCACATATCTGTTCACACTGTACTGACAACATGATTGACAGCTACTACCATGCCTTATGGTCTTGTCCACCTGTCCAGAGATTCTGGCTCCAGGTATGTAAAGATCTGTCAGACTGGTTTAAATGTAATATCCCTGCAAACCCCAAATTGTGCCTATTGAGTCACTTAGGTGAAAATAACATAGGGTTTAATTTAGCAAAACCAATCCTCAGCAGCCTGTGCATTGCAAAGAAAACTATCCTTGTGAACTGGAAAAGCAAACAGAATCTGTGTATCCAGCAGTTTAGAAATCTGTTATTAGATTACATCAGCATGGAAATGATGTCTGCCTCCTCAAAGGATCAGTCAGCTGAATTTCACTCTCTCTGGTCTCCTGTGATCAGCTCCATCACTTAGTGTAGGGGGGAAAGTGTGACCTCATCCCGCTCGGGGCTGGGGAGTGGCTGGGTGGCTCAGGTGGCTATGGGTCTGGGGTGGACCCCTGGACGGGGATCTTGGCTGCTTCATTACTGGGGGGGCTAGGTTTCCAGACCTGGCGGGAGGCCTTGGGTTGATCAATGGTTGGAGTTGCCTTTTGGCGGTGGGGCGAGGTCGCTGGCGGGGGCTGGATCGGCGGGTATTGGCTCCGTGACGGGTGGCCGTGCCGCTGTGGGGTGGGCGGGGTGCGGGTCCTGGGCTCCGGTGCCCGGGGCTGTCCCCTGCTTCTCGGGGATGGCGGGTCGGCCCTGCCGTGGGGGGGTTGGGCTGACCTGGACCTGCCGCTGCAGTGGGGGCGGGTCCGTGCCCTGGTGCCCGGCAGAGGGACCCGGGCCCAAGATAGTTGAGGATGGGGGGGTGCCTGTGTATATATGGGGTGTGTATGGAGGAGTGTAGTGGTACATGAATGTATGGGGGGTGGGGGGGTGGGGGGGGGGATTGTGGGAGTGTGTTGAGGCATGTATGTGTGGGGGTGTACGTATGAGGGAGTGCGGTGGTGTATATGCGGGGTGTGTATAGAGGATTGTAGCGGTACATGAAGGTATAGGGGGTGAGGGGTGTGTGTATGCGGGAGTGTGTGAGGGGTGTTGGGGTGGAGGTTTAGGGGACTGTGATAGTACATGAGTCTGTGGGGTGTAGGAGGTGTGTGGTGGTTTATATGTGGGGGGTTTATGGGGAGTGTAGTGGAGCATGAGTTTGTGGGGGGTAGGGTTGTGTGTAAGGGGGAGTGTGTTAGGGCATGTAGGTGTGGGGGTGGAGGTTTTGGGGCGTGTGATAGTACATGATTGTGTGGGGGGTTGGGGTTGTGAATGAAGGAGTGGGTGGTGTGTGTGTGTGTGTGTGTGTGTGTGTGTGTGTGGGAAGGGGTAAGGGCTTGTGTGTGGATAATCTGGTGTTAAATGCATGGGAGATAGGGGTGTGTATATAGAGGAGTATTGAGATGCATGTGTATGGGGGGTAGTGGCCCGTGTGTAGGGGGGAGTGGGGGGGTGCATGTGTATGTAGGTGTATAGGGGGGTGAAGGGTCATGATTATGAAGGGGGTAGGACTTCAGTGAGAGAAGTGGGGAGTTGTGGCGGTTTGTTCTAGGGTAGGTAGAATGAGAAGGGGTGTTTTGTGATGGGCAGGGGGGTGAGTGGGATGTAGGGTTTTGGAGGTGGACTAATCTTTTGGCCGTGTATCTGTTAGAATGGGTGTGTATGTGTATAGATGTATGTGTGGGTCTGTAGGTGTGCATGTGTGTGTAGATGTGTGTGTATACCAGGCTGATGGTGAGGGGGTGTGAATGTGTTGGTGTGTAAAGGAGAAGGGAATGCAACGTGTCTCTGGGTGGGGGCGTCTCCTAGGGGTGTGGGGGCGGTGAGCCCTTGGTCTGTCTCTCCTTCTCCCGCCCCTCCTCTTCTTTGCCCCCCCCCCCCACTTTTGCACGTGGTTTGTTGGTGCCTTCTGGGGCCGGTGGCGGCTCCTTTATTGGGGTTGCTGAGGGCCCTGGTTGTTGGGGCAGCTGCCCTTGGCCTGTCCTGGCCTTCGGGGGCCCCAGGAATGGGGGACGTGCCTCGTGCCGCAGGTGGCTCATCTTCTTGAGGGAGGCGCGCTTCCCTCGGGACCTAAATCCCCGGACCCCCCTCCTTCCCTTCTTCCAGCACACACAGGCAGGGCGTTGGGAGGTGGACACCTTGATCTGGATGGTGAGAGAGGCCATCAAGGTGGTTTCGATCGCTGCACCCAGCATCGGTTCACCTCCCAGTTTTAATTACACTTAGTCAACATAACACAAAAAAACACACACTGACAACACATGGACATATTTTGGGGGGCGGGCCATGCAGTGTGCGGTGGGCGGGGCTGCTTTGGTGGTCCCGCTCCCAACATGATGTGGTTACTTCTTCCCAATTTTAATTGCAAACAACACACACTTCACAATCATTCATAAGCTGGGAGGGAGGGGGTGACAATGGGGTCCTGCCACGCCCCTATTTCTGGGGCTGTGCCGGAGGAGTTTGGGCGGGGGAGTGGTGCTGTTCAGGGGGCCTGGGTCTGGGCTGGCCTGGCGGGGGTGGGAATGCTGCTGGCCCTGGGTGGTGCTGGATCGGCTGCATGTGTGGGGTGGTGGGGGGGGGCGTTGACGGGGGTGGGGGGTAGTTGTGGGGCCCTGATCGGGGCCCTCCTATCCCCTGCTCCCCCGGGGGTATCTCACAGGGGACACGTTGGGAAAGAAAGGTGAGGGCGTGCATGAGCCAATGGATGAAGTGGTGAATGAATGTTAGGGTAGAGGGGGGGTGGGGGGATCAGGGTGAAAGAATTTAGGAAAGTGGATGGCCGCTGGGATAGGAGGAAGGGGGGGTGTATGCAGATGGGTGGGGGTGCGTATGTGGGGTTATGTTGGTGGTACGGGGGAGTGATGGGGTGGGTGTACAATGAGGACTGTGAATGTGGATAGAGGGGTGTAGGGAGGTGTGTGTGTGTGTAGAGTGGGGTATGCGTGTATGGAAGAATGGGTGATTATAGAGGGAGCAGGGATGTGTGTGTGAGGGGGTGTGTGTGTATAAAGAACGGGGGTAGGAGAGTGTGAGTTTGAGCGTGTGTAAGAGAATGGGTGTATAGGGTGTGTTTAAGGAGGAAGTGTGGATGCGTGTGGGTGTGGGTGGGGGTAGGTGGGTGGGTGCATGTGTGTGTGTGTGTGTGTGTGTGTGTGTGCACATGTGTGTGCGTGTGTGTGCACATGTGTGTGCGTATGTGTGTGTGTGTGTGTGTGTGTGTGTGCGTGGGTGCGTGGAGGGTCTTGGTGCTCGGGGAGCGCTACTGGTGCGCTGGGGTGCGGCCTGGCTGCCGCTCGGTGGCGGTCTGGGGATCCCGGCCCTCCGTCGGTGTGGGCTGGGCCCTCTGCCTGCGGGGGTGGGGGGTTGCTTCTGGGCTCTTGGGGCCGTGGGGCCCGCGCTCTGTCTGCCCTGGGTGGCCGGTGCCCGGCGGGGCCGGTCCTCGCTGGTCCGGGCCTGCTGGGGCCTGTTCCCCCTGACTGCGGGGGACTCTGGCTGGGACCCCCCTCTGCCTCCTCCTGGGTCGGTGCATGGCTGGCTCCAGGGTGGGGCGGTTGGGGTCTGCGCCTGGGGATGGCTGCCAATGGCCCTGGTCTCGGGGGTACTCCTGGCGTGCCTCTTGCCTTTGTGTGGGAAGGGTCACACTGGCATGATCACCTTTTCCGGAACACGTTCCACTCTGCATGTTCTGCATGTGACACAGTCACCGAGTCGTCACGCAGTTTTATTCACTAACAGCAGCTAGTTTTCTCATTTATGTTTGTTTCTCATTTATATTTAACTTTTTAGATTCATAGTTTAGTTACTATGATCTAAAGTTGGCTTGTATGTGTATGTATATGTGTTAATACTGGCAAGTGCGTATATGTTTGTACGTATGTATGTGTGTGTATGTGTGTGCATAGAGGTGTGTGTGTATATGTATGTATGTGTATATGTATATGTGTACATATGTATATATATGTGTATATATATATATTATGTGTATACGTGTGTGTATATGTATGTGTATGTATGCGTATGTATGTGTGTGTATATGTATGTGTGTGCCTGTATGTGTGTATGTATACATCTGTAGGTTGTTTTCTTTCTTTTTGTTTTTGGATTATTTTTTAGTTGTTGTTTTTTTTTCTCCCTTTTCTCTCCCTTTATCTCTTTCCCTTTTCTTATGAGGTGTTTTTTCTCCTTTCTCTTTCTGTCTTTTGTCTGTCCTCTCTGGTCCAGCAGTACAAACTCTACAATTCAAACAACAATACAAAATAAACATAGAAATAAAATAAAAATTCAGAAAGTCAAGGGGATCATTATATCTATAAAGCTTCCCTTGGCAAAGAAAATTTGCTCAGCAGAACACAGCATCCAGACGATCATTCTGCTTGCCTAAATGCTGGACAAGACAACAAAAAAAAAAAAAAAAGAATTATTCTCCAAATATCCCACACTGAAATGGACGTGCAAAAGCTTACAGCACCTGGTTTTCCCAGGCGGTCTCCCATACAAGTACAGACCAGGCCCAACTCTGCTAGGCTTCTGAGATCAGACGGGATCGGGCGTTTTCAGGGTGGTGTAGCTGTAAGCGTCAGACTGGAAGGGAAATTGTATTTTTATTGCTAGTCTAAAGGAATAAATATGGCACCAGGATGGACCACAACAAGAAGTGACATCACACACGTTTATGACATTTGAATTGTGCTCCAGAAATTACATACAAAGATCAAACAGTGACTTATCAAAGACTACTATGACATCATAACGGAATTATTCTCCAAATATCCTGCACTGAAATGGAAGTGCAAAAGCTTACAGCACCTGGTATTCCCAGGCGGTCTCCCATTCAAGTACCGAGCAGGCGCAACTCTGCCAGGCTTCTGAGATCAGACGGGATCGGGCGTTTTCAGGGTGGTGTTGCTGTAAGCGACAGACTGAAATGGAAATTGTATTTTTATTGCTACTGTAAAGGCATAAATATGGCACCAGGATGAACCAGAACAAGAAGTGACACCACACACGTTTATGACTATTGAATTGTGCTCCAAATATTACATACAAAGATCAAACAGTGACATATCAAAGAGTACTATGACATCATAACAGAGTTATTCTCCAAATGTCCAACAATGAAATGGACGTGCAAAAGCTTACAGCACCTGGTTTTCCCAGGCTGTCTCCCATTCAAGTACTGACCAGGCCCAACTCTGCTTTGCTTGCGAGATAGGGCGTTTTCAGGGTGGTGTAGCTGTAAGCGTCAGACTGGAACAGAAATAGTATTTTTATTGCTACTGTAAAGGCATAAATATGGCACCAGGATAAACCAGAACAAGAAGTGACACCACACACGTTTATGACTATTGAATTGTGCTCCAAATATTACATACAAAGATCAACAGTGACATATCAAAGAGTACTATGACATCATAACGGAATTATTCTCCAAATATCCCACCCTGAAATGGACGTGCAAAAGTTTACAGCACCTGGTATTCCAAGGCGGTCTCCAATTCAAGTAGTGACCAGGCCAAACTCTGATTCGCTTCCGATATCAGGCATTTTCAGGGTGGTGTGGACGTAAGCTTCAGAATGTAATGGAAATTGTATTTTTATTGCTAGTGTAAAGGAATAAATATGGCAACAGGATGAACCAGAACAAGAAGTGACATCACACACGTTTATGACTATTGAATTGTGCTCCAAATATTACATACAAAGATCAAACAGTGACATATCAAAGAGTACTATGACATCATAACGGAGTTATTCTCCAAATGTCCCACAATGAAATGGACGTGCAAAAGCTTACAGCACCTGGTTTTCCCGACCAGACCAGACACAACTCTGCTTCGCTTCTGAGATCAGAGGAGATCGGGCGTTTTCAGGGTGGTGTGGCCGTAAGCGTCAGAATGAAACGGAAATTGTATTTTTATTGCTAGTGTAAAGGAATAAATATGGCACCACGACAAGAAGTGACATCACACACTTTTATGACATTTGAATTGTGTTCCAAATATTACATGCAAAGATCAAACAGTGACATATCAAAGAGTACTATGACATCATAACGGAGTTACTCTCCAAATGTACCACAATGAAATGGAAGTGCAAAAGCTTACAGCACCTGGTTTTCCCAGGCGGTCTCCCATTCAAGTACTGACCAGGCCCAACTCCTCTTTGCTTCCGAGATCAGACGTTTTCAGGGTGGTGTGGCCGTAAGGGTCAGACTAGAATGGAAATTGTATTTTTATTGCTAGAGTAAAGTCATAACTATGGCACCAGGATGAACCACAACAAGAAATGACATCACACACTTTTATGACATTTGAATTGTGCTCCAAATATTACATACAAAGATCAAACAGTGACATATCAAAGAGTATTATTACATCATAACTGAGTTATTCTCCAAATATCCCACACTGAAATGGAAGTGCGAAAGCTTACAGCACCTGGTATTCCCAGGCGGTCTCCCATTAAGGTACTGACCAGGGCCAACTTGTCTTTGCTTCCAAGATCAGACGTTTTCAGGGTGGTGTGGCCGTAAGGGTCAGACTGAAACGAAAATTGTATTTTTATTGCTAGTGTAAAGGAATAAATATGGCACCACAACAAGAAGTGACATCACACACTTTTATGACATTTGAATTGTGTTCCAAATATTACATGCAAAGATCAAACAGTGACATATCAAAGAGTACTATGACGTCATAACTGAGTTATTCTCCAAATGTACCACAATGAAATGGAAGTGCAAAAGCTTACAGCACCTGGTATTCCCAGGCGGTCTTCCATTCAAGTACTGACCAGGCCCAACTCCTCTTTGCTTCTGAGATCAGACGGGATCGTGCGTTTTCAGGGTGGTGTAGCTGTAAGCGTCAGACTGGAAGGGAAATTGTATTTTTATTGCTAGGTTGGAGGAATAAATATGGCACAAGGATGAACCAGAACAAGAAGTGACATCACACACTTTTATGACATTTGAATTGTGCTCCAAATATTACATACAAAGATCAAACAGTGACATATCAAAGAGTACTATGACATCATAATGGAATTATTCTCCAAATACCCCACACTGAAATGGAAGTGCAAAAGCTTACAGCACCTGGTATTCCCAGGCGGTCTTCCATTCAAGAACCGAACAGGCCCAACTCTGCTAGGCTTCTGAGATCAGACGGGATCGGGCGTTTTCAGGGTGGTGTAGCTGTAAGCGTCAGACTGGAACGGAAATTGTATTTTTATTGCTAGTGTAGAGGAATAAATATGGCACAAGGATGAACCAGAACAAGAAGTGACATCACACACTTTTATGACATTTGAATTGTGCTCTAAATATTACATACAAAGATCAAACAGTGACATATCAAAGAGTACTATGACATCATAATGGAATTATTCTCCAAATACCCAGCACTTAAATGGAAGTGCAAAAGCTTACAGCACCTGGTATTCCCAGGTGGTCTTCCATTCAAGTACCGAACAGGCCCAACTCTGCTAGGCTTCTGAGATCAGACGGGATCGGGCGTTTTCAGGGTGGTGTAGCTGTAAGCGTCAGACTGGAACGGAAATTGTATTTTTATTGCTAGTGTAGAGGAATAAATATGGCACAAGGATGAACCAGAACAAGAAGTGACATCACACACTTTTATGACATTTGAATTGTGCTCTAAATATTACATACAAAGATCAAACAGTGACATATCAAAGAGTACTATGACATCATAATGGAATTATTCTCCAAATACCCAGCACTTAAATGGAAGTGCAAAAGCTTACAGCACCTGGTATTCCCAGGTGGTCTTCCATTCAAGTACCGAACAGGCCCAACTCTGCTAGGCTTCTGAGATCAGACGGGATCGGGCGTTTTCAGGGTGGTGTAGCTGTAAGCGTCAGACTGGAAGGGAAATTGTATTTTTATTGCTAGTGTAGAGGAATAAATATGGCACAAGGATGAACCAGAACAAGAAGTGACATCACACACTTTTATGACATTTGAATTGTGTTCCAAATATTACATACAAAGATCAAACAGTGACATATCAAAGAGTACTATGACATCATAATGGAATTATTCTCCAAATATCCCACACTGAAATGAAAGTGCAAAAGTTTACAGCACCTGGTATTCCCAGGCGGTCTTCCATTCAAGTACTGACCAGGCCCAACTCCTCTTTGCTTCCGAGATCAGACAAGATCGGGCGTTTTCAGGGTGGTGTGGCCATAAGCGTCAGACTGGAACGGAAATAATATTTTTATTGCTACTGTAAAGGCATAAATATGGCACCAGGATGAACCAGAACAAGAAGTGACATCACACACGTTTATGACATTTGAATTGTGCTCCAAATATTACATGCAAAGATCAAACAGTGACATATCAAAGAGTACTATGACATCATAACGGAGTTATTCTCCAAATGTACCACAATGAAATGGAAGTGCAAAAGCTTACAGCACCTGGTATTCCCAGGCGGTCTCTCATTCAAGTACCGAACAGGCCCAACTCTGCTAGGCTTCTGAGATCAGACGGGATTGGGCGTTTTCAGGGTGGTGTAGCTGTAAGCGTCAGACTGGAAGGGAAATTGTATTTTTATTGCTAGTGTAAAGGAATAAATATGGCACAAGGATGAACCAGAACAAGAAGTGACATCACACACTTTTATGACATTTGAATTGTGCTCCAAATATTACATACAAAGATCAAACAGTGACATATCAAAGAGTACTATGACATCATAATGGAATTATTCTCCAAATACCCCACACTGAAATGGAAGTGCAAAAGCTTACAGCACCTGGTATTCCCAGGCGGTCTTCCATTCAAGCACCGAACAGGCCCAACTCTGCTTTGCTTCCGAGATCAGACGAGATCAGGCGTTTTCAGGGTGGTGTGGCCGTAAGCGTCAGACTGGAGCGGAAAGTGTATTTTTATTGCTAGAGTAAAGGCATAACTAAAGCACCACAACAAGAAGTGACATCACACACTTTTATGACATTTGAATTGTGTTCCAAATATTACATACAAAGATCAAAAAGTGACATATCAAAGAGTGCTATGAGATTATAACAGAATTATTCTCCAAATGTACCACAATGAATTGGAAGTGCAAAAGCTTACAGCACCTGGTATTCCCAGGTGGTCTCCCATTCAAGTACCAAACAGGCCCAACTCTGCTAGGTTTCTGAGATCAGACGGGATCGGGCGTTTTCAGGGTGGTGTAGCTGTAAGCGTCAGACTGGAAGGGAAATTGTATTTTTATTGCTACTGTAAAGGCATAAATATGGCACCAGGATGAACCAGAACAAGACGTGACACCACACACGTTTATGACTATTGAATTGTGTTCCAAATATTACATGCAAAGATCAAACAGTGACATATCAAAGAGTACTATGACATCATAATGGAGTTATTCTCCAAATGTACCACAATGAAATGGAAGTGCAAAAGTTTACAGCACCTGGTATTCCCAGGCGGTCTTCCATTCAAGTACCGAACAGGCCCAACTCTGCTAGGCTTCTGAGATCAGACGGGATCGGGCGTTTTCAGGGTGGTGTAGCTGTAAGCGTCAGACTGGAACGGAAATTGTATTTTTATTGCTAGTGTAGAGGCATAAATATGGCACCAGGATGAACCAGAACAAGAAGTGACACCACACACGTTTATGACTATTGAATTGTGCTCCAAATATTACATACAAAGATCAAACAGTGACATATGCAAGAGTATTATGACATCATAATGGAATTATTCTCCAAATACCCCACACTGAAATGGAAGTGCAAAAGCTTACAGCACCTGGTATTCCCAGGCGGTCTTCCATTCAAGTACCGAACAGGCCCAACTCTGCTAGGCTTCTGAGATCAGACGGGATCGGGCGTTTTCAGGGTGGTGTAGCTGTAAGCGTCAGACTGGAAGGGAAATTGTATTTTTATTGCTACTGTAAAGGCATAAATATGGCACCAGGATGAACCAGAACAAGAAGTGACACCACACACGTTTATGACTATTGAATTGTGCTCCCAATATTACATACAAAGATGAAACAGTGACATATCAAAGAGTGCTATGAGATTATAACAGAATTATTCTCCAAATATCCCACACTGAAATGGACGTGCAAAAGCTTACAGTACCTGGTATTCCCAGGTGGTCTCCCATTCAAGTACTGACCAAGCCCAACTCTGCTTTGCTTCCGAGATCAGACGAGATCAGGCGTTTTCAGGGTGGTGTGGCCGTAAGTGTGAGACTGGAAGGGAAATTGTATTTTTATGGCTAGAGTAAAGGCATAACTATGGCACCACAACAAGAAGTGACATCACACACTTTTATGACATTTGAATTGTGTTCCAAATATTACAAGCAAAGATCAAACAGTGACATATCAAAGAGTACTATGACATCATAATGGAATTATTCTCCAAATACCCCACACTGAAATGGAAGTGCAAAAGTTTACAGCACCTGGTATTCCCAGGCGGTCTTCCATTCAAGTACTGACCAGGCCCAACTCCTCTTTGCTTCCGAGATCAGACAAGATCGGGCGTTTTCAGGGTGGTGTAGCTGTAAGCGTCAGACTGGAAGGGAAATTGTATTTTTATTGCTACTGTAAAGGCATAAATATGGCACCAGGATGAACCAGAACAAGAAGTGACCACACACGTTTAAGACTATTGAATTGTGTTCCAAATATTACATGCAAAGATCAAACAGTGACATATCAAAGAGTACTATGACATCATAATGGAATTATTCTCCAAATACCCCACACTGAAATGGACGTGCAAAAGCTTACAGCACCTGGTATTCCCAGGCGGTCTCCCATTCAAGTACCGAACAGGCGCAACTCTGCTAGACTTCTGAGATCAGACGGGATCGGGCGTTTTCAGGGTGGTGTAGCTGTAAGCGTCAGACTGGAACGGAAATTTTATTTTTATTGCTACTGTAAAGGCATAAATATGGCACCAGGATGAACCACAACACGAAGCGACATCAGACAAGTTTATGACATTTGAATTGTGCTCCAAATATTACAAACAAAGATGAAACAGTGACATATCAAAGAGTGCTATGAGATTATAACAGAATTATTCTCCAAATATCCCACACTGAAATGAACGTGCAAAAGCTTACAGCACCTGGTGTTCCCAGGTGGTCTCCCATTCAAGTACCGAGCAGGCGCAACTCTGCTAGGCTTCTGAGATCAGACGGGATCGTGTGTTTTCAGGGTGGTGTAGCTGTAAGCGTCAGACTGGAACGGAAAATTTATTTTTATTGCTAGTGTAAAGGAATAAATATGGCACAAGGATGAACCAGAACAAGAAGTGACATCACACACTTTTATGACATTTGAATTGTGCTCCAAATATTACATACAAAGATGAAACAGTGACATATCAAAGAGTACTATGACATCATAATGGAATTATTCTCCAAATACCCCACACTGAAATGGAAGTGCAAAAGCTTACAGCACCTGGTATTCCCAGGCGGTCTTCCATTCAAGTACCGAACAGGCCCAACTCTGCTAGGCTTCTGAGATCAGACGGGATCGGGCGTTTTCAGGGTGGTGTAGCTGTAAGCGTCAGACTGGAAGGGAAATTGTATTTTTATTGCTACTGTAAAGGCATAAATATGGCACCAGGATAAACCAGAACAAGAAGTGACACCACACACGTTTATGACTATTGAATTGTGCTCCAAATATTACATACAAAGATCAAACAGTGACATATCAAAGAGTATTATGACATCATAATGGAATTATTCTCCAAATACCCAACACTGAAATGGAAGTGCAAAAGCTTACAGCACCTGGTATTCCCAGGCGGTCTTCCATTCAAGTACCGAACAGGCCCAACTCTGCTAGGCTTCTGAGATCAGACGGGATCGGGCGTTTTCAGGGTGGTGTAGCTGTAAGCGTCAGACTGGAAGGGAAATTGTATTTTTATTGCTACTGTAAAGGCATAAATATGGCACCAGGATGAACCAGAACAAGAAGTGACACCACACACGTTTATGACTATTGAATTGTGCTCCCAATATTACATACAAAGATGAAACAGTGACATATCAAAGAGTGCTATGAGATTATAACAGAATTATTCTCCAAATATCCCACACTGAAATGGACGTGCAAAAGCTTACAGTACCTGGTATTCCCAGGTGGTCTCCCATTCAAGTACTGACCAAGCCCAACTCTGCTTCGCTTCCGAGATCAGACGAGATCAGGCGTTTTCAGGGTGGTGTGGCCGTAAGTGTGAGACTGGAAGGGAAATTGTATTTTTATGGCTAGAGTAAAGGCATAACTATGGCACCACAACAAGAAGTGACATCACACACTTTTATGACATTTGAATTGTGTTCCAAATATTACATGCAAAGATCAAACAGTGACATATCAAAGAGTACTATGACATCATAATGGAATTATTCTCCAAATACCCCACACTGAAATGGAAGTGCAAAAGCTTACAGCACCTGGTATTCCCAGGCGGTCTCCCATTCAAGTACCGAACAGGCGCAACTCTGCTAGACTTCTGAGATCAGACGGGATCGGGCGTTTTCAGGGTGGTGTAGCTGTAAGCGTCAGACTGGAACGGAAATTTTATTTTTATTGCTACTGTAAAGGCATAAATATGGCACCAGGATGAACCACAACACGAAGCGACATCAGACAAGTTTATGACATTTGAATTGTGCTCCAAATATTACAGACAAAGATGAAACAGTGACATATCAAAGAGTGCTATGAGATTATAACAGAATTATTCTCCAAATATCCCACACTGAAATGGACGTGCAAAAGCTTACAGCACCTGGTGTTCCCAGGTGGTCTCCCATTCAAGTACCGAGCAGGCGCAACTCTGCTAGGCTTCTGAGATCAGACGGGATCGTGCGTTTTCAGGGTGGTGTAGCTGTAAGCGTCAGACTGGAACGGAAAATTTATTTTTATTGCTAGTGTAAAGGAATAAATATGGCACCAGGATGAACCAGAACCAAAAGTGACATCACACACATTTATGACATTTGAATTGTGCTCCAAATATTACATGCAAAGATCAAACAGTGACATATCAAAGAGTACTATGACGTCATAACGGAGTTATCCTCCAAATGTACCACAATGAAATGGAAGTGCAAAAGCTTACAGCACCTGGTATTCCCAGGCGGTCTCCCATTCAAGTACAGAACAGGCCCAACTCTGCTAGGCTTCTGAGAACAGAGGGGATTGGGCGTTTTCAGGGTGGTGTAGCTATAAGCGTCAGACTGGAAGGGAAATTGTATTTTTATTGCTAGTGTAAAGGAATAAATATGGCACCAGGATGAACCAGAACAAGAAGTGACACCACACACGTTTATGATTATTGAATTGTGCTCCCAATATTACATACAAAGATGAAACAGTGACATATCAAAGAGTGCTATGAGATTATAACAGAATTATTCTCCAAATATCCCACACTGAAATGGACGTGCAAAAGCTTACAGCACCTGGTGTTCCCAGGTGGTCTCCCATTCAAGTACTGACCAGGCCGAACTCTGCTTTGCTTCCGAGATCAGACGAGATCAGGCATTTTCAGGGTGGTGTGGTCGTAAGCGTCAGACTGGAACGGAAATTGTATTTTTATTGCTAGAGTAAAGGCATAACTATGGCACCACAACAAGAAGTGACATCACACACTTTTATGACATTTGAATTGTGTTCCAAATATTACATGCAAAGATCAAACAGTGACATATCAAAGAGTACTATGACATCATAATGGAATTATTCTCCAAATACCCCACACTGAAATGGAAGTGCAAAAGTTTACAGCACCTGGTATTCCCAGGCGGTCTTCCATTCAAGTACTGACCAGGCCCAACTCCTCTTTGCTTCCGAGATCAGACAAGATCGGGCGTTTTCAGGGTGGTGTAGCTGTAAGCGTCAGACTGGAAGGGAAATTGTATTTTTCTTGCTACTGTAAAGGCATAAATATGGCACCAGGATGAACCAGAACAAGAAGTGACCACACACGTTTAAGACTATTGAATTGTGCTCCAAATATTACATACAAAGATCAAACAGTGACATATCAAAGAGTACTATGACATCATAATGGAATTATTCTCCAAATACCCCACACTGAAATGGACGTGCAAAAGCTTACAGCACCTGGTATTCCCAGGCGGTCTCCCATTCAAGTACCGAACAGGCGCAACTCTGCTAGGCTTCTGAGATCAGACGGGATCGGGCGTTTTCAGGGTGGTGTAGCTGTAAGCGTCAGACTGGAACGGAAATTTTATTTTTATTGCTACTGTAAAGGCATAAATATGGCACCAGGATGAACCACAACACGAAGCGACATCAGACAAGTTTATGACATTTGAATTGTGCTCCAAATATTACAAACAAAGATGAAACAGTGACATATCAAAGAGTGCTATGAGATTATAACAGAATTATTCTCCAAATATCCCACACTGAAATGGACGTGCAAAAGCTTACAGCACCTGGTGTTCCCAGGTGGTCTCCCATTCAAGTACCGAGCAGGCGCAACTCTGCTAGGCTTCTGAGATCAGACGGGATCGTGCGTTTTCAGGGTGGTGTGGCCGTAAGCTTCAGAGAGGAGTGGAAACTGTATTTTTATTGCTAGAGTAAAGGCATAACTATGGCACCACAACAAGAAGTGACATCACACACTTTTATGACATTTGAATTGTGTTCCAAATATTACATGCAAAGATCAAACAGTGACATATCAAAGAGTACTATGACATCATAAAGGAGTTATTCTCCAAATGTACCACAATGAAATGATAGTGCAAAAGCTTACAGCACCTGGTATTCCCAGGCGGTCTTCCATTCAAGTACTGACCAGGCCCAACTCCTCTTTGCTTCCGAGATCAGACTAGAGCGGGCGTTTTCAGGGTGGTGTGGCCGTAAGCGTCAGATTGAAACGGAAATTGTATTTTTATTGCTAGTGTAAAGGCATAAATATGGCACCAGGATGAACCAGAACAAGAAGTGACATCACACACATTTATGACATTTGAATTGTGCTCCAAATATTACATACAAAGATCAAACAGTGACATATCAAAGAGTACTATGACATCATAATGGAATTATTCTCCAAATACCCCACACTGAAATGGAAGTGCAAAAGCTTACAGCACCTGGTATTCCCAGGCAGTCTCCCATTCAAGTACCGAACAGGCCCAACTCTGCTAGGCTTCTGAAATCAGACTGGATCGGTCGTTTTCAGGGTGGTGTACCTGTAAGCGTCAGACTGGAACGGAAATTGTATTTTTATTGCCACTGTAAAGGCATAAATATGGCACCAGGATGAACCACAACAAGAAGTGAAATCACATACTTTTATGACATTTGAATTAATCTCCAAATATCACATAAAACGATCAAACAGTGAGATATCAAAGAGTACTATGACATCAGAACGGAATTATTCTCCAAACATCCCACACTGAAATGGACGTGCGAAAGCTTACAGTACCTGGGATTCAAAGGGCGGTCTCCCATTCAAGTACTGACCAGGCCCAACTCTGCTTTGCTTCCGAGATCAGACGAGATCAGGCGTTTTGGGGGGGGGGGGGGGGGGGGGGGGGACTTTTAATATTGAAATTCAATAAATACAATAAAACCAGTATACACAGCACAGAACAACAAAAAAAAAAAATACTAACACTATATACAACACAGACACAATCACGTAAAACAAAACTAACACATATGGGTTATTTACAATACTCACAATTACAAGAAAAACAAGACAACACATACAAGGAAATTTAAAGGAAAACATGAGGCAGAGGGAACAGACAACAGAACACTAGACAGTGATATATATATATATATATGTTTTTTTTTCTTTATTTTTCCTTTTTTGTGTTGATTTTTTATTGTATTTTTTTTTTTTTTTTTTTTTTTTTTTTAATGTTATCTTGTACTGTTCATTGAAAGTGCTTAGTGAGTCCAAGTTCCTAGGCAAAAGAGTCCGGGATGGGCTGAGCAGATGAGGGGGCAGTGAGTCCGTGATTGCCAGGATGGAAGTCTTTAAACCGTTTAAATGGTCATGGCCAGAGTGTCATTCGGATGGATGGAGAAAAGCGACTGATTGGGGGTAAAGGTAGTGATGAAGCGATGCTCCTTAGCCGAGTGCAGGTGACGTAGGTGGACGGTGAGGAGACGGGTGAAGATGGGCCAGTGGCGTGCGGTGCGGTGGTCAAAGTGGTGGATGTTCCTGACGATGTAGATGGTATACCGGGCTATGGACAGCATGAGATGACAGAGGTGGCGGTTTTCCCCAGAGCGGCTGATGGAGGGCCCAAAGAGGAGATGCCATGGTTCCTGGTCGCCTCCCCCAAGAGAGGCTGGCGTTGGGAGTCTCCAAGACAGTCTCCGGGCGAGCAGATCCTGCACCCGGGTCCAGAAGGGGCGGACGGCCGGGCACGTAATGAAGAGGTGATGGAGATCCTCGTAAGACCCACCACACACCGGACAATCTCTGCCATACCTGTCTGGGTATATAGTGTGCAGTGTAGCGCGTGTGTAAATCAGTCTATGTTTCAATTTGAACTCAAAATTTGCGAGCTGGGGTGAGGTGTACCATTGGAATGTCGTGGCCCAGATGGGTGTGATGTCATGAGTAGGCTATGAACGGGACCAGGCATGTTCAACTGCAGGAGCCCTGACCACACGAGCCAACAGTAACCGGTAGAAGGTGCGAGTGTGCAGGGAGGTGAAACGCCTGACTGAACCATCAAAATGTATATCAAAATCAAGGGGGGCGAAGCCCACATCAGGAGGCGTGCCACCTGTTAGCAGGGCGCCCCACCATCTGAACAGGTACTCTTTAAATGAGTTTAACAACACCAAAACTGATTTTCTTCTAAACACCACTCTCGACATGACAAATTTTCTACGGACAAATTCAATGTTCCAATCCCCAAAAGGTGAAAAAATATCCTTTACAACTGTTAACCCAGCTCTCTCCATACACTCTCCCATCATCTTTCTCCTCTCTTTGGAGGGAGAAGAGAGGAGGTCTGGATTGAATCGGAGAGGCATTTTACACAAATCAATCCATGAACCAGGAACTGCCACAGCAAAAGGCCTCAAAGCGGCCCACGCCTGCAAGGCTTCCCTTACAAAGTTCGGGAGGACCCCGAGCACTGGGCTGGGGGGCAACAGACAAAGATTAAATGCACCAAAATTATTCAATACGCTCAGATCCATCAAGAAAAACTCCTTCCAGTGAGCCCGACAGACTGGATCCAGAAATTTCCTGAGCACCTTCAGTCTCAGTGCCTGTTTTTTCAATACTAGATCAATTAAATTCAGACCTCCCTTATCAACATCATTGATCATTACATTGTGTGCGACCAAACAACGACTGTTACCCCAGAGAAGCTTGGATAAAATGACAGAAATTCGATTTGCACAGTCCCCGGGCAGCTCGCTCACACCTAGAGCATGGGTCAATTTCGACAGACATAAAGCATTCACTACTAAAACTCTACCTCTTAGTCCCAAATTCCTAAATTTTAAGAAATTCAATTTAGCTACTAACTTTTTAACTAAATCTTCCCACATTTTCCTATTTGATTCTACACCATCTTTACCTACAAGCACCCCTAAGACCCTGTACGTGCTCCCCGCTTCCTGAAGATGCACTGACAAAGGCTGAGGAGTTACGCTACCACAAAATGCAACAGAAGTTTTTTCAAAGTTCATTTTTGCACCCGAGGCCAGACCATAAATTTTCAACACGTGCAAGGACGCCTCAAGACTTTCGGTATCTCGCAAAAATAAATTCGTGTCATCTGCAAACTGTAGCACCTTATACGCAGCTCCTTCCGGGGAGAGTATGCCCCTGACACTACACTCTGACATCAACATGGCAGCCAGAGGCTCAGCCACGAGGCTATAAAGAAAAGCAGAGAGGGGGCATCCCTGACAGATAGAACGCCTCACAGGAAAAATATCTGTCATCGCACCATTACATTTCACCTTACTAGAAGCAGATCCATACAATAATCTTATCCAATTAACAAAATTTGAACCAAATCCCATTTTTTCCAATACAGCAAATAGAAAGCTATGCTCCACTCTATCAAACACTTTATTAAAATCTACGCTTACATGAATACCACCTGTTTTATGCATCACATTTAATAAATATTTTATAGACAAAATTGAGTCCGAGATGTCCCGGCCAGGGACACTGTAAGCCTGGGCAGATAAAACAACCGACTCCATTACACCTCTGATACGGCCCGCTAAAAGTTTGGCAAGAATTTTATAATCCACATTCAATAAGCTGATTGGCCTGTAATTTTCCAATTTATTTCTGTCTCCCTTCTTAAAAGCAAGGGACACTACACTCAAAGCAAAGGAGCTTGAGGCTCTCCCCTCTCTCTCCATCTCCTGAAAGAGTCGAAGGAGAATAGGCGCCAGCCTGGATGCAAAGCACCTGTAGAATTCACTGGTGAGCCCATCCTCACCTGGGGCTTTGCCAGTACTGAGGAGCTTTACTGCAGATCTGACCTCCTCTAACACAAGAGGCGCATCACACGCCTCAGCCTCAGCATCTGACAACCTGCCACTTAAAGAATTGACCACCTCATCTAAACGATTTACTAAGACACCCTCCGAACTAAACAAAGCACCATAGAACTTTCCCACAACACCCAACACATCATCAATATCTGACATCTCCTCTCCCTCACTATTTATCAGTTTTTCAATATACATTTTTTTTTTGCCTCACCTTCTCCATTGCGAAGAAAAAACCTGTAGATCTTTCACCCTGCACAGTATACTGCGCTCTTGCACGCAGCATGGCACCTCCACATTTAGAGATCTCAATATTATCCAGTTGAGCTTTAACTTCTAAATATTCAGGATTTACTGGACCACTAGTAAAAGCTGACCTACTCACAATGTCCCTCAGCCTATGTTTTAATTGAGTCTCCTCTGCCTTTAACAACCAGTTCTTCTGTTTGCTAAAATTTATTGAAAGGCGCTTTATTCTCTCCTTTGCCTCTTCCCACCAGTCCACAATTGACCCAATACATTCCATTTCCATATCAAAAGAATCAAAAAACCTATTCATCTTTTTGCAATAATTCTCATCTGCAAGCAAAGAATTATTTAAAATCCACAACCCCCCCGTTCGCTGCCCTTTAAAAGGGCTAAAATCTACTCGCAGTGGAGAATGGTCGCTTAACCAAGTGTCATCATAGAAAACTGAGGCCGTTCGCCTCAAGAAGCCCTCAGACATCAAACATAAATCAATACGGGACTGTTTTAACACCCCTAAGACAACTTGCCGTCTGGAAAAAACTCTTGTTGAAATTCAGAGCTCTCCAGCCTTCAATCATACCATATCGGGACATAAGGTCCAACAAGTGCGTCCTAGACACGTCATTTCTATACACATTACTAACACTTAAGTCTATTTTCGTAAGGGCTACATTGAAATCACCAATAACAATAGTTCCTAAAGTAACATAAGTAAAGACAGAGGAAAAAAGAATCTTCCTTTCCTGCTCCTCATTCGGAGCATAAATATTGATAAGCCTAAATGCAAAAGGCTGGACAAAATCAACAACAACAAAAGCACCTCCAGGATCCGCATGGACCAGTGTGGGCGTCCCAAAAAAGTCAGTTTTTACAATAGTAGCTACACCACGCGAAAGTGCAGAGCCAAGAGCACAAAAGACAGTTCCCACGCCCATTGCCTGCACCGCACGCACATGAGATGGCTCCCAATGAGTCTCCTGGACACACAGTACACCCCAGCTCAATGAGTGGAGCGCACTGTGCATGCGAACGGGGCTCCGCAGCCCACCTGTGTTAAGGGACACAAGGGAAAAAGCCATGAGCATGAGGGAGAAAGAGGTGCACACAACAAACATCATTTAGACTTTTTAGAAATCTCTTTCCCATCACTATCACTTAGCCTTTTATTAGACTGCACTTCCAGAACCATCGGGAATACCTCAGCAGCTCCAGACTCCCCAGAGCTGGATGAAACAGTGGGGGACGCGCCAGAGGCCGGTGTACTGGGCATAGGGACACGGGACTGATCCCGGGTCGCGCCGCCCGCACCACGTGCACCACGCCCCCGAGACCTGCTCCGTTCCCCAGCCTCATTGACTGCCTTTTTTTGAGCCAGTGTCCTGCTCAGGCTGAATGTCTCCTCCTGAATAGTTGGCTGCGCACTCTCAGTGCTCTCTCTGCGCTCTCCCAGTCTAGAGAATTGGGCCACAGCTGGCACCAACCTCTCTCCTTCAGAGGTAAAGTGAGGAAGCAGCCCACCACTCAACCTCCTCCCGAGTTCGACCGCCCCCACTGTGGCCTTAGGAGTGAGGTCTTCACAGGCCTCCTCCCCTTGGTCAGGAGCAGAGCACGCGCCCCCCCCCCCCCCCCCCCTTCCCAGGCGCCTCAGTACCAGACAAGATGGAGTTTGGAATTACATCCAAGGAGTCAAAAGTGACCAAAGGCTGTGAAGTAGGGCTGGAGTCGTCAGCCGCCTGAACCTCCTCCTGAAATGCACCACCCTGCTCTGCTTCACTCCCACCACTTTCCCCCCCGTGACCCCCGTCCTCATCAGAATCCAACTCACTGCACACACACAGATGCAGGAATGCACGGCAGTCCCTGCACCTTCGCGCCCTCGGCTCCACACACTCACGAGCATAGTGTCCCTGTTTTCCACAATTATTACACAGAAAGTCTGGACAATCACGCAAAATATGGTCAGGCTGCAAACACCCCCTGCACACTCGCACCTGTCGGTCATGTATAACCCGAAAGTAATCCGGGCCTGCAGCTGTGTTGAAGCGGACAGAGTATGGCAGAGACTGTACAGTGTCAGTGAATCTTACCTTCACGTACCGCGTCCCGTCCGCCACAGTTGTCCCCGGCCACATTCTCCGCCGCACCTCAGAGACTGCAGAGACTCCCCAGGAGAGGAGCTTTGCAAGAATCTCCTCGTCCTCAATGTAAGCCGGCAATCCCATGAAGGATACGACCAGCTCATCAATGGAGACGTCACGGGCGTGAACCCTGGCCTCTCCGACGCGAAAACCATCCATCAGCCGCTCCTTTGCTTTTGTGCAGGTGACTGTCAGTTCATACTTTAGCTTGGTAATCTGTCTGCAAGCAATGATTTGTCCACAAACTTCTTTAGCCGCTCTCATGAGCACAATAGGCACCATTTCCTCCACACCCTCAATGTCCGGCACAACAGTTAATTCCTTGTCATATATCCGGTTCCTCTCACTCACATTAAGACCATCCATGTTTTTGTTTGTCCATTAACCAAAGGAGTAGTCCAGGGGCGAGCAGGGTTCGAAGCCATGATTTCCGCCCAAAGAGCCAAGGCTCAAAAAGGGAGAAACCAAAATCACTCCTCCACAGCAGGAGTGCTGGGAGGAGGAAAAAAACACCAAAAACAAAAAGGGGAAACCAAAATAAAAAAGGAAACAAAAGATAACAGCCACACAAAATAACAGCACCTCTCCACTTTCCCTCCAAAACACTTCCTCGTTAGGACACACCCACTGGGCGTTTTCAGGGTGGTGTGGCCGTAAGCGTCAGACTGGAGCGGAAACTGTATTTTTATTGCTAGAGTAAAGGCATAACTATGGCAGCACAACAAGAAGTGAGATCACACACTTTTATGACATTTGAATTGTGTTCCAAATATTACATGCAAAGATCAAACAGTGACATATCAAAGAGTACTATGACATCATAACGGAGTTATTCTCCAAATGTACCACAATGAAATGGAAGTGCAAAAGCTTACAGCACCTGGTATTCCCAGGCGGTCTCCCATTCAAGTACCGAACAGGCCCAACTCTGCTAGGCTTCTGAGATCAGACGGGATCGGGCGTTTTCAGGGTGGTGTAGCTGTAAGCGTCAGACTGGAATGGAAATTGTATTTTTATTGCTACTCTTAAGGCATAAATATGGCACCAGGATGAACCAGAACAAGAAGTGACACCACACACGTTTATGACTATTGAATTGTGCTCCAAATATTACATACAAAGATCAAACAGTGACATATCAAAGACTACTATGACATCATAACGGAGTTATTCTCCAAATGTCACACAATGAAATGGACGTGCAAAAGCTTACAGCACCTGGTTTTCCCAGGCGGTCTCCCATTCAAATACTGACGAGGCCCAACTCTGTTTCACTTCAGAGATCAGACGAGATCGGGCGTTTTCAGGGTGGTGTGGCCGTAAGCGTCAGAATGAGACGGAAATTGTATTTTTATTGCTAGTGTAAAGCAATAAATATGGCACCAGGATGAACCACAACAAGAAGTGACATCACACACGTTTATGACATTTGAATTGTGCTCCAAAAATTACATACAAACATCAAACAGTGACATATCAAAGAGTACTATGACATCATAACGGAATTATTCTCCAAATATCCCGCACTGAAATGGAAGTGCAAAAGCTTACAGCACCTGGTATTCCCAGGCGGTCTCCCATTCAAGTACCGAACAGGCCCAACTCTGCTTTGCTTACGATATCAGACGAGATCAGGCGTTTTCAGGGTGGTGTGGCCGTAAGCGTCAGACTGGAACGGAAATTGTATTTTTATTGCTACTGTAAAGGCATAAATATGGCACCAGGATAAACCACAACACGAAGCGACATCAGACAATTTATGACATTTGAATTGTGCTCCCAAAGTTACAAACAAAGATGAAACAGTGACATATCAAAGAGTGCTATGAAATTATAACAGAATTATTCTCCAAATATCCCACACTGAAATGGACGTGCAAAAGCTTACAGCACCTGGTGTTCCCAGGTGGTCTTCCATTCAAGTACTGATCAGGCCCAACTCTGCTTTGCTTACGATATCAGACGAGATCAGGCGTTTTCAGGGTGGTGTGGCCGTAAGTGTCAGACTGGAGTGGAAACTGTATTTTTATTGCTAGAATAAAGGCATAACTATGGCAGCACAACAAGAAGTGAGATCACACACTTTTATGACATTTGAATTGTGTTCCAAATATTACATGCAAAGATCAAACAGTGACATATCAAAGAGTACTATGACATCATAACGGAGTTATTCTCCAAATGTACCACAATGAAATGGAAGTGCAAAAGCTTACAGCACCTGGTATTCCCAGGCATAAAATGAATCAACTGTTCATTCTGAGTGTTTGAAAGGTCAGCAAGACTACCCCAACAATAAGCACTTACTGTCTTCCAAATATCAAGTCAGTGCCTGTGTTAAGGTCATTTTGCAGACCAAATCCTGAAAAACACCATTTGGATCAAACGCTCAAAAGAGAGATAGAAGCACTTATGGACACTATTCAGCATCAGTGTGTCTGTTTGAGGGATTCTCCGTGCAATATCTTCATCAGCTAGCGTTGGTAGAGTTTGTCTTTTTCAACCGTCCCAAAAGGAAGCACTTCCTGATTTAAAAAAAAAAAACAGTTAATGCTCATGTTGGGCCCATAGCAAGGACTGTTCATCAGACCTCTTTCTTCCATGAAGTCCAGAGCAGCTCTTCTTCCATGTTGTTTCTCACATGCATTTTTCTGATGAGGCTTGTCCAACTTTTATCCTGAATGCTTCCACAAACTCCACCTATTTCTTCCACAAGTTTCTATGATGGGGGTATTGCCCATCAGACGGTCCATCAAGGAACAATGCTGTCATGAAGAATGCAAAACATTAGGTGTTGATCATTGGTCAGTTAGCTTTCAGTCTGTTTACTTCATGAAGATTTGGAACAGACAAGGACACAGTTCTGTGTAACTTTTAGCTGGGCACTGTTAAAATATTATTCAATTCAAGATAAAACCTGGATTCAATCCTACTTTCAGATCAACAAGAGTCTGAATCCATAATGGATCCTGAAAGGATGTCTTTCCACTGTGAGGAAAATGTGCAGGTTTTTCTCAAGTCAGGACAGAAAGACAACCCAACTTTCAAGCACTTTCCAACAATTCCTTCAAAGAAAGTGCATAAAGTTGAAGTATATCTCATACTGAAATTTCCAAAGACATATATGGCTGGAGAAGACAAATGTCCAGAGGACATATAACTACCCCAACAAAAAGCACTTACTGCAGCGAGAAACAAAGTCAGTGTTCGTGTCGGGGTAATTATTCTGAACAGATATATAAAGCGTCGTGTGAATCCTGGAAAGCAATCTGTTGAATATAAACTATGCTTTATTTTCAATTTTACTTTGCATTGTGGACATTGTCACAACCAAGACAACCCCAAAGAGAAGCATTTGTGAAGAAAAGAATCAACAGTGGTTCCTTTGAGGTGATCTGAGAGTGATTTAAGACAACATGATCAATCAGCTTTCAATCAGTTTACTTCATGAAGATTTGGAACAGACAAGGACACAGTTCTGTGAAACTTTTAACTGGGCACTGTTAAAATATAATTCAATTCAAGATAAAACCTGGATTCAATCCTACTTTCAGATCAACAAGAGTCTGAATCCATAATGGATCCTGAAAGGATTTCTTTCCACTGTGAGGAAAATGTGCAGTTTTTCTCAAGTCAGGACAGAAAGACACCCCAACTTTCAAGCACTTTCCAACAATTCCTTCAAAGAAAGTGCATAAAGTTGAAGTATATCTCATACTGAAATTTCCAAAGACATATATGGCTGAAGAAGACAAATGTCCAGAGGACACATAACTACCCCAACAAGAAGCACTTACTGCAGCGAGAAACAAAGTCAGTATTTGTGTCGGGGTAATTATTCTGACCAGATATATAAAGCGTGAAAGTGAATCCTGGACTGCAATCTGTTGAATATAACCTATGCTTTAGTTTCAATTTTACTTTGCATAGTGGACATTGTCACAACCAAGACAACCCCAAAGAGAAGCACTTGTGAAGAAAAGAATCAACAGTGGTTCCTTTGAGGTGATCTGAGAGTGATTTAAAACTAATCATGATCAATCACACTAATATCGTACTAATCATACTAATATGATTTATTTTAATACATAATTTAGAAAATGTATTGCTGCTGTTGCTAAACAACACTAAGTAAGTTTCAAGTTCTATACTGACATCATCTGAATGGGTGGGGCTGATTTCTTGCTTTGATGCTCTGTGACATCATTATGATACCTTTTATACACATACAAGAGGCAAGTTTCCATCTGCAGATCCTGACTACGAATTGATGGACGACATCCACAATGACTACCTCCTGCATTATTTTCCAGCTTATTTCCAGGATAACGGTAAGTGTATCTCTGCCAAGTACTTCCGTGATGAGGATTAGCTGGGATTGCTGATGAAAATTCATGAACAAAGTATGAAACAAAAATACAAGATCAACATTTGGAGTCACAAGACAGAAATCTCACTGGAATACCATCTTTCTGCAGCCTTGTGGAAGCTAGAAGCAAGAGTGTGCCTGTTTGAGGGAGGCTTCATGCAAAATCGTCATCAGCTAGCGTCGGTCGAGTTAGTCTCTTCCAACCATTTTGACTGAATTTCGCTAACGTCACACGTGATGTGAAGGATACACAAAGGGTGGGACTCAAACCTGTGCGTGCAAAGCACAATGGATTAGCAATCCATTGCCTTAAACACTCGGGCACCTTGTCCTCCATCCTGTACATTTGCTGTCTGAAAACATTCTTGTACATTAGTTAGTTCTTCATGTACATACTGTGACAACACCAAAACTGAGAAGCAAAAGATGACTAATTAACTGGAAGCGAGTTAACGCAACTGAAAAAAACTGAGTTGAAGTTGACATCACACAGTAAGAGTTGAGGTCAAATCATTGCCAGATATGACAAAATGGTATCCGACAAACATAGATCTGGCGCATGATTGAGTTAGTAAGAGTTAGCATCTCAGTTTACTTTGCGAAGGGGAATTAGCTCAAGTGGTAGAGCGCTCGCTTTACATGTGAGAAGCAACAATGTCGGTCTTCTCCACAAGATTTTTACTAGCCCTTGTGATAGTGAGCAATGGCTGTTGAAGAATGTTTGGCTTGCTTCAAATAAAAAAAAAAAAAAAACACAGATGTGATAATAAAATAAAACCTAATGTGATTGGAAACAATAAATGCAGGCCAAGTAGGGGAAGACCCAAAATAAACAAACAGCCACAACATAAATAAAACCAAGTTAAACAATTAATGTCTACAATCTGTTGAATATAAACTATGTTTTAGTTTGAATTACATCTTTGCATTGTAGACATTGACAGAACCAAGACAACCCCAACAAGAAGCACTTACTGCAGCGATAAACAAAGTCAGTGTTTGTGTCGGGGTAATTATTCTGAACAGATATATAAAGCATCGTGTGAATTCTGGACTGCAATCTGTTGAATATAAGCTATGCTTTATCAAGTCAGTGCCTGTTTTAAGGTCATTTTGCAGACCAAATCCTGAAAAACACCATTTGGATCAAACGCTCAAAAGAGAGATAGAAGCATAGAAGCACTTATGGACACTATTCAGCATCAGTGTGTCTGTTTGAGGGATTCTCCGTGCAATATCTTCATCAGCTAGCGTTGGTAGAGTTTGTCTTTTTCAACCGTCCCAAAAGGAAGCACTTCCTGATTTAAAAAAAAAAACAGTTAATGCTCGTGTTGGGCTCATAGCAAGGAGTGTTCATCAGACCTCTTTCTTCCATGAAGTCCAGAGCAGCTCTTCTTCCATGTTGTTTCTCACATGCATTTTTCTGATGAGGCTTGTCCAACTTTTATCCTGAATGCTTCCACACCTCCACCTATTTCTTCCACAAGTTTCTACGATGGGGGTATTGCCCATCAGACGGTCCATCAAGGAACAATGCTGTCATGAAGAATGCAAAAAATTAGGTGGTGATGACTGGTCAATCAGCTTTAAATCTGTTTACCTCATGAAGATTTGGAACAGACAAGACAAAAGAGAGATAGAAGCACTTATGGACACTATTCAGCATCAGCTTGTCTGTTTGAGGGATTCTCCGTGCAATATCTTCATCAGCTAGCGTTTATCCACAATGATTGCGTTTATCCACAATGACTAGTAGCTTACAGGAGATGTGAAGTGGTCACAGAGGTAGTTTTGCATACTTGGAGACACAAACAATGGCCCAGACAGGAGGGGAAATTGAGTGGCTCCCAGTATGTCAGCCTTTTGTCTACAGGGGTCGGGGAAAACAAAGAATGTTTCAGGTGTGAGCTTAAGGTGTGAGAGGGAAAGCAACTGAAGAGAGCTCATTTGTCTTCTGTATGCAAACGGTATGCAGTGTCTGCCATTTGCTACAAACAGTCTTTGATTAAGTCAGAGTTGGGAGTTGATTTTGCAGGAGCAGTGGCTTCACTGGATTTTCTCAGACACAGGCACTTCTCTTAACTAAATCCATATTTAAAAGAAGAAGTGACATAAAACAGTTGAATTTCTTTCACAGTCTTGGGGACATTGCACACTCTGACAGAGGTTTAAGTGCTAGTATGAAAAAGAACCTGACCTTCTTGTAGAGCTGAACTGGAGCGCTTGAACTGGAGTGCTTTAAGAAAAAAGGATAGAATTTGTTGGAATGAGAATGAGATAGCCCTTGACTTAAGTCCTGTGTAAATCTTTGTCATTTCTGGCGTAATGCTGTCCAACAGCACCAGCCAGTTCCAACGTAGGGTAGGTGCAGGGGAACTGGAGCCTGTCCCAACAAAGGCAACAATGAGACAGGCTAGAGCTTTTGTCTGCCTAGACTCACAGTTTGTGCAGAGTCTTTGGATTTGAGGCCTCGTTGGTGCAGTTGGTAGTGCGTCAGTCTCATAATCTGAAGGTCATGAGTTCAAGCTGCACACAGGGCATGAATTATCACCTCTTTGCACTTTCATTCAACTGCAATCACATGCTCCAGTCTCATGTAATCACATCAAGCAGACAGAACCATCTATGAGACCAGTGTCTTGCAGCTCGCGGGTGTCCAGAGTCTTTCCTTTAGGTCCGCTGTTCTGCAACTTTTCCATGTCTTCCTGATCCAGCATACCTCAAGTACATTCAATGGATCAGTGTATTGTATTAAACTGGAATACAGAGTTAAACAATTAATGTCAATGTTTTCCAAGAAAAAATTCCAACGCGCTAAATTTCCAGCTCCATCTCCAGAAACGCCTGAACAAGTGCGTAAACACCCTCAGCCCAAAGATGTTGGGAAGTCTGCCAGGATAGAAAAACTATTGAATATTGATTTAACACAATTGGAATAACACAGAGTTGAGTTTGACACCACACAGTGAGGCTTGAGGTCAAACCATTCGCAGATACGAAAAATGACATCAAACATTGACAAACACGCTGGAAGAGTCAGCATTTGGGTTTCCCAAGCACCTGTGGTGAAGTGGAATTAGCTCAAGTGTTAGAGCGCTCACTTTGCATGTGAGAGGTAATGGCATCGATGCCCATATTCTCCACAAGACTTTCACCAGTTCTTGCTAAAATAGGCAGCTATTGAAAGCAAGAAAAAAGAAAAAACCCTGAAAATAAGAGAAGCAAAAGTGTGATGACAGACTATATAAAAACTAACCCCACTGCAGCAAGAAACCTGTTTCCAAAGAATGCAATCTGTTGAATATAAACTATGCTTTATTTTCAATTTTACTTTGCATTGTGGACTTTGTCACAACCAAGACAACCCCAAGGAGAAGCACTTGTGAAGAAAAGAATCAACAGTGGTTCCTTTGAGGTGATCTGAGTGATTTAAGACTAAACATGATCAATCACACTAATATCGTACTAATCATACTAATATGATTTATTTTAATACACAATTTAGAAACTGTATTGCTGCTGTTGCTAAGCAACACCAAGCAAGTTTCAAGTTCTATACTGACATCATCTGAATGGGTGGGGCTGATTTCTTGCTTTGATGCTCTGTGACATCATTATGAAACCTTTTATCCATATACAACAGGCAAAATTCCACCGGCAGAAGACAGTGGGCGGTACCATTCCATCTCACTCCTGCATGGCACGACAGTCTCTTTGGTGCAATTGGTTAGGGTGTTTGGCTGTTAACTGAAAGGATGGTGGTTCAAGCCCACCCAGAGATGATATGTATTCCATTGTACTGATTCCACATTTTGCAGAACACTACCAAGCCGATCCCAACAGTGTTGTTTGGAACAATTCCAATTACCATGGCTGCCACAAAGCTGTGTGGTTTCAAATGAACAATTCAACAACCGACACATGGCCACCTTCCTGTTGTAAGTGTAGCCATTACACCAAGAAGTAGTTTGTGTTGAAGTAATTATTCTGACCAGATATGTAAACAGATGGCAAAACTGTTGAATATAATTAAACTATGCCTTACATTTTGGGGTGTCATTAATAAGGTGGGGCTATTTTGGAAGTACTAGCGTGTGTTGCTTTGAGTTTGATTAGAGATAACTTGTGCCACAAACTAACACGACGAGGATGGGACTCGAACCCATGCGTGCAAAGCACAATGGATTAGCAGTTCATCGCCTTAACCACTCGGTCAAAAATGGGGCAAAAGGGACTGCTATGGTGGGGGAAAAGGGGGAAAAGGGGGGAGGGAAGAAAAAAAAACTGGCTGAAAAAGTCAAATGGTTTTTATGATTGTAAAAACAAGCATCAATAACTATTCAATTTTGACAAAATTCAATTGGCTTCTAACCCTTCATAATTTACCTGAATTTACTTTTACAAATGCAAACAGACAAGTTCTGTTATTCTCTGGTTTGTTTATTGAATCAAAAGAGTTTCCAAAACCCTATTTACAAGTTTGAATTACTTGTTTTTGTTGTCTGACAGACTAAAAAACAATTTCACACAACCTAAATAATTTTTAAAACTATTGCCTCAACCTTTACACCTCTTTCTTACAATACACTAAGAAATGTTATGCCAAAAAGGTTTACAATATTAACTGTTGAATTATAAAAGACTTTGTTGCAAGAACACTGTTTCCAAGTCAGTCTGGCATTTTCCTTGTCTGTCAATGAACACTTAAAGCAGGGATACCCAGATATGGTTCAGGTCTGAAGGACAGTGAATTTCTTGGACTGGAAATATTGATTCTTTCTTAAATCTACAATTTACAAAAAATGTTTCATACACTTTTTGACCAAACAGTCAGTCTAACAATGACAGTGCTCTGTCTTCAACTCACAACACGGAACAATAATATAATGATAACATTTACAAACAACAAACCACCACTCAATGCTTTTCAAGACTTTCTTTCCAGTCTTGTAATGACTGTCCAGATGCTGGACAATACCACTTCCCTTTTTTTTGGGAATGACCAGTGCTTTTATTTTTAGACTGTCCACACTGTGTGCACTGGTAGACGTAGTTGTCCTTGATGGGTCGCTTTTTTGGTGGCTCACCTCTGGCAATGCGCTCCTGGTCTTCCTGTGCTGCTTTTTTCTGTCTCCATTCTCTGTAACGATTTAAAGGTACTGATGACTGAGATGAATTTGCTGTTGAAGTGGATGCTGTTGCTTGAGATTGTGGCATATAATACGGATGATATGAGGTTGAAAGGCAAGGGTGCTGAGAGGGATTAGGTGGAAGCAGCTGTGGGGACCAGCCAAAGTATGGGGATGGCTGTGGATAGCGCTGCAGGTATGCAGATGAGACAGCAGGTGGATCTGGTGAAATGTGAGGACCATATGAGGACCACATCTGGGCTGATGGAGCATAAGGTGGTGCAAGAGGCTGATTCTGCTGATTTGAGTTCCAAGCAGGAAATGAGACAGGCGGCGAGGGACCAGCCTGGTATGAAGAGGTGGAAGAGGAACCAGAGAATGGGAAAGACAGAGGACCACTTTGTGCTGAGCCAGTTCTGGCACTGTGGCGTGGGCGTATCATTGCCTCACCTTCGCGATTTTCCGGTTCATGGAATTGCATTGTTTCATGTCCATGTTCCACTGCAGCAGATGGAAGGTTTCTTGCTTGTGGCAAGGGATTTGCCGCCACAGAGACTTTCTCTGGAAGCTGCACTCCTTGCAGCAAGGAGTCCTGATCTGTTCTCTTTTGTCTTGCTTGCAACCTGGAAAAAAAGTTACAATAGAATTGCATTACTATCCCAGATAAAACCATATGCAAAATTTGTTATTTCATGAGATCAGCGCTGGTTAAATGCATTTATATTGTGATGGCTAAAAAATTGTGAACATCTTACCAGGAACACACTGTGGTGTGGTTGATGGTTACTAATACCATGTTGGTCTGATTCTGTATAACACTGCTGTCTTCAAGCAGTTGTTTTATGTGGCTGTATGTCTTAATAATAGACTGTGGGATGGGTAGAACTTTTCCCTTACAGTCTGTTGGTCTGTTACGAGCTTGCAGGTACTCTTTTGACAGCTTGAGGCAAACACATTCAGATATTCTGTTTGTGTCAGGTCTCTGAGCAGCTTGGCCATGGGTCATGAAGAGTCTGTTAAGGACAATGATGACAATCCAGGTGACAGTTATAAAGCATTAGGTTTCGGTCTATTCATTTGACTGGAGAAATTATGCCAAAATTCTAAATCATACCATATTTCATAGTTCCATAACTCTAGTCCAAATGAGGGTAGGGGGGTTTAAGATTAACTATATAAATATGTTTTCAGGCCATGATATTGCCACTTGTGTGCATTGTGTCCACTCAGCTTACCGTTCAGCTGCTTGTTGACCAGGTGCAGAGCCACTGCGCTTCCTGGAAGCTCTCCACGGTCCTGGCAAAATCTTTCTTTTGCTCTTCAGCTGATATTTGGAGGGTTGCTTGTCCATGGGATGTAGATGTGAATACAGTCTCATAATCTCAGCTATCTCTGCATTTGACAAAGCAGTTATGGTGCGATTGAGACTGATAAGGTACTCCGCCAAGTTGTCAACAGCCTCCCATCCAGGAACACCTCTTGTATCACATCTCCCATCCTTTAAAATGAAAAAAAAAATGCAGATCATGTACTGCAACCATAAAACATCATAAAGAATGAAGTAAGACAATCTTACTTGGGATGATGTGCTTGGTTCACTGCAGTTGTCCTCAGTAAGCACATCTTGTCCTGGAGTGATGGGACTCTGTGGGTCAGTACTTGCAGCAAAACTGGTTTCCTGGAGGTGTTTTAATAAATAAAAGAAAATATCTTTTCATTGTTGAAACTTTTGAAAAAAAAAAATCCAATTTGGTTCACATCAGTGTCTGAAACCCTCAAACACGTTTTGTTGCTCGAACATACCAGATAAATATTGACTCATGAATAGACCTCTGTGGTATTTAACTACACCATAAAATTTTAATCCAACATATCAAAATAAAGAAGATTATATATATACAAGTCATTCTCCAAATGACATTATATTTATGCCACAGGAGATCTCATGACGTGTACAACCCAATAATTCTTAATTAGTTACCAACTGTATTTATAAAGGCAACTACCCTGAAGGTTTTAGATGTTTCCCAGTTTTTACATACTTTCTAGTGATTAAATCATTCTCCAACAGGTTATAGTTGAGCTCTGTATAATGTTAATGACTCAGTCATTTAAGTCATAAAGAATCGCAGCAGGGAAACATTTCAACTTGAAGGACAGTTGAACTCAAGACTAGAGTTTGTGATCCATAAATTACAATGACAGATAAGACTGTAGTAAATCAGATCACCTGCAAAGAAGTAGATGGGTTTCCACAAAGAGATGGACTATGAGGAGGTGACATGTCTAGTTGGTCTTCATACGTGGGCTCTTCAGCATGGCTCTTTGTGATGATGTCCGCTACATCACTGACTGTAACATCAACAGTTTCCTCCTCCTGAACATCAACTTTGAGGTCTGGCAAAACAGTCCCTAGTTCACTGTGTTGCTGAGGGCCACTGAGGTCTCCTTTGTCACACTGAGCTAACAAGTACTCTACGGCAATACGCTCACCTAAAACAAAGACCCAATACAGTGGGGAAAAAAAAGATCAGATAAAATAAAATGGAAAAGAAAACATTTAACAAATAAACTTATCTGTAAGAAGTAGATGAAAGCAAAATGATGACTTCAAGAGGATTTTACCAGTGGGTCTGCCAGGGGGCATGAATTCAGGCAAAAGTGCAGATCCCAGAACCCTGTCACTTAGGGTGTTCACGTTAGACATCAGATGAATGTCATATATTCTGGTGTTGGATGTCACACTCGTAGCAACTGCCTCACGGGCCCGATTCAGATTCCACCTTGATCCACCCTCAAGCATGTACATCTGGGTGTGCATGGCATTGCTTCGCCATCCTTTATGGGGGGGGTTATTATTTTATAAAACACATTTGTTCACACCAGCAGTCATTTCTCTGAAAATCATGTTCTTGAGAAAGCATAACTTAGGTTTTTTGACAAGTTTCCCTTGGTCCCCAGAACTCACTGTCCTGTCTGTTTTAAATACTTATATACTTTTAACAAAACTGGTTGAAATGAATGGGTCATTAACAGGCGAGCAAAGAACTTACAGATATTCATCAACTGAATCTGGTGGTTTGAAGTTAAAAAGTATCTAAAACATACCAGGAAGTGGAATCTGAGGATCAGGATAGGCAAACACTGATGTACAGGATATAAAATCATAACAAAAAATTATATTTACCTGGAATGAAAGTGCACTGGTGGCGATGGAAACTTTCAACAGAAGATGACCCTCTAGCACATCTGAAGACATTTAAAACTTTGTCTCCCTTTTGGACCCCTTTGCCAAGTTTGGTGTAAAGTTCAACACCAGGTGGATCTTGGATGCATGGCAGGTGCTTCTGCTGCACTTCCCACACATGTGCCATGCTCTCAGGGTTAATGAGATGTAAGCCTGATGTGTCTGTCAGTTCCCACATCGATGTTAACAGACCCTGGATAAGGTTACGTGTTTCCTCAATCCCCCGGGTTCTTCTTCTGCAATGCTTGGCCAATTCTCCAGTGCTAATGCTGGCCAGAATCTGAGCATCTGTGGGTGAAAGTCCAGCATGTTTTTTCTTGAGCTCTGACCTTTTTGCCTCCTTGAGCCAAGTGATGTCATCTTGGTCCCACTCAAAAATACAACTAGACAACTTGGAACAGAATGTTCCATACAGAGGATGGTGTTCTGTCATGAGGCCAGCTGTAAATCGCCTCATGAAGTGAAAAATGTCCAGTTTTACTTTGGTTCTCCAAGGTCTAAACCACTCAAGAACAGGGGGTGGACCTGAAAAAGAGGAAAAAAAGGGAAAATGTAAAAAGATCTGCATGGATTCCATGACTGACATGTAAAAACTTTAAACAATTTAAAACATTTTGGTTTCATTTGGTTAGAAATAAACCAAGTTTATATTAAGTAGTTTTTTGTGTATTTGCTTCAGTTGTTGAGCTTTGGGGCTGTATAAAAAGAATACATTTATATCCAAAAAATAAAAATAATTTTAAAAAAAACATTAAAAATAAAAAAAAAACAACACATACCTTTTCCACTACAGCAGTCTCGGTCAACATATATGACCTCTGGCTCTGGTTCTCCAGCATTCTCATAGCGCTTCACAATCCCTTGACACAACTCATGCAGGCCTGCTCCCTCACCAGTTGTCAGCACACAGTTTAACACGTGGCCACATTCATTGCTGACATTTGTCATCCATGTGGCTGTGTCTGCAATACTACCAGCAAGTTTCTTTGTGATCTATTAATTAAAGATAAATAAATATTTAAATTCCAACAGACAGCAATGAAAATAAATATTTTTTCAAAATTGTGCATTCATTTCATGTACCTTTTTTGTCGAGTCGAGCTTTAAAATCCTCCCATATGTGGAAGTAATCACACCTTTCATTTCATTCAAATGGCTGAGGATATCGTTGGCATGGACAGTCTCAAACCACTGGGCAAGAGGAAGGGGGCAGTAGGGTGGTGGATGGCGATAAATAGCTGCCTCGCACTGGGTTAAAGTGCATCTTTTTTTGTGAAGCTCACAGTCAGACAAATACTCAATGGTACGCCTTGCCCATTCCTCACTGTGAATCTCCTCTAGTACCTGCTGCAGAAAACTGGAACTATTCCCTACAGTGCGCGGTCTGAGAATGTTGACACACTTTCTGTCCAGAGCCAACTGAATGGTGAGAATAGCTGGGAATTTGTTTCTGTGGGCAGGATCTAACTGACTCAACATTTCAGAGCTCCAAGGGCACACAGGGATCATGCATTTACTGCAGCGTGGATAATCTCCCCCAATCAGGTAGTATCTGGAATCAAGATCAATGACTTCCCTCACTTTAGTATAGATCCCAGAGTGGTGCATCTTAGTGTTGCACTGAGGACATTTCAGTGGAATCCCCCACATCCTCATAGGTGCCCACAAAAACATCTGTTGTCTGAAGTAAGCCATGGGATCCGGTGGTGCAGTTGTCAGTTTTGGCACACTTGGTGGCTGGAACCAGTTTTGAGTGAACTGTTGCTTCAGTTGTCCTGTGGAGTCATAGAGGCATTGCGCAATCCATTCCCTATCTGCTGGCTTGATGACCCGCATAAACTGTTTAGGAAGGAAACTTAACCAGTTCACCTCTGGAGACCGCAGGCAGACAACTTGTGATGTAGCAATAGATGGACAAGGAAATGGTGGTGGTGGTGGCGGACATGGCTGTGAAGGGGGTGGTCTTTGTAATTGTAGTGTTGGTGATGGTGTTGGTTGCTGGGGAAGCGGTGGAGCTGCTGGTTGGAATACAGGCTCATGGCCTTCTTCAATGTGGTTTAGAAGGCCAATTGCACCAGCTACCTTTTTCCCACACTGACTGCAACTTTCTTCTGTGTGGAAATCAGACAAGTGTTCAGAGAAATGGTCCACAGTAATGTCTTTGCTACAAAGAGCACACTTTATGTACTCTGCAATCTGTCTGACTGAGGACATTTGACAAGGATCTGTGCTGCTTCCTGGGGTGATGTCTGTTGTTACTGCTCCTGCACTGTTTCTTGGGGTGAGGTCTCCTGTACCTGCTCCTGCACTGTTTCTTGGGGTGAGGGCTCCTGTACCTGCTCCTGCACTGTTTCTTGGGGTGAGGTCTGTTGTTACTGCTCCTGCACTGTTTCTTGGGGTGAGGTCTGTTGTTACTGCTCCTGCACTGTTTCTTGGGGTGAGGTCTGTTGTTACTGCTCCTGCACTGTTTCTTGGGGTGAGGTCTCCTGTACCTGCTCCTGCACTGTTTCTTGGTGTGAGGTCTGTTGTTACTGCTCCTGCACTGTTTCTTGGGGTGAGGTCTCCTGTACCTGCTCCTGCACTGTTTCTTGGGGTGAGGTCTGTTGTTACTGCTCCTGCACTGTTTCTTGGGGTGAGGTCTGTTGTTACTGCTCCTGCACTGTTTCTTGGGGTGAGGTCTCCTGTACCTGCTCCTGTACCTGTGCTGCTCTGTGTGGCAGTGTCTGCTTTAATTGTGCTTGCGCTTGAACTGCTCTCTGCCTGACTGCCTGATGCACCTGTCTGCACAGCTAACTGTGAATAAAAAAAAACAACTTTCTTAATCCCAAAGCCTAAAAGTTGTCACTAAGAACATCTGGACAGCAAGTAAAAAAAAAGATGTGAATTGCATTGCTTAGGAAAAAAGCACAGTATTTTCTTTGTAACTTGAAACGTTTAGGCTGAAGCTATTAATTGCTAATAAAATAATTTAGACAAACTTATCAGGTACATTATGTATCGGAATGATAACAATCACCACTTACCTTATGATATCCACATTTGCACGGGATTTTCTTTCCAAAAATATCATACTCCCGGACTCTGTAGCTATATAAGGGAGTCAGTGGACAGGCCTCAATAAGCTGCATAGCAGCCTTCCACTTCTTGGCTCCGGGCTTTTTACCGGTGGTAAACTTGTACTTTCCCTGAGCATACAGACATAAAACACCTACCCAATATGAATCGGGTTTGCCGGTTTTAGTCATGACTGTAACTGTCAGAAAATATGTAAGTCAGAAAATATGTAAGACAGTCTCCGTAAACAGGGAAACGTGTAGCTAAAAAAAAATAAATAAAAAAAAAACTGCAAAGCGTCACGACCGAAAAAAAAACTTTCAGTTGCACGTATCGACAATAAAATAAAAACAGAAATAACCTATTAAAGTATCTGAAAATACACTGCAAATGTTGCTGCACAAAATTCTGGAAAAATGTTTTAAAGCTATAAAGCTGTCACCCTACTCGCCATTTGTTTTTCTTCGTTTGCTTCTGGCGCTCCACGATGACGTTTATGTCACGTGTTAGACAAACGCGTTCGTAATTGGTTCCCTCGTTAGGAATTGTGAGGAGTTGTTAGGATTGGTTAGGACCCGTTCGTCAAATCATGGCCAGATATGACAAAATGGGATCCGACAAACATAGATCTGGCGCATTATTGAGTTAGCAATTTAGTTAGCAAGAGTGAGCATCTCAGTTAAGGGGAATTAGCTCAAGTGGTAGAGCGCTCGCTTAGCATGTGAGAGGTAACGGGATCTATGCCCGTATTCTCCACAAGATTTTTACTAGTGCTTTCTGTGATTGTGAGCAATGGCTTTTGAATGTTTGGCTTACTTCAACTTAAAAACCATACAAAGATGCAATGATAAACTAATGTGATTGGAAGATATCAAACATTGACCAATAAATGGTGGACACCCAAAAGGAACAAACACAATAGAAGTAACCCATCAATATAGCATGCTAAAATGATGCATGCCTCCTGACATTGTGATGGCATTACATGAAAGTGCTATTTGGACAGCTGTAAGCCTCACCTGGAACTACTTTAAGCTATGCTGCAGCTTAGAGTAAGTGTGGTCCCAGTGGTAAATCCTCCTTTTGCATTTCTTCTGCCAATTTTCCATTCCTTTACACTAGACAACCCATAGTTTTCTAATTCCTGTTACCATGTACAAAGGGCTGCCACAAAGCTGTGTGGTTTCAAATGAACAACTCAACAACAAACACATTGTAAAGGGGGCCAGTACCTGCCAGATTAACGTTTCACAGCCACAGCATGAAGTCCATCAAGTCCAACACAGTTTTTCTGTTCTGAAGACAACAGTCCATCTTAAATGCTGAATCCTTCAACACGCTCCATCTTCTTCTTCTCAAGTTTCTAAGTTGGAAATAACGGTCATCAGAAGGTCACACAGACAAAGAACAACAGTCTCCTCAAGAATGCAAAACATTAGGTGTTAATGTGTTCTCATTCAGCCTGCGGAAGACACTCAGGTTTTCAAGTACTTTCCAACAATACCTTGAAGAGAAAGTGCATAAAGTTTAAGTGTTTCTAAAAACTGATTTTAGCTGAAGCTGACAAGGTTTGAGATGGCATATAACTACCCCAACAAGACGCACTTACTTCACCAAGAAACAGTCAGTGTTTGTGTCAGGGTAATCATTCTGATGAGATAATTAAACAGGTGGAAAGGGAATCCTGGATTGCAATCTGTTGAATAAAACTATGCTTTACATTTTTGCATTGTGGGCATTGTCACAACCAAGACAACCCCAAAGAGAAGCACTTGTGAAGAAAAGAATCAACAGTGGTTCCTTTGAGGTGATCTGAGAGTGATTTAAGACTAAACATGATCAATCAGCTTTCAATCAGTTTACTTCATGAAGATTTGGAACAGACAAGGACACAGTTCTTTGTAACTTTTAACTGGGCACTGTTAAAATATTATTCAATTCAAGATAAAACCTGGATTCAATCCTACTTTCAGATCAACAAGAGTCTGAATCCATAATGGATCCTGAAAGGATGTCTTTCCACTGTGAGGAAAATGTGCAGTTTTTCTCAAGTCAGGACAGAAAGACACCCCAACTTTCAAGCACTTTCCAACAATTCCTTCAAAGAAAGTGCATAAAGTTGAAGAATATCGCATACTGAAATTTCCAAAGGCATATATGGCTGAAGAAGACAAATGTCCAGAGGACATATAACTACCCCAACAAGAAGCACTTACTGTAGCGAGAAACAAAGTCAGTGTTTGTGTCGGGGTAATTATTCTGAACAGATATGTAAAGCGTCCTGTGAATCCTGGACTGCAATGTGTTGAATATAAACTATGCTTTATTTTCAATTTTACATTGCATTGTGGACTTTGTCACAACCGAGACAACCCCAAAGAGAAGCACTTGTGAAGAAAAGAATCAACAGTGGTTCCTTTGAGGTGATCTGAGAGTGATTTAAGACTAAACATGATCAATCACACTAATATCGTACTAATCATACTAATATGATATATTTTAATACACAATTTAGAAACTGTATTGCTGCTGTTGCTAAGCAACACCAAGCAAGTTTCAAGTTCTATACTGACATCATCTGAATGGGTGGGGCTGATTTCTTGCTTTGATGCTCTGTGACATCATTATGATACCTTTTATCCATATACAAGAGGCAAGTTTCCATCTGCAGATCCTGACTACGAATTGATGGACGACATCCACAATGACTACCTCCCGCATTATTTTCCAGCTCATTTCCAGGATAACGGTAAGTGTATCTCTGCCAAGTACTTCCGTGATGAGGATTAGCTGGGATTGCTGATGAAAATTCATGAACAAAGTATGAAACAAAAACACAAGATCAACATTTGGAGTCACAAGACAGAAATCTCACTGGAATACCATCTTTCTGCAGCCTTGTGGAAGCTAGAAGCAAGAGTGTGCCTGTTTGAGGGAGGCTTCATGCAAAATCGTCATCAGCTAGCGTCGGTCGAGTTAGTCTCTTCCAACCATTTTGACTGAATTTCGCTAACGTCACACGTGATGTGAAGGATACACAACGAGGATGGGACTCAAACCCGTGCGTGCAAAGCGCAATGGATTAGCAATCCATTGCCTTAAACACTCGGGCACCTTGTCCTCCATCCTGTACATTTGCTGTCTGAAAACATTCTTGTACATTAGTTAGTTCTTCATGTACATACTGTGACAACACCAAAACTGAGAAGCAAAAGAAGACTAATTAACTGGAAGCGAGTTAACGCAACTGAACAAAACTGAGTTGAAGTTGACATCACACAGTAAGAGTTGAGGTCAAATCATTGCCAGATATGACAAAAATGGTATCCGACAAACATAGATCTGGCGCATGATTGAGTTAGTAAGAGTTAGCATCTCAGTTTACTTCGTGAAGGGGAATTAGCTCAATTGGGCAGAGCGCTCGCTTTGCATGTGAGAAGCAACAATGTCCGTATTCTCCACAAGATTTTTACTAGCCCTTGTGATAGTGAGCAATGGCTGTTGAAGAATGTTTGGCTTGCTTCAATTTAAAAAAAAATACACAGATGTGATAATAAAATAAAACCTAATGTGATTGGAAACAATAAATGCAGGCCAAGTAGGGGAAGACCCAAAATAAACAAACAGCCACAACATAAATAATACCAAGTTAAACAATTAATGTCTACAATCTGTTGAATACAAACTATGTTTTAGTTTGAATTACATCTTTGCATTGTAGACATTGACAGAACCAAGACAACCCCAACAAGAAGCACTTACTGCAGCGATAAACAAAGTCAGTGTTTGTGTCGGGGTAATTATTCTGACCAGATATATAAAGCGTCGTGTGAATCCTGGACTGCAATGTGTTGAATATAAGCTATGCTTTATCAAGTCAGTGCCTGTTTTAAGGTCATTTTGCAGACCAAATCCTGAAAAACACCATTTGGATCAAAAGCTCACAAGAGAGATAGAAGCACTTATGGACACTATTCAGCATCAGCTTGTCCGTTTGAGGGATTCTCCGTGCAATATCTTCATCAGCTAGCGTTTATCCACAATGACTGCGTTTATCCACAATGACTAGTAGCTTACAGAAGTTGTGAAGTGGTCGCAGAGGTAGTTTTGCATAATTGGAGACACAAAAAATGGCCCAGACAGGAGGGGAAATTGAGTGGCTCCCAGCATGTCAGCCTTTTGTCTACAGGGGTTGGGGAAAACAAAGAATGTTTCAGGTGTGAGCTTAAGGTGTGAGAGGGAAAGCAACTGAAGAGAGCTCATTTGTCTTCTGTATGCAAACGGTATGCAGTGTCTGCCATTTGCTACAAACAGTCTTTGATTAAGTCAGAGTTGGGAGTTGATTTTGCAGGAGCAGTGGCTTCACTGGATTTTCTCAGACACAGGCCCTTCTCTTAACTAAATCCATATTTAAAAGAAGAAGTGACATAAAACAGTTGAATTTCTTTCACAGTCTTGGGGACATTGCACACTCTGACAGAGGTTTAAGTGCTAGTATGAAAAAGAACCCTGACTTTCTTGTAGAGCTGAACTGGAGCGCTTGAACTGGAGTGCTTTAAGAAAAAAGGATAGAATTTGATGGAATGGGAATGAGATAGCCTTTGACTTAAGTCATGTGTAAATCTTTGTCATTTCTGGCTTAACGCTGTCCAACAGGGGGACCATTCCAAGGTTGAATGGACTTGAACAGATATGCTTTAAAGAGGAGGAACTCCAAGGTAACTGGCTTGATAGTCCGAAGGCCAGCCAAGCATTGATTTTGTGTAGCAGCCAGTTCCAACGTAGGGTAGGTGCAGGGGAACTGGAGCCTGTCCCAACAAAGGCAAGAATTAGACAGGCTAGAGCTTTTCTCTGCCTAGACTCACAATTTGTGCAGAGTTTCAGTTTTGAGGCCTCATTGGTGCAGTAGGTAGCACATCAGTCTCATAATCTAAAGGTTGTGAGTTAAAGCCTCACACAGGGCATGTATTTTCACCTCTTTGCACTTTCATTCAACTGCAATCACATCAAGCAGACAGAACCATCTATGAAACCAGTGTTTGCAGCTCACGGGTGTCCAGAGTCTTTCCTTTAGGGCCGCTGTTCTGCAACTTTTCCATGTCTTCCTGATCCAGCATACCTCAAGTACATTCAATGGATCAGTGTATTGTATTAAACTGGAATACAGAGTTAAACAATTAATGTCAATGTTTTCCAAGAAAAATTCCAACGCGCTAAATTTCCAGCTCCATCTCCTGAAACGCCTGAACAAGTGCGTAAACACCCTCAGCCCAAAGATGTTGGGAAGTCTGCCAGGATAGAAAAACTATTGAATATTGATTTAACACAATTGGAATAACACAGAGTTGAGTTTGACACCACACAGTAAGGCTTGAGGTCAAAACATTCGCAGATACGAAAAATGACATCAAACATTGACAAACACGCTGAAAGAGTCAGCATTTGAGTTTCCCAAGCACATGTGGCAAAGGGGAATTAGCTCAAGTGGTAGAGCGCTCACTTTGCATGTGAGAGGTAATGGCATCGATGCCCATATTCTCCACAAGACTTTTACCAGTTCTTGGTAAATTAGGCAGCTATTGAAAGCAAAATTAAAAAAAATAAAACATCTGAAAATAAGAGAAGCAAAAGTGTGATGACAGACTATAGAAAAACTAACCCCACTGCAGCAAGAAACATGTTTCCAAAGACATTCAGCCAAAGCATACTAGGCTCTACAACTGCCCCACCAAGTAACAGTTGGTGAGTGGGTCATAATTATGACCAGAAACAAGTGTCACATAAACTATGCTTTAGTTTCAATTTTACTTTGCATTGTTGACATTGTCACAACCAAGACAACCCCAAAGAGAAGCACTTGTGAAAGCCAGAAGCATGAGTGTATCTGTTTGACAAAGGCTCCATCCAGTTTACTTCCTGCAGGTCATGTTGGTCAAACCAAATTGGGATTTAAGCACATCTTCAGTATTTTGCAGTTTGAAAAGAACTGGGATTTCCAAATCCAGTCCTTGAGCGTTGATATCCTGAAGGTATTGGAACTTTCCCTGCAGAAACACACCTGATTTAAATGAATGGATCGTGAATAGACTTTTGCAGAATTTGACAAATAACTGTGGAGATGAATTTGATTTGAATAAGATGTCTTGCAGCAAGGAAACAATCAATTCCTTGAATATAATTAAACTATCCTTTACATTTTGGGGTGTCATTAATAAGGTGGGGCTATTTTGGAAGTACCAGTGTGTGTTGCTTTGAGTTTGTTTAGAGATCACTAGTGCCACAAGCAAACACGACGAGGATGGGACTCCAACCCATGCGTGCAAAGCAAAATGGATTAGCAGTCCATCGCCTTAACCACTCGGCCACCTCCTCCTGCCCACTGTACAGTTGCTGTCTGAAAACCTTGTACACTAGTTTTTTTTTTTTGTTTTGTTTTTTTTTTTTTCCATTGTACATCCTGTGACAAAACCGAAACTGGGAAGCAAACTATTTAACTGGAAGCAAGTTAACACAACTGAAAAAACAATGAGTTGGGTTTGACATCACACACTTGAGGTCAAATCATGGCCAGATATGACAAAATGGGATCCGACAAACATAGATCAGGCGCATGACTGAGTTAGCAAGAGTGAGCATCTCAGTCAAGGGGAATTAACTCAAGTGGTAGAGCGCTCGCTTAGCATGTGAGAGGTAACGGGATCAATGCCCGTATTCTCCACAAGATTTTCACTAGAGCTTCCTGTGATTGTGAACAATGGCTTTTGAATGTTTGGCTTGCTTCAACTTAAAAACCATACAAAGATGCAATGATAAACTAATGTGATTGGAAGCCATCAAACATTGACCAATAAATGGTGGACACCCGAAAGGAACAAACACAATAGAAGTAACCCATCAATATAGCATGCTAAAATGATGCATGCCTCCTGACATTGTGATGGCATAACATTACATGAAAGTGCTATTTGGACAGCTGTAAGCCTCATAGTTCCAGTGCTGTGGAGCGATGCTGCAGCTTAGAGTAAGTGTGGTCCCAGTGGTAAATCCACCTTTTGCATTTCTTCTGCCAATTTTCCATTCCTTAACACTAGACAACCCATAGTTTTCTAATTCCTGTTACCATGTACAAAGGGCTGCCACAAAGCTGTGTGGTTTCAAATGAACAACTCAACAACAAACACATTGTAAAGGGGGCCAGTACCTTCCAGATTAACGTTTCACAGCCACAGCATGAAGTCCAGCACAGTTTTTCTGTTCTGAAGACAACAGTCCATCTTAAATGCTGAATCCTTCAACACGCTCCATCTTCTTCTTCTAAAGTTTCTAAGTTGGAAGTAATGGTCATCAGAAGGTCACACAAACAAAAAACAGTCTCCTCAAGAATGTAAAACATTAGATGTTAATGTGTTCTATTTCAGCCTGCAGAAGAACCTCAGGTTTTCAAGCACTTTCCAACAATACCTTGAAGAGAAAGTGCAGAAAGTTTAAGTGTTTCTAAAAACTGACTTTAGGTGAAGCTGACAAGGTTTGAGATGGCATATAACTACCCCAACAAGAAGCACTTATAATTAAACAGGTGGCAAGGGAATCCTGGATTGCAATCTGTTGAATAAAACTATGCTTTGAATTTTTGCATTGTGGACATTGTCACAACCAAGACAACCCCAAAGAGAAGCACTTGTGAAGAAAAGAATCAACAGTGGTTCCTTTGAGGTGATCTGAGAGTGATTTAAGACTAAACATGATCAATCACACTATTATCGTACTAATCATACTAATATGATTTATTTTAATACACAATTTAGAAACTGTATTGCTGCTGTTGCTAAGCAACACCAAGCAAGTTTCAAGTTCTATACTGACATCATCTGAATGGGTTGGGCTGATTTCTTGCTTTGATGCTCTGTGACCTTTTATCCATATACAAGAGGCAAGTTTCCATCTGCAGATCCTGACTACGAAGTGATGGACGACATCCACAATGACTACCTCCTGCATTATTTTCCAGCTGATTTCAAGGATAACGGTAAGTGTATCTCTGCCAAATACTTCCGTGACTGGAGCGTCAGACTGGAACGGAAATTGTATTTTTAGTGCTAGTGTAAATGCATAAATATGGCACCAGGATGAACCAGAACAAGAAGTGACATCACACACTTTTATGACATTTGAATTGTGTTCCAAATATTACATGCAAAGATCAAACAGTGACATATCAAAGAGTACTATGACATCATAACGGAGTTATTCTCCAAATGTACCACAATGAAATGGAAGTGCAAGAGTTTACAGCACCTGGTATTCCTAGGCGGTCTCCCATTCATGTAGTGACCAGGCTAAACTCTGCTTCGCTTCCGAGATCAGACGAGATCGGCGTTTTCAGGGTGGTGTGGCCATAAGTGGCAGGCTGGAACGGAAATTGTATTTTTATTGCTAGACTAAAGGCATAACTATGGCACCAGGATGAACCACAACAAGAAATGACATCACACACTTTTATGACATTTGAATTGTGTTCCAAATATTACATGCAAAGATCAAACAGTGACATATCAAAGAGTACTATGACATCATAACGGAGTTATTCTCCAAATGTACCACAATGAAATGGAAGTGCAAAAGCTTACAGCACCTGGTATTCCCAGGTGGTCTCCCATTCAAGTTCTGGATCAGGCTAAACTCTGCCTTGCTTCAGAAATTAGGCGTTTTCTGGGTGGTGTGGCCGTAAGCGTCAGACTGAAACAGAAATTGTATTTTTATTGCTAATGAAAATGCATAAATATGGCACCAGGATGAACCAGAACAAGGAGTGACATCACAAACTTTTATGACATTTGAATCGTGCTCCAAATATTACATACAAAGATCAAACAGTGACATATCAAAGAGTGCTATGACGTCATAACGGAGTTATTCTCCAAATGTACCACAATGAAATGGAAGTGCAAAAGCTTACAGCACCTGGTATTCCCAGGCGGTCTTCCATTCAAGTACTGACCAGGCCCAACTCCTCTTTGCTTCCGAGATCAGACAAGATCGGGCGTTTTCAGGGTGGTGTGGCCGTAAGCGTCAGACTGGAACGGAAATAATATTTTTATTGCTAGTGTAAAGGAATAAATATGGCACAAGGATGAATCAGAACAAGAAGTGACATCACACACTTTTATGACATTTGAATTGTGCTCCAAATATTACATACAAAGATCAAACAGTGACATATCAAAGAGTACTATGACATCATAATGGAATTATTCTCCAAATACCCCACACTGAAATGGAAGTGCAAAAGCTTACAGCACCTGGTATTCCCAGGCGGTCTTCCATTCAAGTACCGAACAGGCCCAACTCTGCTAGGCTTCTGAGATCAGACGGGATCGGGCGTTTTCAGGGTGGTGTAGCTGTAAGCGTCAGACTGGAAGGGAAATTGTATTTTTATTGCTACTGTAAAGGCATAAATATGGCACCAGGATGAACCAGAACAAGAAGTGACACCACACACGTTTATGACTATTGAATTGTGCTCCCAATATTACATACAAAGATGAAACAGTGACATATCAAAGAGTGCTATGAGATTATAACAGAATTATTCTCCAAATATCCCACACTGAAATGGACGTGCAAAAGCTTACAGCACCTGGTGTTCCCAGTTGGTCTCCCATTCAAGTACTGACCAGGCCCAACTCTGCTTTGCTTCCGAGATCAGACGAGATCAGGCGTTTTCAGGGTGGTGTGGCCGTAAGCGTCAGACTGGAGTGGAAACTGTATTTTTATTGCTACTGTATAGGCATAAATATGGCACCAGGATGAACCAGAACAAGAAGTGACACCACACACGTTTATGACTATTGAATTGTGCTCCCAATATTACATACAAAGATGAAACAGTGACATATCAAAGAGTGCTATGAGATTATAACAGAATTATTCTCCAAATATCCCACACTGAAATGGACGTGCAAAAGCTTACAGCACCTGGTGTTCCCAGTTGGTCTCCCATTCAAGTACTGACCAGGCCCAACTCTGCTTTGCTTCCGAGATCAGACAAGATCAGGCGTTTTCAGGGTGGTGTGGCCGTAAGCGTCAGACTGGAGTGGAAACTGTATTTTTATTGCTAGAGTAAAGGCATAACTATGGCACCACAACAAGAAGTGACATCACACAATTTTATGACATTTGAATTGTGTTCCAAATATTACATGCAAAGATCAAACAGTGACATATCAAAGAGTACTATGACGTCATAACGGAGTTATTCTCCAAATGTACCACAATGAAATGGAAGTGCAAAAGCTTACAGCACCTGGTATTCCCAGGCGGTCTTCCATTCAAGTACTGACCAGGCCCAACTCCTCTTTGCTTCCGAGATCAGACAAGATCGGGCGTTTTCAGGGTGGTGTGGCCGTAAGCGTCAGACTGGAACGGAAATAATATTTTTGTTGCTAGTGTAAAGGAATAAATATGGCACAAGGATGAACCAGAACAAGAAGTGACATCACACACTTTTATGACATTTGAATTGTGTTCCAAATATTACATGCAAAGATCAAACAGTGACATATCAAAGAGTGCTATGATGTCATAACGGAGTTATTCTCCAAATGCACCACAATGAAATGGAAGTGCAAAAGCTTACAGCACCTGGTATTCCCAGACGGTCTTCCATTCAAGTACTGAACAGGCCCAACTCTGCTAGGCTTCTGAGATCAGACGGGATAGGGCGTTTTCAGGGTGGTGTAGCTGTAAGCGTCAGACTGGAACGGAAATTGTATTTTTATTGCTAGTGTAGAGGAATAAATATGGCACAAGGATGAACCAGAACAAGAAGTGACATCACACACTTTTATGACATTTGAATTGTGCTCCAAATATTACATACAAAGATCAAACAGTGACATATCAAAGAGTACTATGACATCATAATGGAATTATTCTCCAAATACCCCACACTGAAACGGAAGTGCAAAAGCTTACAGCACCTGGTATTCCCAGGCGGTCTTCCATTCAAGTACCGAACAGGCCCAACTCTGCTAGGCTTCTGAGATCAGACGGGATCGGGCGTTTTCAGGGTGGTGTAGCTGTAAGCGTCAGACTGGACGGGAAATTGTATTTATATTGCTACTGTAAAGGCATAAATATGACACCAGGATGAACCAGAACAAGAAGTGACATCACACACGTTTATGACATTTGAATTGTGCTCCAAATATTACATGCAAAGATCAAACAGTGACATATCAAAGAGTACTATGACATCATAACGGAGTTATTCTCCAAATGTACCACAATGAAATGGAAGTGCAAAAGCTTACAGCACCTGGTATTCCCAGGCGGTCTCCCATTCAAGTACCGAACAGGCCTAACTCTGCTAGGCTTCTGAGATCAGACGGGATCGGGCGTTTTCAGGGTGGTGTAGCTGTAAGCGTCAGACTGGAACGGAAATTGTATTTTCATTGCTAATGTAAAGGCATAAATATGGCACCAGGATGAACCAGAACAAGAAGTGACACCACACACGTTTATGACTATTGAATTGTGCTCCAAATATTACATACAAAGATCAAACAGTGACATATCAAAGAGTACTATGACATCATAATGGAATTATTCTCCAAATACCCCACACTGAAATGGAAGTGCGAAAGCTTACAGCACCTGGTATTCCCAGGCGGTCTTCCATTCAAGTACTGAACAGGCCCAACTCTGCTAGGCTTCTGAGATCAGACGGGATAGGGCGTTTTCAGGGTGGTGTAGCTGTAAGCGTCAGACTGGAACGGAAAGTGTATTTTTATTGCTAGTGTAGAGGAATAAATATGGCATAAGGATGAACCAGAACAAGAAGTGACATCACACACTTTTATGACATTTGAATTGTGCTCTCAATATTACAATCAAAGATCAAACAGTGACATATCAAAGAGTGCTATGAGATTATAACAGAATTATTCTCCAAATATCCCACACTGAAATGGACGTGCAAAAGCTTACAGCACCTGGTGTTCCCAGGTGGTCTCCTATTCAAGTACTGACCAGGCCCTACTCTGCTTTGCTTCCGATATCAGACGAGATCAGGCGTTTTCAGGGTGGTGTGGCCGTAAGCGTCAGACTGGAGCGGAAAGTGTATTTTTATTGCTAGAGTAAAGGCATAACTATGGCACCACAACAAGAGGTGACATCACACACTTTTATGACATTTGAATTGTGCTCCAAATATTACATACAAAGATCAAACAGTGACATATCAAAGAGTACTATGACATCATAACGCAGTTATTCTCCAAATGTCCCACAATGAAATGGACGTGCAAAAGCTTACAGCACCTGGTATTCCCAGGCGGTCTCCCATTCAAGTATTGACCAGGCCCAACTCTGCTTCGCTTCCGAGATTAGACAAGATCTGGCGTTTTCAGGGTGGTGTGGCCGTAAGCGTCAGAATGAAACGGAAATTGTATTTTTAATAAAAGATTAAAATTTGACACTGATCAAACAATCACAGATCCAGAAGGCAGATTTTTAATAGTTACATTATCTATTTAAAATGTTAAGTTAACTATTGCAAATGTTTATGGCCCAAATGTTGATGACTCCTCCTTTTTTCACTACCTCTTTACTTCGCTCTATGATCACTTAGATAACACAATCATTGTAGCAGGGGACTTAAATGTTATTCTTGACAAATACAGTTCATCAGGGAAGTATCGAGGTTGGAAATCAGCTGAAACGGTTAAACAGTACATGAAGGATTTTGGTCTTTGCGATGCATGGCGCTCTCATCACCCGACACTGAGAGAATACACTTTCTTCTCTTCAGTTCACCATACCTATTCTAGACTAGATTACTTCCTAATCAGCAGTTCACTCATGAGTGACATATCAGAGATAAAGATCCATCCCATAATCATCAGTGATCATGCACCTGTATCATTAACCCTTAGAAGTAAAAACTGTAAGCCAGCCACTAGAAACTGCAGATTTAATACATCATTACTTACAGATTCTGAGTTTATCAGTTACTTTAAAAGAGAATGGTCCTCATATCTAGAAAACAATAACAGACCAGAAACTTCAGTGTGTGTTCTGTGGGAAGCAGGAAAAGCAGTAATGAGAGGGAAAATAATATCCTTCTCTTCCCATAAGAAAAAGAAGGAAACTTTGAGAACATCAAAATTAGAACTCAGAATTAAATCACTAGAGGAAGCTTACCATGTCTCCCCAGAAGAACACACACTGAATGATATTAGAAAAGCCAAATTAGAACTTAATGAAATAATAGATAAAAGAACACAATTCATGGTGCAAAGACTTCGATTGGACAATTTTGAACATGGTAACAAATCTGGAAAGTTCCTGGCTAACCAACTAAAGGCAAATAAGGAGAAAATAACCATGTCCTCTATAAAAGATTCAGAAGGAAATATCAGCCATGATCCTGACATGATAAACAATACTTTCAAAGAATTTTACAAAGCATTATATTCATCACAAATAAATCCAACAGATGAGAATATTAACCAATTTCTTAGCAGCATCAATCTTCCTAAAATAAATCAGGAAAATAAAATGGCTCTAGATTCACCTATTTCAGTTCATGAGCTCCATGAAGCCCTCCATCGTATGCCAAATAATAAAGCACCAGGTCCAGATGGTTATCCAGCTGAATTCTACAAAGAATTCTGGACCACACTGGCTCCAACCTTTTACAGCATGGTATTAGAAATAAAGGAAAAGCAAAAAATACCCTCCAATATGAACTTGGCGAATATTTCGGTCCTATTAAAACCAGGAAAGGACCCTACACTCCCATCCAGTTATCGTCCAATTTCATTAATAAACGTAGATCTCAAAATAATCAGCAAAGCTCTAGCCAGAAGGATAGAGAAAATAACCCCTTCCATTATTCACCCTGATCAAACAGGCTTTATAAAAGGTAGACATTCCTACACTAACATGCGCAGATTAATTAACATAATAGATTATTCAACTCTACACAATCTGAAGTCCACAGTTATATCTTTAGATGCCGAAAAAGCATCTGACCGTGTAAACTGGAAACTTTTATTTGCAACTTTAAAAGAATTTGGGTTTGGGTCATCATTTATTGACTGGATAAAAATATTATACAACAACCCAAATGCAAGTGTGAAGACCAATGACAAAACTTCTCCAAACTTCTGCTTACAGAGAGGCACCAGACAGGGCTGCCCACTTTCTCCATCACTCTTTGCCATTTTTATTGAACCTCTGGCAGCTGCCATAAGACAAAATCCAGAAATCAAAGGAATTCAAGCTAAAAATATTGAACATAAAATTAGTCTTTATGCAGATGACATTTTACTTTTCCTTAACAACTCACAAACAACACTTTCTCAAACAATCACACTAATTAATACATTCTCTTCAATATCAGACTATTCTATTAACTGGTTAAAGACTACAGCAATGCCCATTAACTGTGACTTTAAAAACATATCTAACACCACTATACAGTCAGGAAATATTAGTTATTTAGGTATAATAATATCTCCCAGACTAACCGAACTAATAAAGTTAAATCATGATCAGCTAATAAAAACAGTGGAGGATGACCTCTCAAGGTGGAACCGCTTGCCCATATCACTTATGGGGAGGGTTTCCACTGTTAAAATGATGGTTTTACCAAAAGTTAATTACCTTTTCTCAATGGTTCCCATCAGACCATCCTCCACTTGGTTTAAATCACTAGACTCCCACATATCCAGATTTCTCTGGAAAAACAAGCCATCCCGCATTAGTCTAAAAACTTTACAACAGACCAAAGACAGAGGTGGGTTGGACCTGCCAAATTTTAATCAATATTTCTTATGTAATAGGCTGCAATGCATCTCCAAGTGGCTTAATCCAAGTTCTTTGGATGAGCCATGGCTGGATGTTGAGCAAGCATTGTGTGAGGATTTAGTCATCTCTGATTTACCATTCATCAGCTCAACTGTCAAGTCATATAAGTGTTTTAAAAGCATTAACATCAGCTCCAGTTTAACGGCTTGGTGGGAATTCCTGAAAGTAACCAAGTCTGCGCTTATTCCATGTAAGCTCACACCCATCTGGAACAATCCTGACTTCCTGCAAAACAAAAAGATGATAAACTTCCCTCGGTGGAAGAATAAAGGAGTAAAGCAGTTAGAACATATAGTAGAAAATGGAAACTTTCTGCAATTTGATGCAATTTCTTCACGGTATGAATTCAGCAGCACCAAATTCTTAGAATACCACCAACTTAAATCTATTATAAGTAAGAAATACACCACTGATCAACTAAACTTACAGTTACCTATAAGGGTTGCAGAATTCCTAAATCTTAAGGCCCCGAAGCTACTATCCAAAATATACAGATTACTATTGAAGCTAGAAGATTCCATCTCTCTCCCAACTTCTAAATGGGAAGCAGACTTATCCAGCAACTTCAATCAAAATGAATGGTCACAAATCTGCTCAAACACATTCAAAATGACTAAGAATTCAAGCATGCAATTAATACAATTCAAAATTCTACACAGAACTCATTATACGGGACACAGGATGTTCAAGATGGGTCTGTTACACTCACATATCTGTTCACACTGTACTGACAACATGATTGACAGCTACTACCATGCCTTATGGTCTTGTCCACCTGTCCAGAGATTCTGGCTCCAGGTATGTAAAGATCTGTCAGACTGGTTTAAATGTAATATCCCTGCAAACCCCAAATTGTGCCTATTGAGTCACTTAGGTGAAAATAACATAGGGTTTAATTTAGCAAAACCAATCCTCAGCAGCCTGTGCATTGCAAAGAAAACTATCCTTGTGAACTGGAAAAGCAAACAGAATCTGTGTATCCAGCAGTTTAGAAATCTGTTATTAGATTACATCAGCATGGAAATGATGTCTGCCTCCTCAAAGGATCAGTCAGCTGAATTTCACTCTCTCTGGTCTCCTGTGATCAGCTCCATCACTTAGTGTAGGGGGGAGAGTGTGACCTCATCCCGCTCGGGGCTGGGGAGTGGCTGGGTGGCTCAGGTGGCTATGGGTCTGGGGTGGACCCCTGGACGGGGATCTTGGCTGCTTCATTACTGGGGGGGCTAGGTTTCCAGACCTGGCGGGAGGCCTTGGGTTGATCAATGGTTGGAGTTGCCTTTTGGCGGTGGGGCGAGGTCGCTGGCGGGGGCTGGATCGGCGGGTATTGGCTCCGTGACGGGTGGCCGTGCCGCTGTGGGGTGGGCGGGGTGCGGGTCCTGGGCTCCGGTGCCCGGGGCTGTCCCCTGCTTCTCGGGGATGGCGGGTCGGCCCTGCCGTGGGGGGGTTGGGCTGACCTGGACCTGCCGCTGCAGTGGGGGCGGGTCCGTGCCCTGGTGCCCGGCAGAGGGACCCGGGCCCAAGATAGTTGAGGATGGGGGGGTGCCTGTGTATATATGGGGTGTGTATGGAGGAGTGTAGTGGTACATGAATGTATGGGGGGTGGGGGGTGGGGGGGGGATTGTGGGAGTGTGTTGAGGCATGTATGTGTGGGGGTGTACGTATGAGGGAGTGCGGTGGTGTATATGCGGGGTGTGTATAGAGGATTGTAGCGGTACATGAAGGTATAGGGGGTGAGGGGTGTGTGTATGCGGGAGTGTGTGAGGGGTGTTGGGGTGGAGGTTTAGGGGACTGTGATAGTACATGAGTCTGTGGGGTGTAGGAGGTGTGTGGTGGTTTATATGTGGGGGGTTTATGGGGAGTGTAGTGGAGCATGAGTTTGTGGGGGGTAGGGTTGTGTGTAAGGGGGAGTGTGTTAGGGCATGTAGGTGTGGGGGTGGAGGTTTTGGGGCGTGTGATAGTACATGATTGTGTGGGGGGTTGGGGTTGTGAATGAAGGAGTGGGTGGTGTGTGTGTGTGTGTGTGTGTGTGTGTGTGGGAAGGGGTAAGGGCTTGTGTGTGGATAATCTGGTGTTAAATGCATGGGAGATAGGGGTGTGTATATAGAGGAGTATTGAGATGCATGTGTATGGGGGGTAGTGGCCCGTGTGTAGGGGGGAGTGGGGGGGTGCATGTGTATGTAGGTGTATAGGGGGGTGAAGGGTCATGATTATGAAGGGGGTAGGACTTCAGTGAGAGAAGTGGGGAGTTGTAGTGGTTTGTTCTAGGGTAGGTAGAATGAGAAGGGGTGTTTTGTGATGGGCAGGGGGGTGAGTGGGATGTAGGGTTTTGGAGGTGGACTAATCTTTTGGCCGTGTATCTGTTAGAATGGGTGTGTATGTGTATAGATGTATGTGTGGGTCTGTAGGTGTGCATGTGTGTGTAGATGTGTGTGTATACCAGGCTGATGGTGAGGGGGTGTGAATGTGTTGGTGTGTAAAGGAGAAGGGAATGCAACGTGTCTCTGGGTGGGGGCGTCTCCTAGGGGTGTGGGGGCGGTGAGCCCTTGGTCTGTCTCTCCTTCTCCCGCCCCTCCTCTTCTTTGCCCCCCCCCCCCCCCCCCCCACTTTTGCATGTGGTTCGTTGGTGCCTTCTGGGGCCGGTGGCGGCTCCTTTATTGGGGTTGCTGAGGGCCCTGGTTGTTGGGGCAGCTGCCCTTGGCCTGTCCTGGCCTTCGGGGGCCCCGGGAATGGGGGACGTGCCTCGTGCCGCAGGTGGCTCATCTTCTTGAGGGAGGCGCGCTTCCCTCGGGACCTAAATCCCCGGACCCCCCTCCTTCCCTTCTTCCACCACACACAGGCAGGGCGTTGGGAGGTGGACACGTTGATCTGGTTTCGATCGCTGCACCCAGCATCGGTTCACCTCCCAGTTTTAATTACACTTAGTCAACATAACACAAAAAAACACACACTGACAACACATGGACATATTTTGGGGGGCGGGCCATGCAGTGTGCGGTGGGCGGGGCTGCTTTGGTGGTCCCGCTCCCAACATGATGTGGTTACTTCTTCCCAATTTTAATTGCAAACAACACACACTTCACAATCATTCATAAGCTGGGAGGGAGGGGGTGACAATGGGGTCCTGCCACGCCCCTATTTCTGGGGCTGTGCCGGAGGAGTTTGGGCGGGGGAGTGGTGCTGTTCAGGGGGCCTGGGTCTGGGCTGGCCTGGCGGGGGTGGGAATGCTGCTGGCCCTGGGTGGTGCTGGATCGGCTGCATGTGTGGGGTGGTGGGGGGGGGCGTTGACGGGGGTGGGGGGTAGTTGTGGGGCCCTGATCGGGGCCCTCCTATCCCCTGCTCCCCCGGGGGTATCTCACAGGGGACACGTTGGGAAAGAAAGGTGAGGGCGTGCATGAGCCAATGGATGAAGTGGTGAATGAATGTTAGGGTAGAGGGGGGGTGGGGGGGATCAGGGTGAAAGAATTTAGGATGGCCGCTGGGATAGGAGGAAGGGGGGGTGTATGCAGATGGGTGGGGGTGCGTATGTGGGGTTATGTTGGTGGTACGGGGGAGTGATGGGGTGGGTGTACAATGAGGACTGTGAATGTGGATAGAGGGGTGTAGGGAGGTATGTGTGTGTGTAGAGTGGGGTATGCGTGTATGGAAGAATGGGTGATTATAGAGGGAGCAGGGATGTGTGTGTGAGGGGGTGTGTGTGTATAAAGAACGGGGGTAGGAGAGTGTGAGTTTGAGCGTGTGTAAGAGAATGGGTGTATAGGGTGTGTTTAAGGAGGAAGTGTGGATGCGTGTGGGTGTGGGTGGGGGTAGGTGGGTGGGTGCATGTGTGTGTGTGTGTGTGCACATGTGTGTGTGTGCACATGTGTGTGCGTGTGTGTGCACATGTGTGTGCGTATGTGTGTGTGTGTGCGTGGGTGCGTGGAGGGTCTTGGTGCTCGGGGAGCGCTACTGGTGCGCTGGGGTGCGGCCTGGCTGCCGCTCGGTGGCGGTCTGGGGATCCCGGCCCTCCGTCGGTGTGGGCTGGGCCCTCTGCCTGCGGGGGTGGGGGGTTGCTTCTGGGCTCTTGGGGCCGTGGGGCCCGCGCTCTGTCTGCCCTGGGTGGCCGGTGCCCGGCGGGGCCGGTCCTCGCTGGTCCGGGCCTGCTGGGGCCTGTTCCCCCTGACTGCGGGGGACTCTGGCTGGGACCCCCCTCTGCCTCCTCCTGGGTCGGTGCATGGCTGGCTCCAGGGTGGGGCGGTTGGGGTCTGCGCCTGGGGATGGCTGCCGATGGCCCGGGTCTCGGGGGTACTCCTGGCGTGCCTCTTGCCTTTGTGTGGGAGGGGTCACACTGGCATGATCACCTTTTCCGGAACACGTTCCACTCTGCATGTTCTGCATGTGACACAGTCACCGAGTCGTCTGCAGGTTTATTCACTAACAGCAGCTAGTTTTCTCATTTATGTTTGTTTCTCATTTATATTTAACTTTTTAGATTCATAGTTTAGTTACTATGATCTAAAGTTGGCTTGTATGTGTATGTATATGTGTTAATACTGGCAAGTGCGTATATGTTTGTACGTGTGTATGTGTGTGTATGTGTGTGCATAGAGGTGTGTGTGTATATGTATGTATGTGTATATGTATATGTGTACATATGTATATATATGTGTATATATTTATATTATGTGTATACGTGTGTGTATATGTATGTGTATGTATGCGTATGTATGTGTGTGTATATGTATGTGTGTGCCTGTATGTGTGTATGTATACATCTGTAGGTTGTTTTCTTTCTTTTTGTTTTTGGATTATTTTTTAGTTGTTTTTTTTCTCTCCCTTTTCTCTCCCTTTATCTCTTTCCCTTTTCTTATGAGGTGTTTTTTCTCCTTTCTCTTTCTGTCTTTTGTCTGTCCTCTCTGGTCCAGCAGTACAAACTCTACAATTCAAACAACAATACAAAATAAACATAGAAATAAAATAAAAATTCAGAAAGTCAAGGGGATCATTATATCTATAAAGCTTCCCTTGGCAGAGAAAATTTGCTCAGCAGAACACAGCATCCAGACCATCATTCTGCTTGCCTAAATGCTGGACAAGACAAAAAAAAAAAAAAAAAGAATTATTCTCCAAATATCCCACACTGAAATGGACGTGCAAAAGCTTACAGCACCTGGTTTTCCCAGGCGGTCTCCCATACAAGTACAGACCAGGCCCAACTCTGCTTCGCTTCCGAGATCAGACATGATCGGGCGTTTTCTGGGTGGTGTAGCCGTAAGCGTCAGAATGAAACGGAAATTGTATTTTTATTGCTAGTGTAAAGGAATAAATATGGCACCAGGATGAACCACAACAAGAAGTGACATCACACACGTTTATGACATATGAATTGTGCTCCAAAAATTACAAACAAAGATGAAACAGTGACATATCAAAGAGTACTATGAGATTATAACAGAATTATTCTCCAAATATCCCACACTGAAATGGAAGTGCAAAAGCTTACAGCACCTGGTATTCCCAGGCATAAAATCAATCAACTGTTCATTCTGAGTGTTTGAAAGGTCAGCAAGACTACCCCAACAATAAGCACTTCCTGAAATCCTGAAAAACACCATTTGAATCAAAAGCTCACAAGAGAGATAGAAGCACTTATGGACACTATTCAGCATCAGTGTGTCTGTTTGAGGGATTCTCCATGTAATATCTTCATCAGCTAGCGTTGGTAGAGTTTGTCTTTTTCAACCGTCCCAACAGGAAGCACTTCCTGATTTAAAAAAAAACAGTTAATGCTCGTGTTGTGCCCATAGCAAGGACTGTTCATCAGACCTCTTTCTTCCATGAAGTCCAGAGCTGCTCTTCTTCCATGTTGTTTCTCACATGCATTTTTCTGATGAGGCTGGTCAAATTTTTATCCTGAATGCTTCCACAAACTCCACCTATTTCTTCCACAAGTTTCTACGATGGGGGTATTGCCCATCAGACGGTCCATCAAGGAACAATGCTGTCATGAAGAATGCAAAACATTAGGTGTTGATGACTGGTCAATCAGCTTTCAGTGTGTTTACTTCATTAAGATTTGGAACAGACAAGGACACAGTTCTGTGAAACTTTTAACTGTTAAAATATTATTCAATTCAAGATAAAACCTGGATTCAATCCTACTTTCAGATCAACAAGAGTCTGAATCCATAATGGATCCTGAAAGGATTTCTTTCCACTGTGAGGAAAATGTGCAGTTTTTCTCAAGTCAGGACAGAAAGACAACCCAACTTTCAAGCACTTTCCAACAATTCCTTCAAAGAAAGTGCATAAAGTTGAAGTATATCTCATCCTGAAATTTCCAAAGACATATATGGCTGAAGAAGACAAATGTCCAGAGGACACATAACTACCCCAACAAGAAGCACTTACTGCAGCGAGAAACAAAGTCAGTGTTTGTGTCGGGGTAATTATTCTGACCAGATATGTAAAGCGTGAAAGTGAATCCTGGACTGCAATGTGTTGAATATAACCTATGCTTTAGTTTCAATTTTACTTTGCATAGTGGACATTGTCACAACCAAGACAACCCCAAAGAGAAGCACTTGTGAAGAAAAGAATCAACAGTGGTTCCTTTGAGGTGATCTGAGAGTGATTTAAGACTAATCATGATCAATCACACTAATATCGTACTAATCATACTAATATGATTTATTTTAATACATAATTTAGAAACTGTATTGCTGCTGTTGCTAAGCAACACTAAGTAAGTTTCAAGTTCTATACTGACATCATCTGAATGGGTGGGGCTGATTTCTTGCTTTGATGCTCTGTGACATCATTATGATACCTTTTATCCATATACAAGAGGCAAGTTTCCATCTGCAGATCCTGACTACGAATTGATGGACGACATCCACAATGACTACCTCCTGCATTATTTTCCAGCTGATTTCCAGGATAACGGTAAGTGTATCTCTGCCAAGTACTTCCGTGATGCGGATTAGCTGGGATTGCTGATGAAAATTCATGAACACAGTATGAAACAAAAATACAAGATCAACATTTGGAGTCAAGAAATTTCACTGGAATACCATCTTTCTGCAGCCTTGTGGAAGCTAGAAGCATGAGTGTGTCTGTTTGAGGGAGGCTTCATGCAAAATCTTCATGAGTGTGTCTGTTTGAGGGAGGCTTCATGCAAAATCTTCATCAGCTAGCGTCAGTCGAGTTAGTCTCTTCCAACCATTCCTGAAGATGCACTGACAAAGGCTGAGGAGTTACGCTACCACAAAATGCAACAGAAGTTTTTTCAAAGTTTATTTTTGCACCCGAGGCCAGACCATAAATTTTCAACACGTGCAAGGACGCCTCAAGACTTTCGGTGTCTCGCAAAAATAAATTTGTGTCATCTGCAAACTGTAGCACCTTATACTCAGCTCCTTCCGGGGAGAGTATGCCCCTGACACTACACTCTGACATCAACATGGCAGCCAGAGGCTCAGCCACGAGGCTATAAAGAAAAGCAGAGAGGGGGCATCCCTGACGGATAGAACGCTTCACAGGAAAAACATCTGTCATCGCACCATTACATTTGACCTTACTAGAAGCAGATCCATACAATAATCTTATCCAATTAACAAAATTTGAACCAAATCCCATTTTTTCCAATACAGCAAATAGAAAGCTATGCTCCACTCTATCAAACGCTTTATTAAAATCTACGCTTACATGAATACCACCTGTCTTATGCATCACATTTAATAAATATTTTATAGACAAAATTGAGTCCGAGATGTCCCGGCCAGGGACACTGTAAGCCTGGGCAGATAAAACAACCGACTCCATTACACCTCTGATACGGCCCGCTAAAAGTTTGGCAAGAATTTTATAATCCACATTCAATAAGCTGATTGGCCTGTAATTTTCCAAATGGTCTCCCTTCTTAAAAGCAAGGGACACTACACTCAAAGCAAAGGAGCTTGAGGCTCTCCCCTCTCTCTCCATCTCCTGAAAGAGTCGAAGGAGAATAGGCGCCAGCCTGGATGCAAAGCACCTGTAGAATTCACTGGTGAGCCCATCCTCACCTGGTGCTTTGCCAGTACTGAGGAGCTTCACTGCAGATCTGACCTCCTCTAACACAAGAGGCGCATCACACGCCTCAGCCTCAGCATCTGACAACCTGCCACTTAAAGAATTGACCACCTCATCTAAACGATTTACTAAGACACCCTCCGAACTAAACAAAGCACCATAGAACTTTCCCACAACACCCAACACATCATCAATATTTGACACCTCCTCTCCCTCACTATTTATCAGTTTTTCAATATACATTTTTCTTTGCCTCACCTTCTCCATTGCAAAGAAAAAACCTGTAGATCTTTCACCCTGCACAGTATACTGCGCTCTTGCACGCAGCATGGCACCTCCACATTTAGAGATCTCAATATTATCCAGTTGAGCTTTAACTTCTAAATATTCAGGATTTACTGGACCACTAGTAAAAGCTGACCTACTCACAATGTCCCTCAGCCTATGTTTTAACTGAGTCTCCTCTGCCTTTAACAACCAGTTCTTCTGTTTGCTAAGATTTTTTGAAAGGCGCTTTATTCTCTCCTTTGCCTCTTCCCACCAGTCCACAATTGACCCAATACATTCCATTTCCATATCAAAAGAATCAAACAACCTATTCATCTTTTTGCAATAATTCTCATCTGCAAGCAAAGAATTATTTAAAATCCACAACCCCCCCGTTCGCTGCCCTTTAAAAGGGCTAAAATCTACTCGCAGTGGAGAATGGTCGCTTAACCAAGTGTCATCATAGAAAACTGAGGCCATTCGCCTCAAGAAGCCCTCAGACATCAAACATAAATCAATACGGGACTGTTTCAATGCCCCTAAGACAACTTGCCGTCTGGAAAAAACTCTCTTGTTGAAATTCAGAGCTCTCCAGCCTTCAATCATACCATATCGGGACATAAGGTCCAACAAGTGCGTCCTAGACACGTCATTTCTATACACATTACTAACACTTAAGTCTATTTTCGTAAGGGCTACATTGAAATCACCAATAACAATAGTTTCTAAATTAACATAAGTAAAGACAGGAAAAAAGAATCTTCCTTTCCTGCTCCTCATTCGGAGCATAAATATTGATAAGCCTAAATGCAAAAGGCTGGACAAACAACAACAACAAAAACACCTCCAGGATCCGCATGGACCAGTGTGGGCGTCCCAAAAAAGTCAGTTTTTACAAGAGTAGCTACACCACGCGAAAGTGCAGAGCCAAGAGCACAAAAGACAGTTCCCACGCCCATTGCCTGCACTGCACGCACATGAGATGGCTCCCAATGAGTCTCCTGCAAACACAGCACACCCCAGCTCAATGAGTGGAGCGCACTGTGCATGCGAACGGGGCTCCGCAGCCCACCTGTGCTAAGGGACACAAGGGAAAAAGCCATGAGCATGAGGGAGAAAGAGGTGCACACAACGAACATCATTTAGACTTTTTAGAAATCTCTTTCCCATCACTATCACTTAGCCTTTTATTAGACTGCACTTCCAGAACCATCGGGAATACCTCAGCAGCTCCAGACTCCCCAGAGCTGGATGAAACAGTGGGGGACGCGCCAGAGGCCGGTGTACTGGGCATAGGGACACGGGACTGATCCCGGGTCGCGCTGCCCGCACCACACGCACCACGCCCCCGAGACCTGCTCCGTTCCCCAGCCTCATTGACTGCCTTTTTTTGAGCCAGTGTCCTGCTCAGGCTGAATGTCTCCTCCTTAATAGTTGGCTGCGCACTCTCAGTGCTCTCTCTGCACTCTCCCAGTCTAGAGAATTGGGCCGCAGCTGGCACCAACCTCTCTCCTTCAGAGGTAAAGTGAGGAAGCAGCCCACCACTCATCCTCCCGAGTTCGACCGCCCCCACTGTGGCCTTAGGAGTGAGGTCTTCACAGGCCTCCTCCCCTTGGTCAGGAGCAGAGCACGCGGCCCCCCCCTTCCCAGGCGCCTCAGTACCAGACAAGATGGAGTTTGGAATTTCATCCAAGGAGTCAAAAGTGACCAAAGGCTGTGAAGTAGGGCTGGAGTCGTCAGCCGCCCGAACCTCCTCCTGAAATGCACCACCCTGCTCTGCTTCACTCCCACCACTTTCCCCCCCGTGACCCCCGTCCTCATCAGAATCCAACTCACTGCACACACACAGATGCAGGAATGCACGGCAGTCCCTGCACCTTCGCGCCCTCGGCTCCACACACTCACGAGCATAGTGTCCCTGTTTTCCACAATTATTACACAGAAAGTCTGGACAATCACGCAAAATATGGTCAGGCTGCAAACACCCCCTGCACACTCGCACCTGTCGGTCATGTATAACCCGAAAGTAATCCGGGCCTGCAGCTGTGTTGAAGCGGACAGAGTATGGCAGAGACTGTACAGTGTCAGTGAATCTTACCTTCACGTACCGCGTTCCGTCCGCCACAGTTGTCCCCGGCCACATTCTCCGCCGCACCTCAGAGACTGCAGAGACTCCCCAGGAGAGGAGCTTTGCAAGAATCTCCTCGTCCTCAATGTAAGCCGGCAATTCCATGAAGGATACGACCAGCCCATCAATGGAGACGTCACGGGCGTGAACCCTGGCCTCTCCGACGCGAAAACCATCCAGCAGCCGCTCCTTTGCTTTTGTGCAGGTGACTGTCAGTTCATACTTTAGCTTGTTAATCTGTCTGCAAGCAATGATTTGTCCACAAACTTCTTTAGCCGCTCTCATGAGCACAATACGCACCATTTCCTCCACACCCTCAATGTCCAGCACAACAGTTAATTCCTTGTCATATACAAGAGACAAGAAATTACATCACACACTTTTATGACATTTGAATTGTGCTCCAAATATTACATACAAAGATCAAACAGTGACATATCAAAGAGTATTATTACATCATAACTGAGTTATTCTCCAAATATCCCACACTGAAATGGAAGTGCAAAAGCTTACAGCACCTGGTATTCCCAGGCGGTCTCCCATTGAGGTACTGACCAGGCCCAACTCCTCTTTGCTTCCATGATCAGATGTTTTCAGGGTGGTGTGGCCGTAAGGGTCAGATTGAAACGGAAATTGTATTTTTATTGCTAGAGTAAAGACATAACTATGGCACCACAACAAGAAGTGACATCACACACTTTTATGACATTTGAATTGTGCTCCAAATATTACATACAAAGATCAAACAGTGACATATCAAAGAGTACTATGACATCATAACGGAGTTATTCTCCAAATGTACCACAATGAAATGGAAGTGCAAAAGTTTACAGCACCTGGTATTCCCAGGCGGTCTTCCATTCAAGTACCGAACAGGCCCAACTCTGCTAGGCTTATGAGATCAGACAGGATCGGGCGTTTTCAGGGTGGTGTAGCTGTAAGCGTCAGACTGGAACGGAAATTGTATTTTTATTGCTACTGTAAAGGCATAAATATGGCACCAGGATGAACCAGAACAAGAAGTGACACCACACACGTTTATGACTATTGAATTGTGCTCCAAATATTACATATAAAGATCAACAGTGACATATCAAAGAGTACTATGACATCACGGAATTATTCTCCAAATATCCCACACTGAAATGGACGTGCAAAAGCTTACAGCACCTGGTATTCCCAGGCATAAAATGAATCAACTGTTCATTCTGAGTGTTTGAAAGGTCAGCAAGACTACGCCAACAATAAGCACTTACTGTCTTCCAAATATCAAGTCAGTGCCTGTGTTAAGGTCATTTTGCAGACCAAATCCTGAAAAACACCATTTGGATCAAAAGCTCAAAAGAGAGATAGAAGCACTTATGGACACTATTCAGCATCAGTGTGTCTGTTTGAGGGATTCTCCATGTAATATCTTCATCAGCTAGCGTTGGTAGAGTTTGTCTTTTTCAACCGTCCCAACAGGAAGCACTTCCTGATTTTAAAAAAACAGTTAATGCTCGTGTTGGGCCCATAGCAAGGACCGTTCATCAGACCTCTTTCTTCCATGAAGTCCAGAGCTGCTCTTCTTCCATGTTGTTTCTCACATGCATTTTTCTGATGAGGCTGGTCAAATTTTTATCCTGAATGCTTCCACAAACTCCACCTATTTCTTCCACAAGTTTCTACGATGGGGGTATTGCCCATCAGACGGTCCATCAAGGAACAATGCTGTCATGAAGAATGCAAAACATTAGGTGTTGATGACTGGTCAATTAGCTTTCAGTGTGTTTACTTCATTAAGATTTGGAACAGACAAGGACACAGTTCTGTGAAACTTTTAACTGGGCACTGTTAAAATATTATTCAATTCAAGATAAAACCTGGATTCAATCCTACTTTCAGATCAACAAGAGTCTGAATCCATAATGGATCCTGAAAGGATTTCTTTCCACTGTGAGGAAAATGTGCAGTTTTTCTCAAGTCAGGACAGAAAGACAACCCAACTTTCAAGCACTTTCCAACAATTCCTTCAAAGAAAGTGCATAAAGTTGAAGTATATCTCATACTGAAATTTCCAAAGACATATATGACTGAAGAAGACAAATGTCCAGAGGACATATAACTACCCCAACAAGAAGCACTTACTGCAGCGAGAAACAAAGTCAGTGTTTGTGTCGGGGTAATTATTCTGACCAGATATATAAAGCGTCGTGTGAATCCTGGACTGCAATCTGTTGAATATAACCTATGCTTTAGTTTCAATTTTACTTTGCATTGTGGACATTGTCACAACCAAGACAACCCCAAAGAGAAGCACTTGTGAAGAAAAGAATCAACAGTGGTTCCTTTGAGGTGATCTGAGAGTGATTTAAGACTAATCATGATCAATCACACTAATATCGTACTAATCATACTAATATGATTTATTTTAATACATAAAACGGGGTAATTATTCTGAACAGATATGTAAAGCGTCGTGTGAATCCTGGACTGCAATCTGTTGAATATAAGCTATGCTTTATCAAGTCAGTGCCTGTTTTAAGGTCATTTTGCAGAACAAATCCTGAAAAACACCATTTGGATCAAAAGCTCACAAGAGAGATAGAAGCACTTATGGACACTATTCAGCATCAGCTTGTCTGTTTGAGGGATTCTCCGTGCAATATCTTCATCAGCTAGCGTTTATCCACAATGACTGCGTTTATCCACAATGACTAGTAGCTTACAGAAGTTGTGAAGTGGTCGCAGAGGTAGTTTTGCATAATTGGAGACACAAACAATGGCCCAGACAGGAGGGGAAATTGAGTGGCTCCCAGCATGTCAGCCTTTTGTCTACAGGGGTTGGGGAAAACAAAGAATGTTTCAGGTGTGAGCTTAAGGTGTGAGAGGGAAAGCAACTGAAGAGAGCTAATATGTCTTCTGTATGCAAACGGTATGCAGTGTCTGCCATTTGCTACAAACAGTCTTTGATTAAGTCAGAGTTGGGAGTTGATTTTGCAGGAGCAGTGGCTTCACTGGATTTTCTCAGACACAGGCCCTTCTCTTAACTAAATCCATATTTAAAAGAAGAAGTGACATAAAACAGTTGAATTTCTTTCACAGTCTTGGGGACATTGCACACTCTGACAGAGGTTTAAGTGCTAGTATGAAAAAGAACCCTGACTTTCTTGTAGAGCTGAACTGGAGCGCTTGAACTGGACTGCTTTAAGAAAAAAGGATAGAATTTGATGGAATGGGAATGAGATAGCCCTTGACTTAAGTCATGTGTAAATCTTTGTCATTTCTGGCGTAACGCTGTCCAACAGGGGGACCACTCCAAGGCTGAATGGACTTGAACAGATATGCTTTAAAGAGGAGGAACTCCAAGGTAACTGGCTTGACAGTCCGAAGGCCAGCCAAGCATTGATTTTGTGTAGCAGCCAGTTCCAACGTAGGGTAGGTGCAGGGGAACTGGAGCCTGTCCCAACAAAGGCAAGAATTAGACAGGCTAGAGCTTTTCTCTGCCTAGACTCACAATTTGTGCAGAGTTTTAGTTTTGAGGCCTCATTGGCGCAGTAGGTAGCACATCAGTCTCATAATCTAAAGGTTGTGAGTTAAAGCCTCACACAGGGCATGTATTTTCACCTCTTTGCACTTTCATTCAACTGCAATCACATCAAGCAGACAGAACCATCTATGAAACCAGTGTCTTGCAGCTCACGGGTGTCCAGAGTCTTTCCTTTAGGGCCGCTGTTCTGCAACTTTTCCATGTCTTCCTGATCCAGCATACCTCAAGTACATTCAATGGATCAGTGTAATGTATTAAACTGGAATACAGAGTTAAACAATTAATGTCAATGTTTTCCAAGAAAAAATTCCAACGCGCTAAATTTCCAGCTCCATCTCCTGAAACGCCTGAACAAGTGCGTAAACACCCTCAGCCCAAAGGTGTTGGGAAGACAATATCTGCCAGGATAGAAAAACTATTGAATATTGATTTAACACAATTGGAATAACACAGAGTTGAGTTTGACACCACACAGTAAGGCTTGAGGTCAAAACATTCGCAGATACGAAAAATGACATCAAACATTGACAAACACGCTGAAAGAGTCAGCATTTGAGATTCCCTAGCACATGTGGCAAAGGGGAATTAGCCAAGTGGTAGAGCGCTCGCTTAGCATGTGAGAGGTAACGGGATCAATGCCCGTATTCTCCACAAGATTTTCACTAGAGCTTCCTGTGATTGTGAACAATGGCTTTTGAATGTTTGGCTTGCTTCAACTTAAAAACCATGCAAAGATGCAATAATAAACTAATGTGATTGGAAGCCATCAAACATTGACCAATAAATGGTGGACACCCGAAAGGAACAAACACAATAGAAGTAACCCATCAATATAGCATGCTAAAATGATGCATGCCTCCTGACATTGTGATGGCATAACATTACATGAAAGTGCTATTTGGACAGCTGTAAGCCTCATAGTTCCAGTGCTGTGGAGCGATGCTGCAGCTTAGAGTAAGTGTGGTCCCAGTGGTAAATCCACCTTTTGCATTTCTTCTGCCAATTTTCCATTCCTTAACACTAGACAACCCATAATTTTCTAATTCCTGTTACCATGTACAAAGGGCTGCCACAAAGCTGTGTGGTTTCAAATGAACAACTCAACAACAAACACATTGTAAAGGGGGCCAGTACCTGCCAGATTAATGTTTCACAGCCACAGCATGAAGTCCAGCACAGTTTTTCTGTTCTGAAGACAACAGTCCATCTTAAATGCTGAATCCTTCAACACGCTCCATCTTCTTCTTCTAAAGTTTCTAAGTTGGAAGTAATGGTCATCAGAAGGTCACACAAACAAAGAACAGTCTCCTCAAGAATGTAAAACATTAGGTGTTAATGTGTTCTAATTCAGCCTGCAGAAGACACTCAGGTTTTCAAGCACTTTCCAACAATACCTTGAAGAGAAAGTGCAGAAAGTTTAAGTGTTTCTAAAAACTGACTTTAGCTGAAGCTGACAAGGTTTGAGATGGCATATAACTACCCCAACAAGAAGCACTTATAATTAAACAGGTGGCAAGGGAATCCTGGATTGCAATCTGTTGAATAAAACTATGCTTTGAATTTTTGCATTGTGGACATTGTCACAACCAAGACAACCCCAAAGAGAAGCACTTGTGAAGAAAAGAATCAACAGTGGTTCCTTTGAGGTGATCTGAGAGTGATTTAAGACTAAACATGATCAATCACACTAATATCGTACTAATCATACTAATATGATTTATTTTAATACACAAATGTCCAGAGGACATATAACTACCTCAACAAGAAGCACTTACTGCAGCGAGAAACAAAGTCAGTGTTTGTGTCAGGGTAATTATTCTGACAAGATATATAAAGCGCCGTGTGAATCCTGGACTGCAATCTGTTGAATATAAACTATGCTTTAGTTTCAATTTTTCTTTGCATAGAAAAAAGTGACATATCAAAGAGTACTATGACATCATAACGTAATTATTCTCCAAAGATCCCACACTGAAATGGACGTGCAAAAGTTTACAGCACCTGGTATTCCCAGGCAGTCTCCCTTTCAAGTAGTGACCAGGCCCAACTCTGCTTTGCTTCTGAGATCAGACGAGATCGGGCGTTTTCAGGGTGGTGTGGCCGTAAGCGTCAGACTGGAACAGAAATTGTATTTTTATTGCTACTGTAAAGGCATAAATATGGCACCAGGATGAACAACAACACGAAGCGACATCAGACAATTTATGACATTTGAATTGTGCTCCCAATATTACAAACAAAGATCAAACAGTGACATATCAAAGAGTACTATGACATCATAACGGAATTATTCTCCAAATACCCCACACTGAAATGGAAGTGCAAAAGTTTAAAGCACCTGGTATTCCCAGGCGGTCTTCCATTCAAGTACCGAGCAGGCGCAACTCTGCTAGGCTTCTGAGATCAGACGGGATCGTGCGTTTTCAGGGTGGTGTAGCTGTAAGCGTCAGACTAGAGTGGAAACTGTATTTTTATTGATAGAGTAAAGGCATAACTATGGCACCACAACAAGAAGTGACATCACACACTTTTATGACATTTGAATTGTGCTCCCAATATTACAAACAAAGATCAAACAGTGACATATCAAAGAGTACTATGACATCATAACGGAATTATTCTCCAAATACCCCACACTGAAATGGAAGTGCAAAAGTTTAAAGCACCTGGTATTCCCAGGCGGTCTTCCATTCAAGTACCGAGCAGGCGCAACTCTGCTAGGCTTCTGAGATCAGACGGGATCGTGCGTTTTCAGGGTGGTGTAGCTGTAAGCGTCAGACTAGAGTGGAAACTGTATTTTTATTGATAGAGTAAAGGCATAACTATGGCACCACAACAAGAAGTGACATCACACACTTTTATGACATTTGAATTGTGTTCCAAATATTACATGCAAAGATCAAACAGTGACATATCAAAGAGTACTATGACGTCATAACGGAGTTATTCTCCAAATGTACCACAATGAAATGGAAGTGCAAAAGCTTACAGCACCTGGTATTCCCAGGCGGTCTTCCATTCAAGTACTGACCAGGCCCAATTCCTCTTTGCTTCCGAGATCAGACAAGATCGGGTGTTTTCAGGGTGGTGTGGCCGTAAACGTCAGACTGGAACTGAAATAATATTTTTATTGCTATTGTAAAGGCATAAATATGGCACCAGGATGAACCAGAACAAGAAGTGACATCACACACGTTTATGACATTTGAATTGTGCTCCAAATATTACATGCAAAGATCAAACAGTGACATATCAAAGAGTACTATGACATCATAACGGAGTTATTCTCCAAATGTACCACAATGAAATGGAAGTGCAAAAGCTTACAGCTCCTGGTATTCCCAGGCGGTCTCCCATTCAAGTACCGAACAGGCCCACCTCTGCTAGGCTTCTGAGATCAGACGGGATCGGGCGTTTTCAGGGTGGTGTAGCTGTAAGCGTCAGACTGGAACGGAAATTGTATTTTTATTGCTACTGTAAAGGCATAAATATGGCACCAGGATGAACCAGAACAAGAAGTGACATCACACACTTTTATGACATTTGAATTGTGCTCCAAATATTACATACAAAGATCAAACAGTGACATATCAAAGAGTACTATGACATCATAATGGAATTATTCTCCAAATACCCCACACTGAAATGGAAGTGCAAAAGCTTACAGCACCTGGTATTCCCAGGCGGTCTTCCATTCAAGTACCGAACAGGCCCAACTCTGCTAGGCTTCTGAGATCAGACGGGATCGGGCGTTTTCAGGGTGGTGTAGCTGTAAGCGTCAGACTGGAAGGGAAATTGTATTTTTATTGCTACTGTAAAGGCATAAATATGGCACCAGGATGAACCAGAACAAGAAGTGACACCACACACGTTTATGAATATTGAATTGTGCTCCCAATATTACATACAAAGATGAAACAGTGACATATCAAAGAGTGCTATGAGATTATAACAGAATTATTCTCCAAATATCCCACACTGAAATGGACGTGCAAAAGCTTACAGCACCTGGTGTTCCCAGGTGGTCTGCCATTCAAGTACTGACTAGGCCCAACTCTGCTTTGCTTCTGAGATCAGATGAGATCAGGCGTTTTCAGGGTGGTGTGGCCGTAAGCGTCAGACTGGAGTGGAAACTGTATTTTTATTGCTAGAGTAAAGGCATAACTATGGCACCACAACAAGAAGTGACATCACACACTTTTATGACTATTGAATTGGGTTCCAAATATTACATGCAAAGATCAAACAGTGACATATCAAAGAGTACTATGACGTCATAACGGAGTTATTCTCCAAATGTACCACAATGAAATGGAAGTGCAAAAGCTTACAGCACCTGGTATTCCCAGGCGGTCTCCCATTCAAGTACCGAACAGGCCCAACTCTGCTAGGCTTCTGAGATCAGACGGGATCGGGCGTTTTCAGGGTGGTGTAGCTGTAAGCGTCAGACTGGAAGGGAAATCGTATTTTTATTGCTACTGTAAAGGCATAAATATGGCACCAGGATGAACCAGAACAAGAAGTGACATCACACACTTTTATGATATTTGAATTGTGCTCCAAATATTACATACAAAGATCAAACAGTGACATATCAAAGAGTACTATGACATCATAATGGAATTATTCTCCAAATACCCCACACTGAAATGGAAGTGCAAAAGCTTACAGCACCTGGTATTCCCAGGCGGTCTTCCATTCAAGTACCGAACAGGCCCAACTCTGCTAGGCTTCTGAGATCAGACGGGATCGTGCGTTTTCAGGGTGGTGTAGCTGTAAGCGTCAGACTGGAAGGGAAATTGTATTTTTATTGCTACTGTAAAGGCATAACTATGGCACCACAACAAGAAGTGACATCACACACTTTTATGACATTTGAATTGTGTTCCAAATATTACATGCAAAGATCAAACAGTGACATATCAAAGAGTACTATGACGTCATAACGGAGTTTTTCTCCAAATGTACCACAATGAAATGGAAGTGCAAAAGCTTACAGCACCTGGTATTCCCAGGCGGTCTTCCATTCAAGTACTGACCAGGCCCAACTCCTCTTTGCTTCCGAGATCAGACAAGATCGGGCGTTTTCAGGGTGGTGTGGCCGTAAGCGTCAGACTGGAACCGAAAAAATATTTTTATTGCTACTGTAAAGGCATAAATATGGCACCAGGATGAACCAGAACAAGAAGTGACATCACACACGTTTATGACATTTGAATTGTGCTCCAAATATTACATGCAAAGATCAAACAGTGACATATCAAAGAGTACTATGACGTCATAACGGAGTTATTCTCCAAATGTACCACAATGAAATGGAAGTGCAAAAGCTTACAGCACCTGGTATTCCCAGGCGGTCTCCCATTCAAGTACCGAAAAGGCCCAACTCTGCTAGGCTTCTGAGATCAGACGGGATCGGGCGTTTTCAGGGTGGTGTAGCTGTAAGCGTCAGACTGGAATGGAAATTGTATTTTTATTGCTAGTGTAGAGGAATAAATATGGCACAAGGATGAACCAGAACAAGAAGTGACATCACACACTTTTATGACATTTGAATTGTGCTCCCAATATTACATACAAAGATGAAACAGTGACATATCAAAGAGTGCTATGAGATTATAACAGAATTATTCTCCAAATATCCCACACTGAAATGGACGTGCAAAAGCTTACAGCACCTGGTGTTCCCAGGTGGTCTCCCATTCAAGTACTGACCAGGCCCAACTCTGCTTTGCTTCCGAGATCAGACGAGAGCAGGCTTTTTCAGGGTGGTGTGGCCGTAAGCGTCAGACTGGAGTGGAAACTGTATTTTTATTGCTAGAGTAAAGGCATAACTATGGCACCACAACAAGAAGTGACATCACACACTTTTATGACATTTGAATTGTGTTCCAAATATTACATGCAAAGATCAAACAGTGACATATCAAAGAGTACTATGACGTCATAACGGAGTTATTCTCCAAATGTACCACAATGAAATGGAAGTGCAAAAGCTTACAGCACCTGGTATTCCCAGGCGGTCTTCCATTCAAGTACTGACCAGGCCCAACTCCTCTTTGCTTCCGAGATCAGACAAGATCGGGCGTTTTCAGGGTGGTGTGGCCGTAAGCGTCAGACTGGAACCGAAAAAATATTTTTATTGCTACTGTAAAGGCATAAATATGGCACCAGGATGAACCAGAACAAGAAGTGACATCACACACGTTTATGACATTTGAATTGTGCTCCAAATATTACATGCAAAGATCAAACAGTGACATATCAAAGAGTACTATGACGTCATAACGGAGTTATTCTCCAAATGTACCACAATGAAATGGAAGTGCAAAAGCTTACAGCACCTGGTATTCCCAGGCGGTCTCCCATTCAAGTACCGAAAAGGCCCAACTCTGCTAGGCTTCTGAGATCAGACGGGATCGGGCGTTTTCAGGGTGGTGTAGCTGTAAGCGTCAGACTGGAATGGAAATTGTATTTTTATTGCTAGTGTAGAGGAATAAATATGGCACAAGGATGAACCAGAACAAGAAGTGACATCACACACTTTTATGACATTTGAATTGTGCTCCAAATATTACAATCAAAGATCAAACAGTGACATATCAAAGAGTGCTATGAGATTATAAGAGAATTATTCTCCAAATATCCCACACTGAAATGGACGTGCAAAAGCTTACAGCACCTGGTGTTCCCAGGTGGTCTCCCATTCAAGTACTGACCAGGCCCCGCTCTGCTTTGCTTCCGAGATCAGACGAGATCAGGCGTTTTCAGGGTGGTGTGGCCGTAAGCGTCAGACTGGAACGGAAATAATATTTTTATTGCTACTGTAAAGGCATAAATATGGCACCAGGATGAACCAGAACAAGAAGTGACATCACACACGTTTATGACATTTGAATTGTGCTCCAAATATTACATACAAAGATCAAACAGTGACATATCAAAGAGTACTATGACGTCATAACGGAGTTATTCTCCAAATGTACCACAATGAAATGGAAGTGCAAAAGCTTACAGCACCTGGTATTCCCAGGCAGTCTTCCATTCAAGTACTGACCAGGCCCAACTCCTCTTTGCTTCCGAGATCAGACAAGATCGGGCGTTTTCAGGGTGGTGTGGCCGTAAGCGTCAGACTGGAACGGAAATAATATTTTTATTGCTACTGTAAAGGCATAAATATGGCACCAGGATGAACCAGAACAAGAAGTGACATCACACACGTTTATGACATTTGAATTGTGCTCCAAATATTACATGCAAAGATCAAACAGTGACATATCAAAGAGTACTATGACGTCATAACGGAGTTATTCTCCAAATGTACCACAATGAAATGGAAGTGCAAAAGCTTACAGCACCTGGTATTCCCAGGCAGTCTTCCATTCAAGTACTGACCAGGCCCAACTCCTCTTTGCTTCCGAGATCAGACAAGATCGGGCGTTTTCAGGGTGGTGTGGCCGTAAGCGTCAGACTGGAACGGAAATAATATATTTATTGCTACTGTAAAGGCATAAATATGGCACTAGGATGAACCAGAACAAGAAGCGACATCACACACGTTTATGACATTTGAATTGTGCTCCAAATATTACATGCAAAGATCAAACAGTGACATATCAAAGAGTACTATGACATCATAACGGAGTTATTCTCCAAATTTACCACAATGAAATGAAAGTGCAAAAGCTTACAGCACCTGGTATTCCCAGGCGGTCTTCCATTCAAGTACTGACCAGGCCCAACTCCTCTTTGCTTCCGAGATCAGACAAGATCGGGCGTTTTCAGGGTGGTGTGGCCGTAAGCGTCAGACTGGAACGGAAATAATATTTTTATTGCTACTGTAAAGGCATAAATATGGCACCAGGATGAACCAGAACAAGAAGTGACACCACACACATTTATGACTATTGAATTGTGCTCCAAATATTACATACAAAGATGAAACAGTGACATATCAAAGAGTGCTATGAGATTATAACAGAATTATTCTCCAAATACCCCACACTCAAATGGACGTGCAAAAGCTTACAGCACCTGGTATTCCCAGGCGGTCTCCCATTCAAATACCGAGCAGGCGCAACTCTGCTAGGCTTCTGAGATCAGACGGGATCGTGCGTTTTCAGGGTGGTGTAGCTGTAAGCGTCAGACTGGATGGGAAATTGTATTTTTATTGCTAGTGCAAAGGAATAAATATGGCACAAGGATGAACCAGAACAAGAAGTGACATCAAACACTTTTATGACATTTGAATTGTGCTCCAAATATTACATACAAAGATCAAACAGTGACATATCAAAGAGTACTATGACATCATAATGGAATTATTCTCCAAATACCCCACACTGAAATGGAAGTGCAAAAGCTTACAGCACCTGGTATTCCCAGGCGGTCTTCCACTCAAGTACTGACCAGGCCCAACTCCTCTTTGTTTCCGAGATCAGACAAGATCGGGCGTTTTCAGGGTGGTGTGGCCGTAAGCGTCAGACTGGAACGGAAATAATATTTTTATTGCTACTGTAAAGGCATAAATATGGCACCAGGATGAACCAGAACAAGAAGTGACATCACACACGTTTATGACATTTGAATTGTGCTCCCAATATTACATGCAAAGATCAAACAGTGACATATCAAAGAGTGCTATGACATCATAACGGAGTTATTCTCCAAATGTACCACAATGAAATGGAAGTGCAAAAGCTTACAGCACCTGGTGTTCCCAGGCGGTCTCCCATTCAAGTACTGACCAGGCACGACTCTGCTTTGGTTCCGAGATCAGACGAGATCAGGCGTTTTCAGGGTGGTGTGGCCGTAAGCGTCAGACTGGAGTGGAAACTGTATTTTTATTGCTAGAGTAAAGGCATAACTATGGCACCACAACAAGAAGTGACATCACACACTTTTATGACATTTGAATTGTGTTCCAAATATTACATGCAAAGATCAAACAGTGACATATCAAAGAGTACTATGACATCATAACGGAATTATTCTCCAAATGTACCACAATGAAATGGAAGTGCAAAAGCTTACAGCACCTGGTATTCCCAGGCGGTCTCCCATTCAAGTACCGAGCAGGCGCAACTCTGCTAGGCTTCTGAGATCAGACGGGATCGTGCGTTTTCAGGGTGGTGTAGCTGTAAGCGTCAGAGTGGAAGGGAAATTGTATTTTTATTGCTACTGTAAAGGCATAAATATGGCACAAGGATGAACCAGAACAAGAAGTGACACCACACACGTTTATGACTATTGAATTGTGCTCCAAATATTACATACAAAGATCAAACAGTGACATATCAAAGAGTACTATGACATCATAATGGAATTATTCTCCAAATACCCCACACTGAAATGGAAGTGCAAAAGTTTACAGCACCTGGTATTCCCAGGTAGTCTTCCATTCATGTACTGACCAGGCCCAACTCCTCTTTGCTTCCGAGATCAGACAAGATCGGGCGTTTTCAGGGTGGTGTGGCCGTAAGCGTCAGACTAGAATAGAAATAATATTTTTATTGCTACTGTAAAGGCATAAATATGGCACCAGGATGAACCAGAACAAGAAGTGACATCACACACGTTTATGACATTTGAATTGTGCTCCAAATATTACATGCAAAGATCAAACAGTGACATATCAAAGAGTACTATGACATCATAACGGAGTTATTCTCCAAATGTACCACAATGAAATGAAAGTGCAAAAGCTTACAACACCTGGTATTCCCAGGCGGTCTCCCATTCAAGTACCGAGCAGGCGCAACTCTGCTAGGCTTCTGAGATCAGACGAGATCGGGCGATTTCAGGGTGGTGTGGACGTAAGCGTCAGACTGGAACGGAAATAATATTTTTATTGCTACTGTAAAGGCATAAATATGGCACCAGGATGAACCAGAACAAGAAGTGACACCACACACGTTTATGACTATTGAATTGTGCTCCAAATATTACATACAAAGATCAAACAGTGACATATCAAAGAGTACTATGACATCATAACGGAGTTATTCTCAAAATGTACCACAATGAAATGGAAGTGCAAAAGCTTACAGCACCTGGTATTCCCAGGCGGTCTCCCATTCAAATACCGAGCAGGCCCAACTCTTTTAGGCTTCTGAGATCAGACAAGATCGGGCGTTTTCAGGGTGGTGTGGCCGTAAGCATCAGACTGGAATGGAAATAATATTTTTATTGCTACTGTAAAGGCATAAATATGGCACAAGGATGAACCAGAACAAGAAGTGACATCACACACGTTTATGACATTTGAATTGTGCTCCCAATATTACATACAAAGATGAAACAGTGACATATCAAAGAGTGCTATGAGATTATAACGGAATTATTCTCCAAATATCCCACACTGAAATGGACGTGCAAAAGCATACAGCACCTGGTGTTCCCAGGTGGTCTCCCATTCAAGTACTGACCAGGCACGACTCTGCTTTGGTTCCGAGATCAGACGAGATCAGGCGTTTTCAGGGTGGTGTGGCCGTAAGCGTCAGACTGGAGTGGAAACTGTATTTTTATTGCTAGAGTAAAGGCATAACTATGGCACCACAACAAGAAGTGACATCACACACTTTTATGACATTTGAATTGTGTTCCAAATATTACATGCAAAGATCAAACAGTGACATATCAAAGAGTACTATGACATCATAACGGAATTATTCTCCAAATGTACCACAATGAAATGGAAGTGCAAAAGCTTACAGCACCTGGTATTCCCAGGCGGTCTCCCATTCAAGTACCGAGCAGGCGCAACTCTGCTAGGCTTCTGAGATCAGACGGGATCGTGCGTTTTCAGGGTGGTGTAGCTGTAAGCGTCAGAGTGGAAGGGAAATTGTATTTTTATTGCTACTGTAAAGGCATAAATATGGCACAAGGATGAACCAGAACAAGAAGTGACACCACACACGTTTATGACTATTGAATTGTGCTCCAAATATTACATGCAAAGATCAAACAGTGACATATCAAAGAGTACTATGACATCATAATGGAATTATTCTCCAAATACCCCACACTGAAATGGAAGTGCAAAAGTTTACAGCACCTGGTATTCCCAGGCGGTCTTCCATTCAAGTACTGACCAGGCCCAACTCCTCTTTGCTTCCGAGATCAGACAAGATCGGGCGTTTTCAGGGTGGTGTGGCTGTAAGCGTCAGACTGGAACGGAAATAATATTTTTATTGCTACTGTAAAGGCATAAATATGGCACCAGGATGAACCAGAACAAGAAGTGACATCACACACGTTTATGACATTTGAATTGTGCTCCAAATATTACATGCAAAGATCAAACAGTGACATATCAAAGAGTACTATGACATCATAACAGAATTATTCTCCAAATATCCCACACTGAAATGGATGTGCAAAAGCTTACAGCACCTGGTGTTCCCAGGTGGTCTCCCATTCAAGTACTGACCAGGCCCAACTCTGCTTTGCTTCTGAGATCAGACGAGATCGGGCGTTTTCAGGGTGGTGTGGCCGTAAGCGTCAGACTGGAACGGAAATTGTATTTTTATTGCTAGAGTAAAGGCATAACTATGGCGCCACAAGAAGTGACATCACACACTTTTATGACATTTGAATTGTGTTCCAAATATTACATGCAAAGATCAAATAGTGACATATCAAAGAGTACTATGACGTCATAACGGAGTTATTCTCCAAATGTACCACAATGAAATGGAAGTGCAAAAGCTTACAGCACCTGGTATTCCAAGGCGGTCTCCCATTCAAGTACCGAGCAGGCGCATGTCTGCTAGGCTTCTGAGATCAGACGGGATCGGGCGTTTTCAGGGTGGTGTAGCCGTAAGCGTCAGACTGGAAGGGAAATTGTATTTTTATTGCTACTGTAAAGGCATAAATATGGCACCAGGATGAACCAGAACAAGAAGTGACACCACACACGTTTATGACTATTGAATTGTGCTCCCAATATTACATACAAAGATGAAACAGTGACATATCAAAGAGTGCTATGAGATTATAACAGAATTATTCTCCAAATATCCCACACTGAAATGGACGTGCAAAAGCTTACAGCACCTGGTGTTCCCAGGTGGTCTCCCATTCAAGTACTGACCAGGCCCAACTCTGCTAGGCTTCCGAGATCAGACGAGATCAGGCGTTTTCAGGGTGGTGTGGCCATAAGCGTCAGACTGGAACGGAAATTGTATTTTTATTGCTAGAGTAAAGGCATAACTATGGCACCACAAGAATTGACATCACACACATTTATGACATTTGAATTGTGTTCCAAATATTACATGCAAAGATCAAACAGTTACATATCAAAGAGTACTATGACGTCATAATGGAGTTATTCTCCAAATGTACCACAATGAAATGGAAGTGCAAAAGCTTACAGCACCTGGTATTCCCAGGCTGTCTTCCATTCAAGTACCGAACAGGCCCAACTCCTCTTTGCTTCCGAGATCAGACAAGATCGGGCGTTTTCAGGGTGGTGTGGCCGTAAGCGTCAGACTGGAATGGAAATAATATTTTTATTGCTACTGTAAAGGCATAAATATGGCACCAGGATGAACAAGAACAAGAAGTGACATCACACACGTTTATGACATTTGAATTGTGCTCCAAATATTACATGCAAAGATCAAACAGTGACATATCAAAGAGTACTATGACGTCATAACGGAGTTATTCTCCAAATGTACCACAATGAAATGGAAGTGCAGAAGCTTACAGCACCTGGTATTCCCAGGCGGTCTTCCTTTCAAGTACTGACCAGGCCCAACTCCTCTTTGCTTCCGAGATCAGACAAGATCGGGCGTTTTGGGGGGGGGGGATCTTTTAATATTGAAATTCAAGAGATACAATAAAACCAGTACACACAGCACAAAACAGCAAAGAAAACTATTTACAACACAGACACATACACGTAATACAAACTGACACACACGGGTTATGTACAATATTTACAATTACAAGAACAACAAGACAACACACACAAGGACATGAGGCAGAGGGAACAGACAACAGAACACTAGACAGTTATTTACATTTATTTTTTTTTTATTTTTTCTTTGTTTTTTATTATATTTTTTTTTTATTTCATTTTTTATTTTATTGTATTTATTTATTTTTTTTTTTTCTTATTTTTTCTTTTTTTCTTTTCTTTTTTCTTTTTTTTTTTTTTGATTTTTTAATTTTTTAATTATTATAATTTTATCATTTTTCTTATTGTTCTTTTCGTTTTTCTTCACTTTGTTTTTACTGAACGTGCTCAGTGAGTCCAATTTCCTAGGTAAAAGAGTCCGGGATGGGTTGAGCAGATGAGGGGGCAGTGAGTCCATGATTGCCAGGATGGATGTCCTGAAACAGTTCAAATGTTCATGACCAGAGCGTCATTCGGATGGATAGAGAAAAGTGACTGATTGGGAGAGAAGGTAGTGATGAAGCGATGCTCCTCAGCCGAGTGCAGGTGACGCAGGCGGACGGTGAGGAGACGGGTGAAGATGGGCCAGTGGCGTGCGGTGCGGTGGTCAAAGTGGTAGATGTTCCTGACGATGTAGATGGTATACCGGGCTATGGACAGCATGAGATGACAGAGGTGGCGGTTTTCCCCAGAGCGGCTGACGGAGGGCCCAAAGAGGAGAAACCATGGTTCCTGGTCGCCTCCCCCAAGAGAGGCCGGCGGTGGAAGTCTCCAAGACAGTCTCCGGGCGAGCAGATCCTGCACCCGGGTCCAGAAGGGGCGGACGGCCGGGCATGTGACGAAGAGGTGATGGAGATCCTCGTAAGACCCACCACACACCGGACAATCTCTGCCATACCTGTCTGGGTATATAGTGTGCAGTGTAGCGCGCGTGTAAATCAGTCTATGTTTCAATTTGAACTCAAAATTTGCGAGCTGGGGTGAGGTGTACCATTGGAATGTCTTGGCCCAGATGGGTGAGATGTCATGAGTAGGGTATGAACGGGACCAGGCACGTTCAGCTGCAGGAGCCCTGACCACATGAGCCAACAGTAACCGGTAGAAGGTGCGAGTGTGCAGGGAGGTGAAACGCCTGACTGAACCATCAAAATGTATATCAAAATCAAGGGGGGTGAAGCCCACATCAGGAGACGTGCCACCTGTCAGCAGGGTGCCCCACCATCTGAACAGGTGCTCTTTAAATGAGTTTAACAACACCGAAACCGAATTTCTTCTAAACACCACTCCCGACATGACAAATTTTCTACGGACAAATTCAATGTTCCAATCCCCAAAAGGAGAAAAAATATCCTCTACAACTGTTAACCCAGCTCTCTCCATAGACACTCCCATCATCTTTCTCCTCCCTCTGGAGGGAGAAGAGAGGAGGTCTGGATTGAATCGGAGAGGCATTTTACACAAATCAAGCCATGAACCAGGAACTGCCACAGCAAAAGGCCTCAAAGCGGCCCACGCCTGCAAGGCCTCCCTCACAAAGTGTGGGAGGACCCCGAGCACTGGGCTGGGGGGCAACAGACAAAGATTAAATGCACCAAAATTATTCAACACGCTCAGATCCATCAAGAAAAACTCCTTCCAGGGAGCCCGACAGTCTGGATCCAGAAATTTTCTGAGCACCTTCAGTCTCAGTGCCTGTTTTTTTAATACTAGATCAATTAAATTCAGACCTCCCTTATCAACATCATTGATCATTACATTGTGTGCGACCAAACAACGACTGTTACCCCAGAGAAACTTGGATAAAATTACAGAAATTCGATTTGCACAGTCACCTGGCAGCTCGCTCACAGTTAGAGCATGGGTCAATTTCGACAGACACAAAGCATTCACTACTAAAACTCTACCTCTAAGTCCCAAATTCCGAAACTTTAAGAAATTTAATTTAGCTACTAATTTTTTGATTAAATCTTCCCACATTTTCCTATTCGTTACACCACCATCCTTACCTACAAGCACCCCTAAGACCCCGTACGTGCTCCCCGCTTTCTGAAGATGCACTGACAAAGGCTACCACAAAATGCAACAGAAGTTTTTTCAAAGTTCATTTTTGCACCCGAGGCCAGACCATAAATGGTCAACACATGTAAGGATGCCTCAAGACTTTCGGTGTCACGCAAAAATAAATTCGTGTCATCGGCAAACTGTAGCACCTTATACTCAGCTCCTGCGGGGGAGAGTATGCCCCTGACACTACACTCTGACATCAACATGGCAGCCAGAGGCTCAGCCACGAGGCTATAAAGAAAAGCAGAGAGGGGGCATCCCTGACGGATAGAACGCTTCACAGGAAAAACATCTGTCATCGCACCATTACATTTCACCTTACTAGAAGCAGATCCATACAATAATCTTATCCAATTAACAAAATTTGAACCAAACCCCATTTTTTCTAATACAGCAAACAGAAAGCTATGCTCCACTCTCTCAAACGCTTTATTAAAATCTACGCTTACATGAATACCACCCGTGTCATGCATCACATTCAATAAATATTTTATAGACAAAATTGAGTCCGAGATGTCCCGGCCAGGGACACTGTAAGCCTGGGCAGATAAAACAACCGACTCCATTACACCTCTGATACGGCCCGCTAAAAGTTTGGCAAGAATTTTATAATCCACATTCAATAAGCTGATTGGCCTGTAATTTTCCAATTTATTCCTGTCTCCCTTCTTAAAAACAAGGGACACTACACTCAAAGCAAAGGAACTTGAGGCTCTCCCCTCTCTCTCCATCTCCTGAAAGAGTCGAAGGAGAATAGGCGCCAGCCTGGTTGCGAAGCACCTGTAGAATTCACTGGTGAGCCCATCCTCACCTGGGGCTTTGCCAGTACTGAGGAGCTTCACTGCAGATCTGACCTCCTCCAACACAAGAGGCGCATCACACGCCTCAGCCTCAGCATCTGACAACCTGCCACTTAAAGAATTGACCACCTCATCTAAACGATCTACTAAGACACCCTCCGAACTAAACAAAGCACCATAGAATTTTCCCACAACACCCAACACATCATCAATATCCGACACCTCCTCTCCCAAATCATTCATCAGTTTTTCAATATACATCATTTTTTGCCTCACCTTCTCCATTGCGAAGAAAAAACCTGTAGATCTTTCACCCTGCACAGTATACTGTGCTCTTGCACGCAGCATGGCACCTCTACATTTAGAGATTTCAATATTATCCAGCTGAGCTTTAACTTCTAAATATTCAGGATTCACTGGACCACTAGTAAAAGCTGACCTACTCACAATGTCCCTCAGCCTATGTTTTAACTGAGTCTCCTCTGCCTTTAACAACCAGTTTTTCCGTTTGCTAAAATTTATTGAGAGGCGCTTTATTCTTTTCTTTGCCTCTTCCCACCAGTCCACAATTGACTCAAAACATTCCATTTCCATATCAAAAGAATCAAACAACCTATTCATTCTATTACAATAATTCTCATCTTCAAGCAAAGAATTATTTAAAATCCACAACCCCCCCGTTCGCTGCCCTTTAAAAGGGCTAAAATCTACACGCAGTGGAGAATGGTCGCTTAACCAAGTGTCATCATAGAAAACTGAGGCCGTTCGCCTCAAGAAGCCCTCAGACATCAAACATAAATCAATACGGGACTGTTTCAATGCCCCTAAGACAACTTGCCGTCTGGAAAAAACTCTCTTGTTGAAATTCAGAGCTCTCCAGCCTTCAATCATACCATATCGGGACATAAGGTCCAACAAGTGCGTCCTAGACACGTCATTTCTATACACATTACTAACACTTAAGTCTATTTTCATAAGGGCTACATTGAAATCACCAATAACAATAGTTTCTAAATTAACATAAGTAAAGACAGAGGAAAAAAGAGTCTTCCTTTCCTGCTCCTCATTCGGAGCATAAATATTGATAAGCCTAAATGCAAAAGGCTGGACAAAATCAACAACAACAAAAGCACCTTCAGGAGCCACACCACGCGAAAGTGCAGAGCCAAGAGCACAAAAGACAGTTCCCACGCCCATTGCCTGCACCGCACGCACATGAGATGGCTCCCAATGAGTCTCCTGCAAACACAGCACACCCCAGCTCAATGAGTGGAGCGCACTGTGCATGCGAACGGGGCTCCGCAGCCCACCTGTGTTAAGGGACACAAGGGAAAAAGCCATGAACATGAGGGAGAAAGAGGTGCACACAACGAACATCATTTAGACTTTTTAGAAATCTCTTTCCCATCACTATCACTTAGCCTTTTATTAGACTGCACTTCCAGAACCATCGGTAATTCCTCAGCAGCTCCAGACTTCCCAGAGCTGGATGAAACAGTGGGGGATGCGCCAGAGGCCGGTGTACCGGGCGTAGGGATACGGGACTGATCCCGGGTCGCGCCGCCCGCACCACGAGCACCACGCCCCCGAGACCTGCTCCGTTCCCCAGCCTCATTGACTGCCTTTTTTCGAGCCAGTGTCCTGCTCAGGCTGAATGTCTCCTCCTTAATAGTTGGCTGCGCACTCTCAGTGCTCTCACTGCGCTCACCCAGTCTAGAGAATTGGGCCACAGCTGGCACCAACCTCTCTCCTTCAGAGGTAAAGTGAGGAAGCAGCCCACCACTCATCCTCCTCCCGAGTTCGACCGCCCCCACTGTGGCCTTAGGAGTGAGGTCTTCACAGGCCTCCTCCCCTTGGTCAGGAGCAGAGCACGCGGCCCCCCCCTTCCCAGGCGCCTCAGTACCAGACAAGATGGAGTTTGGAATTACATCCAAGGAGTCAAAAGTGACCAAAGGCTGTGAAGTAGGGCTGGAGTCGTCAGCCGCCTGAACCTCCTCCTGAAATGCACCACCCTGCTCTGCTTCACTCCCACCACTTTCCCCCCCGTGACCCCCGTCCTCATCAGAATCCAACTCACTGCACACACACAGATGCAGGAATGCACGGCAGTCCCTGCACTTTCGCGCCCTCGGCTCCACACACTCACGAGCATAGTGTCCCTGTTTTCCACAATTATTACACAGAAAGTCTGGACAATCACGCAAAATATGGTCAGGCTGCAAACACCCCCTGCACACTCGCACCTGTCGGTCATGTATAACCCGAAAGTAATCCGGGCCTGCAGCTGTGTTGAAGCGGACAGAGTATGGCAGAGACTGTACAGTGTCAGTGAATCTTACCTTCACGTAACGCGTCCCATCCGCCACAGTTGTCCCCGGCCACATTCTCCGCCGCACCTCAGAGACTGCAGAGACTCCCCAGGAGAGGAGCTTCGCAAGAATCTCCTCGTCCTCAATGTAAGCCGGCAATCCCATGAAGGAGACGACCAGCTCATCAACGGAGACGTCACGGGCGTGAACCCTGGCCTCTCCGACGCGAAAACCATCCATCAGCCGCTCCTTTGCTTTTGTGCAGGTGACTGTCAGTTCATACTTTAGCTTGGTAATCTGTCTGCAAGCAATGATTTGTCCACAAACTTCTTTAGCCGCTCTCATGAGCACAATAGGCACCATTTCCTCCACACCCTCAATGTCCAGCACAACAGTTAATTCCTTGTCATATATCCGGTTCCTCTCACTCACATTAAGACCATCCATGTTTTTGTTTTGTCCATGAACCAAAGGAGTAGTCCGGGGGCGAGCAGGGTACGAAGCCATGATTTCCGCCCAAAGAACCAAGGCTCAAAAAGGGAGACACCAAAATCACTCCTCCACAGCAGGAGTGCTGGGAGGAGGAAAAAAACACCAAAAAAATGGGAAACCAAAATAAAATAAGAAACAAAAGATAACAGCCACACAAAAGAACAGCACCTCTCCACTTTCCCTCCAAAACACTTCCTCGTTAGGACACACCCACTGGGCGTTTTCAGGGTGGTGTGGCCGTAAGCGTCAGACTGGAACGGAAATTGTATTTTTATTGCTAGAGTAAAGGCATAACTATGGCACCACAACAAGAAGTGACATCACACACTTTTATGACATTTGAATTGTGTTCCAAATATTACATGCAATGATCAAACAGTGACATATCAAAGAGTACTATGACGTCATAACGGAGTTATTCTCCAAATGTACGACAACGAAATGGAAGTGCAAAAGCTTACAGCACCTGGTATTCCCAGGCGGTCTTCCATTCAAGTACTGACCAGGCCCAACTCCTCTTTGCTTCTTAGATCAGACAAGATCGGGCGTTTTCAGGGTGGTGTGGCCGTAAGCGTCAGACTGGAACGGAAATTGTATTTTTATTGCTAGAGTAAAGGCATAACTATGGCACCACAACAAGAAGTGACATCACACACTTTTATGACATTTGAATTGTGTTACAAATATTACATGCAATGATCAAACAGTGACATATCAAAGAGTACTATGACGTCATAACGGAGTTATTCTCCAAATGTACGACAACGAAATGGAAGTGCAAAAGCTTACAGCACCTGGTATTCCCAGGCGGTCTTCCATTCAAGTACTGACCAGGCCCAACTCCTCTTTGCTTCCGAGATCAGACAAGATCGGGCGTTTTCAGGGTGGTGTGGCCGTAAGCGTCAGACTGGAACGGAAATAATATTTTTATTGCTACTGTAAAGGCATAAATATGGCACCAGGATGAACTAGAACAAGAAGTGACACCACACACGTTTATGACTATTGAATTGTGCTCCAAATATTACATACAAAGATCAAACAGTGACATATCAAAGAGTACTATGACATCATAACGGAGTTATTCTCCAAATGTACCACAATGAAATGGAAGTGCAAAAGCTTACAGCACCTGGTATTCCCAGGCGGTCTCCCATTCAAGTACCGAACAGGCCCAACTCTGCTAGGCTTCTGAGATCAGACGGGATCGGGCGTTTTCAGGGTGGTGTAGCTGTAAGCGTCAGACTGGAAGGGAAATTGTATTTTTATTGCTACTGTAAAGGCATAAATATGGCAAAAGGATGAACCAGAACAAGAAGTGACACCACACACGTTTATGACTATTGAATTGTGCTCCAAATATTACATACAAAGATCAAACAGTGACATATCAAAGAGTGCTATGAGATTATAAGAGAATTATTCTCCAATTATCCCACACTGAAATGGACGTGCAAAAGCTTACAGCACCTGGTATTCCCAGGCGGTCTTCCATTCAAGTACTGACCAGGCCCAACTCCTCTTTGCTTCCGAGATCAGACAAGATCGGGCGTTTTCAGGGTGGTGTGGCCGTAAGCGTCAGACTGGAACGGAAATAATATTTTTATTGCTACTGTAAAGGCATAAATATGGCACCAGGAAGAACCAGAACAAGAAGTGACATCACACACGTTTATGACATTTGAATTGTGTTCCAAATATTACATGCAAAGATCAAACAGTGACATATCAAAGAGTACTATGACGTCATAACGGAGTTATTCTCCAAATGTACGACAACGAAATGGAAGTGCAAAAGCTTACAGCACCTGGTGTTCCCAGGCGGTCTCCCATTCAAATACCGAGCAGGCCCAACTCTGCTAGGCTTCTGAGATCAGACGGGATCGGGCGTTTTCAGGGTGGTGTAGCTGTAAGCGTCAGACTGGAACGGAAATTGTATTTTTATTGCTACTGTAAAGGCATAAATATGGCAAAAGGATGAACCAGAACAAGAAGTGACACCACACACGTTTATGACTATTGAATTGTGCTCCAAATATTACATACAAAGATCAAACAGTGACATATCAAAGAGTACTATGACATCATAATGGAATTATTCTCCAAATACCCCACACTGAAATGGAAGTGCAAAAGCTTACAGCACCTGGTATTCCCAGGCGGTCTTCCATTCAAGTACTGACCAGGCCAAACTCCTCTTTGCTTCCGAGATCAGACAAGATCGGGCGTTTTCAGGGTGGTGTGGCCGTAAGCGTCAGACTGGAACGGAAATAATATTTTTATTGCTACTGTAAAGGCATAAATATGGCACCAGGATGAACCAGAACAAGAAGTGACACCACACACGTTTATGACTATTGAATTGTGCTCCCAATATTACATACAAAGATGAAACAGTGACATATCAAAGAGTGCTATGAGATTATAACAGAATTATTCTCCAAATATCACACACTGAAATGGAAGTGCAAAAGCTTACAGCACCTGGTGTTCCCAGGTGGTCTCCCATTCAAGTACTGAACAGGCCCAACTCTGCTTTGCTTCTGAGATCAGACGAGATCGGGCGTTTTCAGGGTGGTGTGGCCGTAAGCGTAAGACTGGAACGGAAATTGTATTTTTATTGCTAGCGTAAAGGCATAACTATGGCACCACAACAAGAAGTGACATCACACACTTTTATGACATTTGAATTGTGTTCCAAATATTACATGCAAAGATCAAACAGTGACATATCAAAGAGTACTATGACGTCATAACGGAGTTATTCTCCAAATATCACACACTGAAATGGAAGTGCAAAAGCTTACAGCACCTGGTATTCCCAGGCGGTCTTCCATTCAAGTACTGACCAGGCCAAACTCCTCTTTGCTTCCGAGATCAGACAAGATCGGGCGTTTTCAGGGTGGTGTGGCCGTAAGCGTCAGACTGGAACGGAAATAATATTTTTATTGCTACTGTAAAGGCATAAATATGGCACCAGGATGAACCAGAACAAGAAGTGACATCACACACGTTTATGACATTTGAATTGTGCTCCAAATATTACATGCAAAGATCAAACAGTGACATATCAAAGAGTACAATGACATCATAATGGAATTATTCTCCAAATACCCCACACTGAAATGGAAGTGCAAAAGCTTACAGCACCTGGTATTCCCAGGCGGTCTTCCATTCAAGTACCGAACAGGCCCAACTCTGCTAGGCTTCTGAGATCAGACGGGATCGGGCGTTTTCAGGGTGGTGTAGCTGTAAGCGTCAGACTGGAAGGGAAATTGTATTTTTATTGCTACTGTAAAGGCATAAATATGGCACCAGGATGAACCAGAACAAGAAGTGACACCACACACGTTTATGACTATTGAATTGTGCTCCCAATATTACATACAAAGATGAAACAGTGACATACAAAGAGTGCTATGAGATTAAAACTGAATTATTCTCCAAATATCCCACACTGAAATGGACGTGCAAAAGCTTACAGCACCTGGTGTTCCCAGGTGGTCTCCCATTCAAGTACTGACCAGGCCCAACTCTGCTTTGCTTCCGAGATCAGACGAGATCAGGCGTTATCAGGGTGGTGTGGCCGTAAGCGTCTGACTGGAGTGGAAAGTGTATTTTTACTGCTAGAGTAAAGGCATAACTATGGCACCACAACAAGAAGTGACATCACACACTTTTATGACATTTGAATTGTGTTCCAAATATTACATGCAAAGATCAAACAGTGACATATCAAAGAGTACTATGACATCATAACGGAGTTATTCTCCAAATGTACGACAACGAAATGTAAGTGCAAAAGCTTACAGCACCTGGTATTCCCAGGCGGTCTTCCATTCAAGTACTGACCAGGCCCAACTCCTCTTTGCTTCCGAGATCAGACAAGATCGGGCGATTTCAGGGTGGTGTGGCCGTAAGCGTCAGACTGGAACGGAAATAATATTTTTATTGCTACTGTAAAGGCATAAATATGGCACCAGGATGAACTAGAACAAGAAGTGACACCACACACGTTTATGACTATTGAATTGTGCTCCAAATATTACATACAAAGATCAAACAGTGACATATCAAAGAGTACTATGACATCATAACGGAGTTATTCTCCAAATGTACCACAATGAAATGGAAGTGCAAAAGCTTACAGCACCTGGTATTCCCAGGCGGTCTCCCATTCAAGTACCGAACAGGCCCAACTCTGCTAGGCTTCTGAGATCAGACGGGATCGGGCGTTTTCAGGGTGGTGTAGCTGTAAGCGTCAGACTGGAAGGGAAATTGTATTTTTATTGCTACTGTAAAGGCATAAATATGGCAAAAGGATGAACCAGAACAAGAAGTGACACCACACACGTTTATGACTATTGAATTGTGCTCCAAATATTACATACAAAGATCAAACAGTGACATATCAAAGAGTGCTATGAGATTATAAGAGAATTATTCTCCAATTATCCCACACTGAAATGGACGTGCAAAAGCTTACAGCACCTGGTATTCCCAGGCGGTCTTCCATTCAAGTACTGACCAGGCCCAACTCCTCTTTGCTTCCGAGATCAGACAAGATCGGGCGTTTTCAGGGTGGTGTGGCCGTAAGCGTCAGACTGGAACGGAAATAATATTTTTATTGCTACTGTAAAGGCATAAATATGGCACCAGGAAGAACCAGAACAAGAAGTGACATCACACACGTTTATGACATTTGAATTGTGCTCCAAATATTACATGCAAAGATCAAACAGTGACATATCAAAGAGTACTATGACATCATAACGGAGTTATTCTCCAAATGTACCACAATGAAATGGAAGTGCAAAAGCTTACAGCACCTGGTATTCCCAGGCGGTCTCCCATTCAAGTACCGAACAGGCCCAACTCTGCTAGGCTTCTGAGATCAGACAGGATCGGGCGTTTTCAGGGTGGTGTAGCTGTAAGCGTCAGACTGGAAGGGAAATTGTATTTTTATTGCTACTGTAAAGGCATAAATATGGCACCAGGATGAACCAGAACAAGAAGTGACATCACACACGTTTATGACTATTGAATTGTGCTCCAAATATTACATACAAAGATCAAGCAGTGACATATCAAAGAGTACTATGACATCATAATGGAATTATTCTCCAAATACCCCACACTGAAATGGAAGTGCAAAAGCTTACAGCACCTGGTATTCCCAGGCGGTCTTCCATTCAAGTACCGAACAGGCCCAACTCTGCTAGGCTTCTGAGATCAGACGGGATCAGGCGTTTTCAGGGTGGTGTAGCTGTAAGCGTCAGACTGGAACGGAAATTGTATTTTTATTGCTACTGTAAAGGCATAAATATGGCAAAAGGATGAACCACAACACGAAGCGACATCAGACAAGTTTATGACATTTGAATTGTGCTCCCAATATTACAAACAAAGATGAAACAGTGACATATCAAAGAGTGCTATGAGATTATAACAGAATTATTCTCCAAATACCCCACACTGAAATGGACGTGCAAAAGCTTACAGCACCTGGTGTTCCCAGGCGGTCTCCCATTCAAATACCGAGCAGGCCCAACGTTGCTAGGCTTCTGAGATCAGACGAGATCAGGCGTTTTCAAGGTGGTGTGGCCGTAAGCGTCAGACTGGAACGGAAATTGTATTTTTATTGCTAGAGTAAAGGCATAACTATGGCACCACAACAAGAAGTGACATCACACACTTTTATGACATTTGAATTGTGTTCCAAATATTACATGCAATGATCAAACAGTGACATATCAAAGAGTACTATGACGTCATAACGGAGTTATTCTCCAAATGTACGACAACGAAATGGAAGTGCAAAAGCTTACAGCACCTGGTGTTCCCAGGCGGTCTCCCATTCAAATACCGAGCAGGCCCAACTCTGCTAGGCTTCTGAGATCAGACGGGATCGTGCGTTTTCAGGGTGGTGTAGCTGTAAGCGTCAGACTGGAACGGAAATTGTATTTTTATTGCTACTGTAAAGGCATAAATATGGCAAAAGGATGAACCAGAACAAGAAGTGACACCACACACGTTTATGACTATTGAATTGTGCTCCAAATATTACATACAAAGATCAAACAGTGACATATCAAAGAGTACTATGACATCATAAAGGAATTATTCTCCAAATACCCCACACTGAAATGGAAGTGCAAAAGCTTACAGCACCTGGTATTCCCAGGCGGTCTTCCATTCAAGTACTGACCAGGCCAAACTCCTCTTTGCTTCCGAGATCAGACAAGATCGGGCGTTTTCAGGGTGGTGTGGCCGTAAGCGTCAGACTGGAACGGAAATAATATTTTTATTGCTACTGTAAAGGCATAAATATGGCACCAGGATGAACCAGAACAAGAAGTGACACCACACACGTTTATGACTATTGAATTGTGCTCCCAATATTACATACAAAGATGAAACAGTGACATATCAAAGAGTGCTATGAGATTATAACAGAATTATTCTCCAAATATCCCACACTGAAATGGACGTGCAAAAGCTTACAGCACCTGGTGTTCCCAGGTGGTCTCCCATTCAAGTACTGACCAGGCCCAACTCTGCTTTGCTTCCGAGATCAGACGAGATCAGGCGTTATCAGGGTGGTGTGGCCGTAAGCGTCTGACTGGAGTGGAAAGTGTATTTTTACTGCTAGAGTAAAGGCATAACTATGGCACCACAACAAGAAGTGACATCACACACTTTTATGACATTTGAATTGTGTTCCAAATATTACATGCAAAGATCAAACAGTGACATATCAAAGAGTACTATGACATCATAACGGAGTTATTCTCCAAATGTACCACAATGAAATGTAAGTGCAAAAGCTTACAGCACCTGGTATTCCCAGGCGGTCTTCCATTCAAGTACTGACCAGGCCCAACTCCTCTTTGCTTCCGAGATCAGACAAGATCGGGCGATTTCAGGGTGGTGTGGCCGTAAGCGTCAGACTGGAACGGAAATAATATTTTTATTGCTACTGTAAAGGCATAAATATGGCACCAGGATGAACCAGAACAAGAAGTGACACCACACACGTTTATGACTATTGAATTGTACTCCAAATATTACATACAAAGATCAAACAGTGACATATCAAAGAGTACTATGACATCATAACGGAGTTATTCTCCAAATGTACCACAATGAAATGGAAGTGCAAAAGCTTACAGCACCTGGTATTCCCAGGCGGTCTCCCATTCAAGTACCGAGCAGGCCCAACTCTGCTAGGCTTCTGAGATCAGACGGGATCGGGCGTTTTCAGGGTGGTGTAGCTGTAAGCGTCAGACTGGAACGGAAATTGTATTTTTATTGCTACTGTAAAGGCATGAATATGGCAAAAGGATGAACCACAACACGAAGCGACATCAGACAAGTTTATCACATTTGAATTGTGCTCCCAATATTACAAACAAAGATGAAACAGTGACATATCAAAGAGTGCTATGAGATTATAACAGAATTATTCTCCAAATACCCCACACTGAAATGGACGTGCAAAAGCTTACAGCACCTGGTATTCCCAGGCGGTCTCCCATTCAAATACCGAGCAGGCCCAACTCTGCTAGGCTTCTGAGATCAGACGGGATCGGGCGTTTTCAGGGTGGTGTAGCTGTAAGCATCAGACTGGAACGGAAATTGTATTTTTATTGCTACTGTAAAGGCATAAATATGGCACCAGGATCAACCACAACACGAAGCGACATCAGACAAGTTTATGACATTTAAATTGTGCTCCCAATATTACAAACAAAGATGAAACAGTGACATATCAAAGAGTGCTATGAGATTATAACAGAATTATTCTCCAAATATCCCACACTGAAATGGACGTGCAAAAGCTTACAGCACCTGGTATTCCCAGGCGGTCTTCCATTCAAGTACTGAACAGGCCCAACTCTGCTAGGCTTCTGAGATCAGACGGGATCGAGCGTTTTCAGGGTGGTGTAGCTGTAAGCGTTAGACTGGAAGGGAAATTGTATTTTTATTGCTACTGTAAAGGCATAAATATGGCACCAGGATGAACCAGAACAAGAAGTGACACCACACACGTTTATGACTATTGATTTGTGCTCCCAATATTACATACAAAGATGAAACAGTGACACATCAAAGAGTGCTATGAGATTATAACAGAATTATTCTCCAAATATCCCACACTGAAATGGACGTGCAAAAGCTTACAGCACCTGGTGTTCCCAGGTGGTCTCCCATTAAAGTACTGAACAGGCCCAACTCTGCTTTGGTTCCGAGATCAGACGAGATCAGGCGTTTTCAGGGTGGTGTGGCCGTAAGCGTCAGACTGGAACGGAAAGTGTATTTTTATTGCTAGAGTAAAGGCATAACTATGGCACCACAACAAGAAGTGACATCACACACTTTTATGACATTTGAATTGTTTTCTAAATATTACATGCAAAGATCAAACAGTGACATATCAAAGAGTACTATGACATCATAACGGAGTTATTCTCCAAATGTACCACAATGAAATGGAAGTGCAAAAGCTTACAGCACCTGGTATTCCCAGGCGGTCTTCCATTCAAGTACTGACCAGGCCCAACTCCTCTTTGCTTCCGAGATCAGACAAGATCGGGCGTTTTCAGGGTGGTGTGGCCGTAAGCGTCAGACTGGAACGGAAATTGTATTTTTATTGCTAGTGTAAAGGAATAAATATGGCACAAGGATGAACCGGAAAAAGAAGCGACATCACACACTTTTATGACATTTGAATTGTGCTCCAAATATTACATACAAAGATCATACAGTGACATATCAAAGAGTACTATGACATCATAATGGAATTATTCTCCAAATACCCCACACTGAAATGGAAGTGCAAAAGCTTACAGCACCTGGTATTCCCAGGCGGTCTTCCATTCAAGTACCGAACAGGCCCAACTCTGCTAGGCTTCTGAGATCAGACGGGATCGGGCGTTTTCAGGGTGGTGTAGCTGTAAGAGTCAGACTGGAAGGGAAATTGTATTTTTATTGCTACTGTAAAGGCATAAATATGGCACCAGGATGAACCAGAACAAGAAGTGACACCACACACGTTTATGATTATTGATTTGTGCTCCCAATATTACATACAAAGATGAAACAGTGACATATCAAAGAGTGCTATGAGATTATAACAGAATTATTCTCCAAATATCCCGCACTGAAATGGACGTGCAAAAGCTTACAGCACCTGGTGTTCCCAGGTGGTCTCCCATTCAAGTACTGACCAGGCCCAAATCTACTTTGCTTCCGAGATCAGACGTTTTCAGGGTGGTGTGGCCGTAAGCGTCAGACTGGAACGGAAAGTGTATTTTTATTGCTAGAGTAAAGGCATAACTATGGCACCACAACAAGAAGTGACATCACACACTTTTATGACATTTGAATTGTGTTCTAAATATTACATGCAAAGATAAAACAGTGACATATCAAAGAGTACTATGACATCATAACGGAGTTATTCTCCAAATGTACCACAATGAAATGGAAGTGCAAAAGCTTACAGCACTTGGTATTCCCAGGCGGTCTTCCATTCAAGTACCGAACAGGCCCAACTCTGCTAGGCTTCTGAGATCAGACGGGATCGGGCGTTTTCAGGGTGGTGTAGCAGTAAGCGTCAGACTGGAACGGAAATTGTATTTTTATTGCTACTGTAAAGGCATAAATATGGCACCAGGATGAACCAGAACAAGAAGTGACACCACACACGTTTATGACTATTGAATTGCGCTCCCAATATTACATACAAAGATGAAACAGTGACATATCAAAGAGTGCTATGAGATTATAACAGAATTATTCTCCAAATACCCCACACTGAAATGGACGTGCAAAAGCTTACAGCACCTGGTATTCCCAGGCGGTCTCCCATTCAAATACCGAGCAGGCGCAACTCTGCTAGGCTTCTGAGATCAGACGGGATCGTGCGTTTTCAGGGTGGTGTAGCTGTAAGCGTCAGACTGGAACGGAAATTGTATTTTTATTGCTACTGTAAAGGCATAAATATGGCACCAGGATGAACCAGAACAAGAAGTGACATCACACACGTTTATGACATTTGAATTGTGCTCCAAATTTTACATGCAAAGATCAAACACTGACATATCAAAGAGTACTATGACATCATAACGGAGTTATTCTCCAAATGTACCACAATGAAATGGAAGTGCAAAAGCTTACAGCACCTGGTATTCCCAGGCGGTCTCCCATTCAAATACCGAACAGGCGCAACTCTGCTAGGCTTCTGATATCAGACGGGATCGGGCGTTTTCAGGGTGGTGTAGCTTGAGGCATCAGACTGGAACGGAAATTGCATTTTTATTGCTACTGTAAAGGCATAAATATGGCACCAGGATGAACCACAACACGAAGCGACATCAGACAAGTTTATGACATTTGAATTGTGCTCCAAATATTACAAACAAAGATGAAACAGTGACATATCAAAGAGTGCTATGAGATCATAACAGAATTATTCTCCAAATATCCCACACTGAAATGGACGTGCAAAAGCTTACAGCACCTGGTGTTCCCAGGTGGTCTCCCATTCAAGTACTGACGAGGCCCAACTCTGCTAGGCTTCCAAGATCAGACGAGATCAGGCGTTTTTTTTGGGGGGGGGGATCTTTTAATATTGAAATTCAAGAGATACAATAAAACCAGTATACACAGCACAAAACATCAAAGAAAACTATTTACAACACAGACACATGCACGTAATACAAACTGACACATACGGGTTATGTACAACATTTACAATTACAAGAACAACAAGACAACACACACAAGGACATGAGGCAGAGGGAACAGACAACAGAACACTAGACAGTTATTTACATTTCTTTTTTTTTTCTTTATTTTTATTTATTTATTTATTTTATTTCATTTTTCTTTATTTTATTTATTTATTTATTTATTTTGTCTTATTTTTTTCTTTTTTTTTTTTTTTTTCTTTTTTTTTCTTTTTAAATTTTTTAATTATTATAATTTTATCTTTTTTCTTATTGTTCTTTTCGTTTTTCTTCACTTTGTTTTTACTGAACGTGCTCAGTGAGTCCAATTTCCTAGGTAAAAGAGTCCGGGATGGGTTGAGCAGATGAGGGGGCAGTGAGTCCATGATTGCCAGGATGGATGTCCTGAAACAGTTCAAATGTTCATGACCAGAGCGTCATTCGGATGGATAGAGAAAAGTGACTGATTGGGAGAGAAGGTAGTGATGAAGCGATGCTCCTCAGCCGAGTGCAGGTGACGCAGGCGGACGGTGAGGAGACGGGTGAAGATGGGCCAGTGGCGTGCGGTGCGGTGGTCAAAGTGGTAGATGTTCCTGACGATGTAGATGGTATACCGGGCTATGGACAGGATGAGATGACAGAGGTGGCGGTTTGCTCCAGAGCGGCTGACGGAGGGCCCAAAGAGGAGAAACCATGGTTCCTGGTTGCCTCCCCCAAGAGAGGCCGGCGGTGGAAGTCTCCAAGACAGTCTCCGGGCGAGCAGATCCTGCACCCGGGTCCAGAAGGGGCGGACGGCCGGGCACGTGACAAAGAGGTGATGGAGATCCTCGTAAGACCCACCACACACCGGACAATCTCTGCCATACCTGTCTGGGTATATAGTGTGCAGTGTAGCGCGCGTGTAAATCAGTCTATGTTTCAATTTGAACTCAAAATTTGCGAGCTGGGGTGAGGTGTACCATTGGAATGTCTTGGCCCAGATGGGTGAGATGTCATGAGTAGGGTATGAACGGGACCAGGCACGTTCAGCTGCAGGAGCCCTGACCACATGAGCCAACAGTAACCGGTAGAAGGTGCGAGTGTGCAGGGAGGTGAAACGCCTGACTGAACCATCAAAATGTATATCAAAATCAAGGGGGGCGAAGCCCACATCAGGAGACGTGCCACCTGTCAGCAGGGTGCCCCACCATCTGAACAGGTGCTCTTTAAATGAGTTTAACAACACCGAAACCGAATTTCTTCTAAACACCACTCCCGACATGACAAATTTTCTACGGACAAATTCAATGTTCCAATCCCCAAAAGGTGAAAAAATATCCTCTACAACTGTTAACCCAGCTCTCTCCATAGACACTCCCATCATCTTTCTCCTCCCTCTGGAGGGAGAAGAGAGGAGGTCTGGATTGAATCGGAGAGGCATTTTACACAAATCAAGCCATGAACCAGGAACTGCCACAGCAAAAGGCCTCAAAGCGGCCCACGCCTGCAAGGCCTCCCTCACAAAGTGTGGGAGGACCCCGAGCACTGGGCTGGGGGGCAACAGACAAAGATTAAATGCACCAAAATTATTCAACACGCTCAGATCCATCAAGAAAAACTCCTTCCAGGGAGCCCGACAGTCTGGATCCAGAAATTTTCTGAGCACCTTCAGTCTCAGTGCCTGTTTTTTTAATACTAGATCAATTAAATTCAGACCTCCCTTATCAACATCATTGATCATTACATTGTGAGCGACCAAACAACGACTGTTACCCCAGAGAAACTTGGATAAAATTACAGAAATTCGATTTGCACAGTCACCTGGCAGCTCGCTCACAGTTAGAGCATGGGTCAATTTCGACAGACACAAAGCATTCACTACTAAAACTCTACCTCTAAGTCCCAAATTCCGAAACTTTAAGAAATTTAATTTAGCTACTAATTTTTTGATTAAATCTTCCCACATTTTCCTATTCGTTACACCACCATCCTTACCTACAAGCACCCCTAAGACCCTGTACGTGCTCCCCGCTTTCTGAAGATGCACTGACAAAGGCTGAGGAGTTACGCTACCACAAAATGCAACAGAAGTTTTTTCAAAGTTCATTTTTGCACCCGAGGCCAGACCATAAATGGTCAACACATGTAAGGATGCCTCAAGACTTTCGGTGTCACGCAAAAATAAATTCGTGTCATCGGCAAACTGTAGCACCTTATACTCAGCTCCTGCGGGGGAGAGTATGCCCCTGACACTACACTCTGACATCAACATGGCAGCCAGAGGCTCAGCCACGAGGCTATAAAGAAAAGCAGAGAGGGGGCATCCCTGACGGATAGAACGCTTCACAGGAAAAACATCTGTCATCGCACCATTACATTTCACCTTACTAGAAGCAGATCCATACAATAATCTTATCCAATTAACAAAATTTGAACCAAACCCCATTTTTTCTAATACAGCAAACAGAAAGCTATGCTCCACTCTCTCAAACGCTTTATTAAAATCTACGCTTACATGAATACCACCCGTGTCATGCATCACATTCAATAAATATTTTATAGACAAAATTGAGTCCGAGATGTCCCGGCCAGGGACACTGTAAGCCTGGGCAGATAAAACAACCGACTCCATTACACCTCTGATACGGCCCGCTAAAAGTTTGGCAAGAATTTTATAATCCACATTCAATAAGCTGATTGGCCTGTAATTTTCCAATTTATTCCTGTCTCCCTTCTTAAAAACAAGGGACACTACACTCAAAGCAAAGGAACTTGAGGCTCTCCCCTCTCTCTCCATCTCCTGAAAGAGTCGAAGGAGAATAGGCGCCAGCCTGGTTGCGAAGCACCTGTAGAATTCACTGGTGAGCCCATCCTCACCTGGGGCTTTGCCAGTACTGAGGAGCTTCACTGCAGATCTGACCTCCTCCAACACAAGAGGCGCATCACACGCCTCAGCCTCAGCATCTGACAACCTGCCACTTAAAGAATTGACCACCTCATCTAAACGATCTACTAAGACACCCTCCGAACTAAACAAAGCACCATAGAATTTTCCCACAACACCCAACACATCATCAATATCCGACACCTCCTCTCCCAAATCATTCATCAGTTTTTCAATATACATCATTTTTTGCCTCACCTTCTCCATTGCGAAGAAAAAACCTGTAGATCTTTCACCCTGCACAGTATACTGTGCTCTTGCACGCAGCATGGCACCTCTACATTTAGAGATTTCAATATTATCCAGCTGAGCTTTAACATCTAAATATTCAGGATTCACTGGACCACTAGTAAAAGCTGACCTACTCACAATGTCCCTCAGCCTATGTTTTAACTGAGTCTCCTCTGCCTTTAACAACCAGTTTTTCCGTTTGCTAAAATTTATTGAGAGGCGCTTTATTCTTTTCTTTGCCTCTTCCCACCAGTCCACAATTGACTCAAAACATTCCATTTCCATATCAAAAGAATCAAACAACCTATTCATTCTATTACAATAATTCTCATCTTCAAGCAAAGAATTATTTAAAATCCACAACCCCCCCGTTCGCTGCCCTTTAAAAGGGCTAAAATCTACTCGCAGTGGAGAATGGTCGCTTAGACAAGTGTCATCATAGAAAACTGAGGCCGTTCGCCTCAACAAGCCCTCAGACATCAAACATAAATCAATACGGGACTGTTTCAATGCCCCTAAGACAACTTGCCGTCTGGAAAAAACTCTCTTGTTGAAATTCAGAGCTCTCCAGCCTTCAATCATACCATATCGGGACATAAGGTCCAACAAGTGCGTCCTAGACACGTCATTTCTATACACATTACTAACACTTAAGTCTATTTTCGTAAGGGCTACATTGAAATCACCAATAACAATAGTTCCTAAAGTAACATAAGCAAAGACAGAGGAAAAAAGAATCTTCCTTTCCTGCTCCTCATTCGGAGCATAAATATTGATAAGCCTAAATGCAAAAGGCTGGACAAAATCAACAACAACAAAAGCACCTCCAGGATCCGCATGGACCAGTGTGGGCGTCCCTAAAAAGTCAGTTTTTACAATAGTAGCTACACCATGCGAAAGTGCAGAGCCAAGAGCACAAAAGACAGTTCCCACGCCCATTGCCTGCACTGCACGCACATGAGATGGCTCCCAATGAGTCTCCTGCAAACACAGTACACCCCAGCTCAATGAGTGGAGCGCACTGTGCATGCGAACGGGGCTCCGCAGCCCACCTGTGTTAAGGGACACAAGGGAAAAAGCCATGAACATGAGGGAGAAGGAGGTGCACACAACGAACATCATTTAGACTTTTTAGAAATCTCTTTCCCATCACTATCACTTAGCCTTTTATTAGACTGCACTTCCAGAACCATTGGGAATTCCCAGAGCTGGATGAAACAGTGGGGGACGCGCCAGAGGCCGGTGTACTTGGCATAGGGACACGGGACTGATCCCGGGTCGCGCCGCCCGCACCACGTGCACCACGCCCCCGAGACCTGCTCCGTTCCCCAGCCTCATTGATTGCCTTTTTTTGAGCCAGTGTCCTGCTCAGGCTGAATGTCTCCTCCTGAATAGTTGGCTGCGCACTCTCAGTGCTCTCTCTGCGCTCTCCCAGTCTAGAGAATTGGGCCGCAGCTGGCACCAACCTCTCTCCTTCAGAGGTAAAGTGAGGAAGCAGCCCACCACTCATCCTCCTCCTGAAATGCACCACCCTGCTCTGCTTCACTCCCACCACTTTCCCCCCCGTGACCCCCGTCCTCATCAGAATCCAACTCACTGCATACACACAGATGCAGGAATGCACGGCAGTCCCTGCACCTTCGCGCCCTCGGCTCCACACACTCACGAGCATAGTGTCCCTGTTTTCCACAATTATTACACAGAAAGTCTGGACAATCATGCAAAATATGGTCAGGCTGCAAACACCCCCTGCACACTCGCACCTGTCGGTCATGTATAACCCGAAAGTAATCCGGGCCTGCAGCTGTGTTGAAGCGGACAGAGTATGGCAGAGACTGTACAGTGTCAGTGAATCTTACCTTCACGTACCGCGTCCCATCCCCGGCCACATTCTCCGCCGCACCTCAGAGACTGCAGAGACTCCCCAGGAGAGGAGCTTTGCAAGAATCTCCTCGTCCTCAATGTAAGCCGGCAATCCCATGAAGGATACGACCAGCTCATCAATGGAGACGTCACGGGCGTGAACCCTGGCCTTTCCGACGCGAAAACCATCCATCAGCCGCTCCTTTGCTTTTGTGCAGGTGACTGTCAGTTCATACTTTAGCTTGGTAATATGTCTGCAAGCAATGATTTGTCCACAAACTTCTTTAGCCGCTCTCATGAGCACAATAGGCACCATTTCCTCCACACCCTCAATGTCCAGCACAACAGTTAATTCCTTGTCATATATCCGGTTCCTCTCACTCACATTAAGACCATCCATGTTTTTGTTTTTTCCATTAACCAAAGGAGTAGTCCGGGGGCGAGCAGGGTTCAAAGCCATGATTTCCGCCCAAAGAGCAGAGGCTCAAAAAGGGAGAAACCAAAATCACTCCTCCACAGCAGGAGTGCTGGGAGGAGGAAAAAAAAACACCAAAAAAAAAAGGGGAAACCAAAATAAAATAAGAAACAAAAGATAACAGCCACACAAAATAACAGCACCTCTCCACTTTCCCTCCAAAACACTTCCTCGTTAGGAGACACCCACTGGGCGTTTTCAGGGTGGTGTGGCCGTAAGCGTCAGACTGGAACGGAAATTGTATTTTTATTGCTAGAGTAAAGGCATAACTATGGCACCACAACAAGAAGTGACATCACACACTTTTTTGACATTTGAATTGTGTTCCAAATATTACATGCAAAGATCAAACAGTGACATATCAAAGAGTACTATGACATCATAACGGAGTTATTCTCCAAATGTACCACAATGAAATGGAAGTGCAAAAGCCTACAGCACCTGGTATTCCCAGGCGGTCTCCCATTCAAGTACCGAGCAGGCTTAACTCTGCTAGGCTTCTGAGATCAGACGGGATCGGGCGTTTTCAGGGTGGTGTAGCTGTAAGCGTCAGACTGGAAGGGAAATTGTATTTTTATTGCTACTGTAAAGGCATACATATGGCACCAGGATGAACCACAACACGAAGCGACGTCAGACAAGTTTATGACATTTGAATTGTGCTCCCAATATTACAAACAATGATGAAACAGTGACATATCAAAGAGTGCTATGATATTATAACAGAATTATGCTCCAAATATCCCACACTGAAATGGACGTGCAAAAGCTTACAGCACCTGGTGTTCCCAGGTGGTCTCCCATTCAAGTACTGACCAGGACCAACTCTGCTTTGCTTCTGAGATCAGGCGTTTTCAGGGTGGTGTGGCCGTAAGCGTCAGAATGAAATGGAAAATGTATTTTTATTGCTAGTGTAAAGGAATAAATATGGCACCAGGATGAACCACAACAAGAAGTGACATCACACACTTTTATGACATTTGAATTGTGCTCCAAATATTACATACAAAGATCAAACAGTGACATATCAAAGAGTACTATGACATCATAATGGAATTATTCTCCAAATACCCCACACTGAAATCGAAGTGCAAAAGCTTACAGCACCTGGTATTCCCAGGCGGTCTCCCATTCAAGTACTGACCAGGACCAACTCTGCTTTGCTTACGAGACCAGACGAGATGAGGCGTTTTCAGGGTGGTGTGGCCATAAGTGTCGGACTGGAACGGAAATTGTATTTTTATTGCTAGAGTAAAGGCATAACTATGGCACCACAACAAGAAGTGACATCACACACTTTTATGACATTTGAATTGTGTTCCAAATATTACATGCAAAGATCAAACAGTGACATATCAAAGAGTACTATGACGTCATAACGGAATTATTCTCCAAATGTACCACAATGAAATGGAAGTGCAAAAGCTTACAGCACCTGGTATTCCCAGGCGGTCTCCCATTCAAGTACCGAGCAGTCGCAACTCTGCTAGGCTTCTGAGATCAGACGGGATCGGGCGTTTTCAGGGTGGTGTAGCTGTAAGCGTCAGACTGGAACGGAAATTGTATTTTTTATTGCTACTGTAAAGGCATAAATATGGCACCAGGATGAACCACAACACGAAGCGACATCAGACAATTTATGATATTTGAATTGTGCTCCCAATATTACAAACAAAGATCAAAAAGTGACATATCAAAGACTGCTATGCGATTATAACAGAATTATTCTCCAAATATCCCACACTGAAATGGACGTGCAAAAGCTTACAGCACCTGGTATTCCCAGGCGGTCTCCCATTCAAGTACCGAGCAGGCTTAACTCTGCTAGGCTCCTGAGATCAGACGTGATCGGGCGTTTTCAGGGTGGTGTAGCTGTAAGCGTCAGACTGGAACGGAAATTGTATTTTTATTGCTACTGTAAAGGCATAAATATGGCACAAGGATGAACCACAACAAGAAATGACATCACACACTTTTATGACATTTGAATTGTACTCCAAATATTACATACAAAGATCAAACAGTGACATATCAAAGAGTATTATGACATCATAACTGAGTTATTCTCCAAATATCCCACACTGAAATGGAAGTGCAAAAGCTTACAGCACCTGGTATTCCCAGGCGGTCTCCCATTCAAATACCGAACAGGCGCAACTCTGCTAGGCTTCTGATATCAGACGGGATCGGGCAACGATATCCGTATTCTCCACAAGGTTTTTACTAGCCCTTGTGATAGTGAGCAATGGCTGTTGAAGAATGTTTGGCTTGCTTCAATTAAAAAAAAAAAAATACACAGATGTGATAATAAAATAAAACCTAATGTGATTGGAAACAATAAATGCAGGCCAAGTAGGGGAAGACCCAAAATAAACAAACAGCCACAACATAAATAAAACCAAGTTAAACAATTAATGTCTACAATCTGTTGAATATAAACTATGTTTTAGTTTGAATTACATCTTTGCATTGTAGACATTGACAGAACCAAGACAACCCCAACAAGAAGCACTTACTGCAGCAAGAAACAAAGTCAGTGTTTGTGTCGGGGTAATTATTCTGAACAGATATATAAAGCATCGTGTGAATCCTGGACTGCAATCTGTTGAATATAAGCTATGCTTTATCAAGTCAGTGCCTGTTTTAAGGTCATTTTGCAGAACAAATCCTCCAAAACACCATTTGGATCAAAAGCTCACAAGAGAGATAGAAGCACTTATGGACACTATTCAGCATCAGCTTGTCTGTTTGAGGGATTCTCCGTGCAATATCTTCATCAGCTAGCGTTTATCCACAATGACTGCATTTATCCACAATGACTAGTAGCTTACAGAAGTTGTGAAGTGGTCGCAGAGGTAGTTTTGCATAATTGGAGACACAAACAATGGCCCAGACAGGAGGGGAAATTGAGTGGCTCCCAGCATGTCAGCCTTTTGTCTACAGGGGTTGGGGAAAACAAAGAATGTTTCAGATGTGAGCTTAAGGTGTGAGAGGGAAAGCAACTGAAGAGAGCTCATTTGTCTTCTGTATGCAAACGGTATGCAGTGTCTGCCATTTGCTACAAACAGTCTTTGATTAAGTCAGAGTTGGGAGTTGATTTTGCAGGAGCAGTGGCTTCACTGGATTTTCTCAGACACAGGCCCTTCTCTTAACTAAATCCATATTTAAAAGAAGTGACATAAAACAGTTGAATTTCTTTCACAGTCTTGGGGACATTGTACACTCTGACAGAGGTTTAAGTGCTAGTATGAAAAAGAACCCTGACTTTCTTGTAGAGCTGAACTGGAGCGCTTGAACTGGAGTGCTTTAAGAAAAAAGGATTGAATTTGATGGAATGGGAATGAGATAGCCCTTGACTTAAGTCATGTGTAAATCTTTGTCATTTCTGGCGTAATGCTGTCCAACAGGGGGACCTTTCCAAGGTTGAATGGACTTGAACAGATATGCTTTAAAGAGGAGGAACTCCAAGGTAACTGGCTTGATAGTCCGAAGGCCAGCCAAGCATTGATTTTGTGTAGCAGCCAGTTCCAACGTAGGGTAGGTGCAGGGGAACTGGAGCCTGTCCCAACAAAGGCAAGAATTAGAGCTTTTCTCTGCCTAGACTCACAATTTGTGCAGAGTTTCAGTTTTGAGGCCTCATTGGCACAGTAGGTAGCACATCAGTCTCATAATCTAAAGGTTGTGAGTTAAAGCCTCACACAAGGCATGTATTTTCACCTCTTTGCACTTTCATTCAACTGCAATCACATCAAGCAGACAGAACCATCTATGAAACCAGTGTCTTGCAGCTCACGGGTGTCCAGAGTCTTTCCTTTAGGGCCGCTGTTCTGCAACTTTTCCATGTCTTCCTGATCCAGCATACCTCAAGTACATTCAATGGATCAGTGTATTGTATTAAACTGGAATACAGAGTTAAACAATTAATGTCAATGTTTTCCAAGAAAAAATTCCAACGCGCTAAATTTCCAGCTCCATCTCCTGAAACGCCTGAACAAGTGCGTAAACACCCTCAGCCCAAAGGTGTTGGGAAGACAATATCTGCCAGGATAGAAAAACTATTGAATATTGATTTAACACAATTGGAATAACACAGAGTTGAGTTTGACACCACACAGTAAGGCTTGAGGTCAAAACATTCGCAGATACGAAAAATGACATCAAACATTGACAAACACGCTGAAAGAGTCAGCATTTGAGATTCCCTAGCACATGTGGCAGAGGGGAATTAGCTCACTTTGCATGTGAGAGGTAATGGCATAAATGTCCATATTCTCCACAAGACTTTCACCAGTTCTTGGTAAAATAGGCAGCTATTGAAAGCAAAATTCAAAAAAATAAAACATCTGAAAATAAGAGAAGCAAAAGTGTGATGACAGACTATAGAAAAACTAACCTCACTGCAGCAAGACACATGTTTCCAAAGATGTTCAGCCAAAGCATACTAGGCTCTACAACTGCCCCAACAAGAGGCACTTACTACACCAAGTAACAGTTGGTGAGTGGGTCATAATTATGACCAGAAACAAGTGTCACATAAACTATGCTTTAGTTTCAATTTTACTTTGCATTGTTGACATTGTCACAACCAAGACAACCCCAAAGAGAAGCACTTGTGAAAGCCAGAAGCATGAGTCTATCTGTTTGACAAAGGCTCCATGCAGTTTACTTCCTGCAGGTCATGTTGGTCAAACCAAATTGGGATTTAAGCACATCTTCAGTATTTTGCAGTTTGAAAAGAACTGGGATTTCCAAATCCAGTCCTTGAGCGTTGATATCCTGGAGGTATTGGAACTTTCCCTGCAGAAACACACCTGATTTAAATGAATGGATCGTGAATAGACTTTTGCAGAACTTGACAAATAACTGTGGAGATGAATTTGATTTGAATAAGATGTCTTGCAGCAAGGAAACAATCAATTCCTTGAATATAATTAAACTATCCTTTACATTTTGGGGTGTCATTAATAAGGTGGGGCTATTTTGGAAGTACCAGTGTGTGTTGCTTTGAGTTTGTTTAGAGATCACTAGTGCCACAAGCAAACACGACGAGGATGGGACTCCAACCCACGCGTGCAAAGCAAAATGGATTAGCAGTCCATCGCCTTAACCACTCGGCCACCTCGTCCTGCCCACTGTACATTTGCTGTCTGAAAACCTTCTTGTACACTAGTTTTTTTTTTTTTTTTTTTCCATTGTACATCCTGTGACAACACCGAAACTGGGAAGCAAACTATTTAACTGGAAGCAAGTTAACGCAACTGAAAAAACAATGAGTTGGGTTTGACATCACACACTTGAGGTCAAATCATGGCCAGATATGACAAAATGGGATCCGACAAACATAGATCAGGCGCATGATTGAGTTAGCAAGAGTGAGCATCTCAGTCAAGGGGAATTAGCTCAAGTGGTAGAGCGCTAGCTTAGCATGTGAGAGGTAACGGGATCAATGCCCGTATGTTCCACAAGATTTTCACTAGAGCTTCCTGTGATTGCGAACAATGGCTTTTGAATGTTTGGCTTGCTTCAACTTAAAAACCATGCAAAGATGCAATAATAAACTAATGTGATTGGAAGCCATCAAACATTGACCAATAAATGGTGGACACCCGAAAGGAACAAACACAATAGAAGTAACCCATCAATATAGCATGCTAAAATGATGCATGCCTCCTGACATTGTGATGGCATAACATTACATGAAAGTGCTATTTGGACAGCTGTAAGCCTCATAGTTCCAGTGCTGTGGAGCGATGCTGCAGCTTAGAGTAAGTGTGGTCCCAGTGGTAAATCCACCTTTTGCATTTCTTCTGCCAATTTTCCATTCCTTAACACTAGACAACCCATAGTTTTCTAATTCCTGTTACCATGTACAAAGGGCTGCCACAAAGCTGTGTGGTTTCAAATGAACAACTCAACAACAAACACATTGTAAAGGGGGCCAGTACCTGCCAGATTAAGGTTTCACAGCCACAGCATGAAGTCCAGCACAGTTTTTCTGTTCTGAAGACAACAGTCCATCTTAAATGCTGAATCCTTCAACACGCTCCATCTTCTTCTTCTAAAGTTTCTAAGTTGGAAGTAATGGTCATCAGAAGGTCACACAAACAAAGAACAGTCTCCTCAAGAATGTAAAACATTAGGTGTTAATGTGTTCTAATTCAGCCTGCAGAAGACACTCAGGTTTTCAAGCACTTTCCAACAATACCTTGAAGAGAAGGTGCAGAAAGTTTAAGTGTTTCTAAAAACTGACTTTAGCTGAAGCTGACAAGGTTTGAGATGGCATATAACTACCCCAACAAGAAGCACTTATAATTAAACAGGTGGCAAGGGAATCCTGGATTGCAATCTGTTGAATAAAACTATGCTTTGAATTTTTGCATTGTGGACATTGTCACAACCAAGACAACCCCAAAGAGAAGCACTTGTGAAGAAAAGAATCAACAGTGGTTCCTTTGAGGTGATCTGAGAGTGATTTAAGACTAAACATGATCAATCACACTAATATCGTACTAATCATACTAATATGATTTATTTTAATACACAAATGTCCAGAGGACATATAACTACTGTGCTGGAAAAATCTTTGTGGATGAGAAACAACGATGCTGAGTCAAACTGCCTTTGTTAGTTTATTCACACAAATGATACATGTAAGTCATACATGGAGAGATCTCTGAGAAGTAAAGAAAGTTGGCAGCTTATATAGTTTCGAAACTCCTCCTCTGTTGCTGGGCAGACCATATGAAACAATCATTATCTCTTATTTAAGACTAAACTGAACTCACTAAGCATCAATCACTTACTATATTACTTTATTGCCTTTAACCTTTAACCTTTAAACAACTGGTCAACCAAGCAGTTGACAAAAACAGATGCGCTGCAGGAAACTCTTCCTGCCTCTAACATTACCAGCGCATTCCATTGAGAGGTCATACATGAGTTAAAGAAAGCAGTTCACAATGAGTACAATGTCTGAACTTTATCTACATGGACTACAAAATACAACAAATCAATGTATATATGTCTAATATCTAATACAAATCAAACTCACAACACTTCCCCCGTTTGATCCTACAGGATCACCAATAAGAAGAAAAATTGTTATAGAATACAAAAAAAACAGAGATACAGTAAAATATTCTCAGAACATCAGGAGACTCATGCCTGTAGGGTTTTAGAGAATCCATCATAAATGAGAAGAACAAAGAACACTAATAAAGATATTTCTAAATTTCAACATCAGAATCCAAGACTGAGGAAGAATACAAAGTGGAAGGTGGGACAGCAAGGCTAAGCAGGAAATCTTGACACCTATCACCAGCAAGGTCTTCATCTGGTGTGTGAGTCAGGGGGGCGTAAAGCAACTGTGGAACCTTTTCACCTAATGCAGCATTAATGAGCTTGACCAACAGAGCTCTCAGACATGGAATGCAGCAGCAGCCACAAAGAATCAGAATAGCTATGCACACTGCAATAGACATTAAAGCAGATAGGATCAGCGCTTTATATTTGCCAAAAAGATTGTCAAACATGGAAGTATCAACACCAGAATGCATTTTCATCTTATCACTAAGAGAACGAAGGCCATCTACAGCACGTGTGAGCTTTCCCATAGGGGCTGTATTATTAGGAATAAAGGAGCAACATTGATCACCAAAGATAGAGCACACACCACCTTTCTCTGCTAAGAGCATGTCAACAGCAATCCTATTCTGAAACGCCATTAGCGACGTAGCACGCAGCTGCTCATGAACCGCAGCAAGACCATCTCATGTAAAATTAGCCAAGCGTTGAATATTAAAATGAATAAAATTTATTCGATCTAAATTTTTATTAATGGTGCACCACCAACAGAATAAAGATTCAAATCCTCCTGCTATTTGATTGGCTAATTTATACTCATCTGGGACTCCACGTGGAACTCCTATAGCATCTATGTAAGTGGGATCTGAGTCATCAAAAGAAGTCGTTAGGCTTCGCTTAATCCGAGAAATATCATGAGCAGCTGAAGATAAAGAAGGAATCCCCATAACAATAGTAGTTGGCATGATAAGTGTGACAGGAGCACACAAACCTGACCAGTTGGCAGGAAGAGTAGCTCTTAGGGTGCGAGCACCACACCACCACCACAAATCAGATCTTGAAACACGAGGAGCATCACTAAGAGGATAAGTTGCTACACAATATGAGGAAGGAACTTTTCCTACAAAATAGGATGAGGAAATAGCATTATAAAAGCAGGTGAAATTGCCAGGGGCTACCGCAGCATCAAAGATAGGGGGTGTGGTGACAAATGAAGCAGGAAAAACAGACTCCCATTCCCTACAGGAAACTTGAGGATGCTGGGATGTGAGGAGGGCGGACAAACATATGTGACTTAATTCTAGAGGGGGTGGAACTACTCTCAAAATAGGACGAGATCCCAGACAAACTACACAATCCTCATGTACTGTTTGACCTATCTGTTCTGCCAATAACAACCAATTATTAGTTATACTGGTAATACCAGTCATAATTGCATACGCAGTGTCAGTCACATTCAGTTTAGGCTGAACCATGACTACACGTGCACCTGTTTTCCTAGTTCTATCAGGCATTGTGGGAGCAGCAAGATCTTGAAAACACATAGTGATACGAAACTGTGGGTCAATCTCCTTAGAATAAGCCCACAATATAAAAGAATGACATGAAGGGGTAGAGGTGTTGTAACTTACAACAAGACCTTGAGCATTTTTGGTGATGCTAAATAACTTATGCCCATCTTTGGCTTGATCTAAGGACCAAGCACTCCAATCATATCTTGTTTCTCCTACCAGGTCTCTCCATCCATGTCCTATGGTGGCATACCATTCATATTTTGAACCCCAAGCATCTCCACGTTGTCCAGCTCTATTAGTGAGTGCAGAATATGGAAGCACAACAACAAAACTTTCATTTAGGGGAATACAGAATAGTAATGAAACGTAAAAATAATCATCACCACATGTGCTGGACAGGCTTCGCTTCAGCACATGTGTTGAGGTTGACACATTAAAAGCAGACTCAGATCTGGGAGTGAACCACAGTAAAGGAAACACTATGATCAAAGATACAAAGAAGAGAAAACAGATGGTTCCTCTCAAAGACCAACCTAGATGCCTAAAGGGGTGCCAGGGATGGGGTGAAGACATGGTAGGCGTTCTGGTGGGACTTGGCATGTCACAGTTGCAGTGGAACGCTTTTTTTTTTTTCACCTCTCACTGATCTTGCTTGAGAGCGGAGGCTGGTCTTCAGGTACTGAGGGTGGATTACCTCAGCCCTACACCTGTCACGGGGATTATTCTGCCCCTTTTGTGCTGAGGTGTGTTTTTTCTGTAGATGTGAGGTCCTCAGTCGGTGGAGGAACCTTTCTGCAATGTGAGGCGTGGATCCAAGTACTTCTCTCTGCTATTTTGATTGCAGTGTAGGTCACAAGAAGGATCTGGAATGGACCAAGCCACCTTTTATGGTTCCACTTTGATCGTTTGAAGCTTTTAATCAACACGAAGTCTCCAGGTTGAAGTGAGTGGAGTGCACTCTCAGCTGGGTGTGGGAGAGCAGCCTTCACCTGTGAGCAAATATCTGCAAGAGTTTTCACAAGATTAGAGCAATAGGTCAACACATTATGTTCACACAGGGCCGTATCTGGAGGTGGGGCTTTGGGGGGCCCAAGTCCAACATTGGGTGGTGCTGCAAACAAAATCTCAAAGGGACTGAGGTTAGCTCTGCCTCTCCTCCTCATTCTCATATACATGAGAACAAGAGGGAGAGCTTTGGTCCATGGCAGTCCTGTGTCAGCACAACACTTTGCTAATTTATTTTTCAGAGTTCCGTTTTCACGTTCCACAGCACCTCCGCTGGCCGGATGGTATGAACAATGCTTTCTGACATCTATTCCTAGATGTAGAGAAATCTGAGAGATAGCCTCATTAGCAAAATGAGCTCCATTATCTGATGACAAAATTCTTGGGAGACCCCATCTCGGAATTATTTCAGTCATAAGCGCTTTCGCCACAGCTCCTGCATTAGCTTTAGAGGTGGGAAATGCTTCAACATATTTTGACCACATGTCCACAAGGACCAAACAGTATTTTTTCCCTTCTGAGGGCGTTAGCTCAATGAAATCCATCATGACGTGAGAGAAAGGGCCTGCTGGGGGAGGGTGCGCAGCCTGTTGAGAATTTGGGTGTGTTCTGCCTGGATTGTGAGTAGCACAAACCATGCATGACTGGCAAAACTTTTGTGCATAAATAGTGAAGCCTTTTGTAAACCAATGTTGTCTCATAGCTGACATCATACCCCCTTTTGACACATGGTCCACACCGTGTGTCAATTTAGCATAGTGGGGAAACAGGGCTGAGGGCAGACATGGTTTACCATCTGGCCCAAACCATCCTTCAGAATTATGATGAGCACCTGCCTGAGTCCACAAGCGCTTATCGGCAACAGAAGCCAGGCTTTGAAGTGCTGTGAGCGAAGACGGAACTGTGGTAGTAACAGAAGAAAAACAGGAAGCGGAAGGTAGAGGAAGGAAGGCAGCAGCTTTAGCGGCTGCATCAGCTCGTGCATTACCTGCAGAAACAGAATCAGATCCGTTAGTATGTGCAACGCACTTGCACACAGCAACCTGTTTAGGAAGTAAAATGGCAGAGAGCAGGTCTGCTATCAATGTATGATGGAGGATTGGCTTCCCATCAGATTTCAGAAAACCGCGGTGCCGCCAAAGAGCCCCAAAGTCATGCACAACGCCAAAAGCGTAACGCGAGTCTGTATAAACTGTCAAGGATTTACCTTGTGACAGCTGACAGGCACGGGTGAGAGCAATGAGTTCTGCTGTTTGGGCTGAATGATGACCAGGAAGGTGAGCGGATTCGAGTACATCATGATCAGAACAGACAGCATAACCAGAACGACAAGTACCAGTTGAATCGCGAAATGAGGAGCCATCAACATACAAAATCAAATCAGAATTTGGGAGTGGCTGATCGAGAAGGTCAGGACGAGGCGAGCACGTGATGGATAACTCAGCCATACAGTCATGCGGTTCACCATCATCTGGTGTGGGCAGAAGAGTAGCAGGATTGAGAACAGTGCAGCGTTTCACTGTGACATTTGGAAGCTCCAACAAACACGTGTGGTATCGGAGGAACCGAGACATCGAAAAATGAGAAGTTCTGTGTTCAGAGAGGATAAGATGCACAGAGTGAGGAACTAACAAAGTTAGGGGAGAATAACACACAATGTCCCTAGAGGCAGCCAAAGCCTTTTCTGCTGCTGCAATGCCTCGCAGGCAGGGAGGAAGACCTGCTGCTACTGGGTCAAGCTTGCATGAAAAGTAAGCAACAGGACGTAGTGAACCACCATGGTCCTGCAGCAGAACAGAAGTCATGCAGCCGCCTCGTTCATCCACAGTCTGTGTGAACGGTTTAGCAGGATCAGGAAGACCAAGAGTAGGAGGGGTTTGCAAAGCCAATTTCAACGCTGTGAAAGCAGAAACTGCTTCCTCATTCCACTGAACTGGCGAGTTCATGGGTTTGGAACGGGTGAGCGCAGAAAGGGGTTTGGAAAGAACAGAAAAATTAGGAACAAAGGGTCTGCAATAGGAGCACAACCCTATGAATGACAGGAGCTGTTTAACAGTGACAGGCTTTGGAGCACACTGAATTGCAGTTAAATGCTTGGATGAAAGAGATTTACCCTGAGCACTGATCACGTGACCCAGAAAGGTAACTTGTGGCTGCACAAACTGCAATTTGCTGCGGCTAACCTTGTGGCCATGTTCAGCCAAATGGCAAAGAAGGGCAACAGTGTCTTGTAAACACTGGTCACGTGTCTGTGAACAAATCATAAGATCATCCACAAACTGAAGAAGGGCAGTACCAGGGCTGGAAACATAGGAAGAAAGAGAGGTGGCCAAAGCTTGGTTATACACAGTCGGAGACTCAGCATAGCCTTGTGGCATGCGGGTGAAAGTGTAACTTTTCCCCTGAAACTGGAAAGCAAACCAAAACTGGGAATCCTTATCGACAGGTACACTAAAAAAGGCGTTAGAAAGATCAATCACTGAAAACCATGATGAGCCAGGAGGAATGGTGGAAAGAATAGTATGAGGATTAGGAACCAGAGGAGCACGACAATGCACCGCTGCGTTGACAACAGTTAAATCCTGAACAAACCTCCAATCCTCTGGAGCCGGAGGAGGCCTGTATTTCTTGACAGGCAAAATAGGAGTGTTAACTGGTGAGTCAGGACAGGGACGAACAACGCCTGACTGAAGAAGAGAGTTAAACACAGGAGTGATGCCAGCAATGGCTTCAGGTCGAAGAGGATATTGTGGTCTGCGGGGGCGATAGTTAGACTTAGGTGTAACCACAAGAGGTTCACAATCCTTAATAAGACCTACATCATACTTTCCTTTCGCCCACACAACAGATGGGACTGTTTCCAAGGCTGCTTCTAAATCCGGGTCTAAGCCTGTGGTGGGGGGAACAGAAGTAGAGGCAGAAAGAAGAGGTGTGGCTGGCTGCACAGCATAAACAGATCGTAAAGTGGTTACTGAAAGCTGGTAAGGTTTCCGAAACACTAAAAGGGAAGGTGAAAAATCAACTTCAGGGTCTGCAGTGTTACACCAGTCAGTTGCAGCTACACAAGCCTGTGTCCATGGACCTAAATCACACCATTGATCATTTGAAGGTTTGGCCAAAGAAATATGGGGTGTGCTGTCAGGCACTGGAAAAAAAGGAAGCTGAGCAGATGTCAGGGAAACTGACAGTGCACAGCGAGAGGTGGACCAAAAAAGACAAGAAGAACTGAGATTATCCTCTGCTTGGGACAAAAATCTCTCAGCATAAGGAGAATCAGATTCAGAAGACACATAGGATGTACAATGAAGATGCTTTGGATCCATAAATTCCGCAGACTGTGAGACAAGTTCGCGAGCCAGTGAGACCAGGGTGTTAGACTGAGAGAAATTTAACCACCAGTGATACACATACAAGGTGGATTGGTTCTGATGAGATAACAGGAGCGGTTCTGTCGAACTGTGAACAACCATTCCTTCAGGTGTGGAGCGCAGCTCCAAGCCTAAAGTTAACATGGCATCTCGTCCAAGAAGATTAAATGGACAGCAATTAGATAACAAAAATGAATGTTTGAATGCTGCCTGTGTAGTCTGACAGGATAATGGGGTTGTAAAATGCTCTTTGGTCTCAGTACCGCTGGACCCAAGTGAGTACAGGTAGCGGCCGCTTAATTTAGTGCCTGGCAGGTCAGAAGCTCGAATCACAGAATACGTTGCTCCGGAGTCAGCAATAAACTGTAGTTGTTTGCCATTAACATTCATGTTAAACGGAGGCAAGTTCTGAATGCTTTCATTTGAAGGACAATGTGTCAGTGTGCGTGTGTGTGGTGCAGGTTGTGTCTTATCTGTTGATGGCTGGAGGGGCTCCTCAGTCGACGCATGCGCTGAAGCTCCGCCTCGCATCACCCTTCAGTCCGAATTAGTGGGCCTTCTAGAGTTTCTTGGAGGGCCTTGCCAGAAGTAGGGTCTGCCACGGGGTCCAGGACTTCCGCAACCGCGTCCGCGACGCTGGTTCACGAGTTTACGTGGACAATTCCGAGCCCAATGTCCAACTTGTCCACAATAATAGCATGCATCAGGTGGGCCTGGGGGCAGATAATGAGGGTTCTGGTTGTCAGGAGGAGAAAAAGCAGCTGGTGGTGGCTGAGGAAAGACAGCTTGGCCTGAGGCATGTTGGAGGAGGTGGAGTTGAGCCTTGTGTGCTGTGTCGTTACGCTTGCGTTGATCAGCTGACTCTCTCTCCCTCTGGCGTCTTTGTTGATGTTTGGCATGGCGCAAAATGTCAGCCATGCGCACTGAAGCATCAGACCATCCGATGCAGAAATCCTTAACCTGCGTGGCCAGGTTTTTCTGGAGGCCTTGAAGAAATTGTTGTTTAAGCAGGCTCTCATAAGGTGTTGTCTCATTCCCTGGATAACGATCAGGCTTCTGCAAACCACTGTGGTTATCAAAGACTTCCTGGAGACGAATCATGTAGTCATCCACATCTTCATCTGGCTTCTGAGTGCATGCACTTACTTTGGAGAGATCGCATGCCACCGGAAAAGAGTCACGAATCCTGCGGATGAAGGCCAGGAACCAGTCTCTGTATTCTTGATCAGACCGCTCTGTCCCCACCTCTTCATCTGACCAGCCGGGGGTTGCAGGCTGGAAATGCTCTTTGAAGCTGTCACGGATGAGACCAAATTGGACAGTACTGAGCAGGTGGATCATCACACGGCCCATCTCTGAAGAAGTGGGAGAGTAGTCTCTTATGAAGTCTACTAGGGCATCAGCTAACACTTGTCCCCCTTTCTCTGGCTTGGGGAGGTGTTTAGATGCTGCAATGATGTCATCTGACGTCCACGGGCGGTACACGAACATTGGCTTTCCCTCTGGACCTGCCACCTGGACCATGGGTGCGGTGAACACCGATTTTGGAACTTCTCCTGCCCGTCTTCCTCCAGACCTTGTGGTCATCCCAGACACTGGAGGTGATAGCTGAGGAATTTGGAAAGAAAAGTCATTCTCCTGCAGCAGTGAAGCAGGAGGCACATAATGATGAGCCAAAGTGGGGGGGGGGGTTGGGTCTCATCCTGTCGTGCAGCACTTTGCATGCTTGTGGGGGTGGTGCTGACAGAGATTGATGAGCTGCCAGGAGAAGAAGTTATGGGAGAGGAAGGTATGGAAGAGGGGGAGGAGGAAGGTGGGCCCTTCTTCAATGATTGATATGGTGGAGGGGCGGAGTCCAGCGATGGGTCGACTGCAGGCCCCCAACGAGCCTGTGCGGATGGATACAGAGAAGAAGGAGAGAGAGGAGGGGCCATAGGCCCCCGATTCAAATCAGTCTTTTCATCTGTTATTTTCAAACATGTCATAACTTTCTGGCGCAACTTTCTCTGTCTTCCATCACTTTCTTCCTCCCACTTCTTTAAACATTCTTCCATAGCAGTCATAACCTTCAAGTCACTTGATTTAACCTTCTTTTTCTTTAACAATGTCTCTTGTTCTTCTTGCAATCTTTGTCTCAGTGTTATCAACTGATTTGGGCTTAATGAGCCACCATCAGGAAATCCAAACTTTTCACACCACATCCAAACATATTGACAACAATCATTTCCATATTTAGATTTCATAAATTTCATGAGGTTTGAGTCAATCTTAGAAGATTGCTGTTCCTTGCTCCCAGAAATACCCATGTCACCTTATCTTGTCACGTCTGACTCAAAGGAATGTTGCCTGGTCTTTTTCTGTTCCTAGAAATCACAGGACTTATTTTGTCTTTATTTTCTATACTAAATGCCTGGTCTCACCTTTATTTCTTAGGTTCACAGGACTTCTTTTGCCTGGTCTTAATGTGTTTTTTATTTTTTTTTGTGTTTAGATCACCTCACAGGACTTGACTGGTTAATACCTGATCCAACCTTTATTTTCAGGTTTCACAGGATTTCTTAGTTCTGGCCGATCGGGTGGTATGGCACGCTATGTCCCGAGTACCCAATCCTTGGAAACCGAACTAGCTCAGTTTCCAGACACCAGAACTTTATGTCTACTATCCAGAGCTTAGACAGACTACCTCAACAGACTGATGGCCTTCTGTTAACACCGCAAGGTTTCAAGCCACCTTCTGCTGATTTATCTGTCTATGAGCTTCTGGCATTCACACACCTTCACCTTCACTAAATTCTATTTCTCAAAATTGGGAGGAAAGGATCAGCAACCCCAAGACAGTCTGACTTAAGCACCCAGGGTTTATCAACTTACAATCTTATAATTAGGAAAAAATAATTTTGAACTGTTTGTCTAAATATCAATAATGTTATTTTAATTTGTCAAATGTCTAGGGATTTAGAAATAATACTTCTCACCCGATTATTCCAGTTTGGGGTCCAGTTGATTTCAGCTAGGTCGACCAGAATCAAAGACCGCGGTCCTCGTCTCTCAGAATGTCTTTTAGGAGGTTTGAGGATAAACTTGTTGTGGTTCAGGTGATCAGCCCCCTCGGTCCTGATCCCGGCGGACACAGGTGAAATCCCGGACGAGCGCCCAGATTGTGCTGGAAAAATCTTTGTGGATGAGAAACAACGATGCTGAGTCAAACTGCCTTTGTTAGTTTATTCACACAAATGATACATGTAAGTCATACATGGAGAGATCTCTGAGAAGTAAAGAAAGTTGGCAGCTTATATAGTTTCGAAACTCCTCCTCTGTTGCTGGGCAGACCATATGAAACAATCATTATCTCTTATTTAAGACTAAACTGAACTTACTAAGCATCAATCACTTACTATATTACTTTATTGCCTTTAACCTTTAACCTTTAAACAACTGGTCAACCAAGCAGTTGACAAAAACAGATGCGCTGCAGGAAACTCTTCCTGCCTCTAACATTACCAGCGCATTCCATTGAGAGGTCATACATGAGTTAAAGAAAGCAGTTCACAATGAGTACAATGTCTGAACTTTATCTACATGGACTACAAAATACAACAAATCAATGTATATATGTCTAATATCTAATACAAATCAAACTCATAACAATTTTCCAACACACTACCTCAACAAGAAGCACTTACTGCAGCGAGAAACAAAGTCAGTGTAGCATCCTGCTATATTGTTTATTTTGTCATTAAGCTGGCTAAAGCCTCAGTGTGTTTCTTCCTTTTATGTTCTTGTAAAGTGTTTGTAGTAGTGGCTGCAGTTTCCTACACTTTATTAGTCTTTGAACTATTCACATGTTACTCTTCTGTGTTATTGGGTGATGTCTGTGTCAGTGGGGATCAGCCAATCTTTGTTCAGCATGGACAACCTATGACCTACCAGGGTTAAAGGTAGGCGGGTTTTATTTTTTAGAGGGAATAAAAAAAAAAAAAAGACGAGGGAAAGGAAAAAAGGAAAAGAGAGGAATAAAACGGGAGTTCATATGCGGTAGCCAAGCGTTGTGGTTTCGTTTTCGTTAGTATGTTTGGTTAAGAGGAGTTGAACATACTTTTTGCCACAAGGTTACACTACTTGTCTAGCATTGCGCCGGAACCAGAGACTTGGAGTGGAGACGGTGTTTGTGCACCGAGTTCCGGATGTGCTTCAAGTTGCTACGCACACTGCTGAGGGAAGAGGTACTCAGGACTCCCCTCTGCACATCATCGTTACTCCGGCCACTCTGAGGTTACGCCAGGCGACGGCACGGATTGGAGCTCCTTTCCGCCCACCTTCTCTGGAGTCACAACGTTCTTAAAAAGGCACTGAGTGATCTACAGTGGTCAGTGAGTACAGATTGTTTTCCTGGAAGGATTCTCATGAGCTCCAACCAAAGCGCGCCAACGTGTGGTACCACAAACTAAAAAAAAAAACAACCCAGGCACTGGTAAATTTTAATTCTTCATTGTTTTCATTTATTATATTTGATTTGTTCATTTTATTTTGTGGTGGGAAGGTACTTTGAATATGACCTATCTGCATTTTTGTTAATAAATTATGGATTCTTATCAGTTAACTGAAATCTTATCTGACTGTCTCATGGTAATGGGTTGCCTGCAATAAGTGTCATAGTTGAAGCTCACACTTGGTGGGGCTGTCACCCTAACTGGTCTGACCTTTGTCCATCAGGAGCATTGTCGCACCTCCAGATTTTACAATTTGGTAAGTAGAACCGAAAGTGTTAAACTTTATATATATATGTATTGGAATAGACCCTCACCAATTCAAGGGTGTAATAGGAATTGAGTGGTGGGCTACATCAGTGTTTGTGTCAGGGTAATTATTCTGACCAGATATATAAAGCGCCGTGTGAATCCTGGACTGCAATCTGTTGAATATAAACTATGCTTTAGTTTCAATTTTTCTTTGCATAGTGGACATTGTCACAACCAAGACAACCCCAAAGAGAAGCACTTGTGAAGAAAAGAATCAACAGTGGTTCCTTTGAGGTGATCTGAGAGTGATTTAAGACTAAACATGATCAATCACACTAATATCGTACTAATCATACTAATATGATTTATTTTAATACACAATTTAGAAATTGTATTGCTGCTGTTGCTAAGCAACACCAAGTAAGTTTCAAGTTCTATACTGACATCATCTGAATGGGTGGGGCTGATTTCTTGCTTTGATGCTCTGTGACATCATTATGACACCTTTTATCCATATACAAGAGGCAAGTTTCCATCTGCAGATCCTGACTACGAAGTGATGGACGACATCCACAATGACTACCTCCTGCATTATTTTCCAGCTGATTTCCAGGATAACGGTAAGTGTATCTCTGCCAAGTACTTCTGTGATGAGGATTAGCTGGGATTGCTGATGAAAATTCATGAACAAAGTATGAAACAAAAATACAAGATCAACATTTGGAGTCACAAGAAAGAAATTTCACTGGAATACCATCTTTCTGCAGCCTTGTGGAAGCTAGAAGCATGAGTGTGTCTGTTTGAGGGAGGCTTCATGCAAAATTTTCATGAGTGTGTCTGTTTGAGGGAGGCTTCATGCAAAATCTTCATCAGCTAGCGTCAGTCGAGTTAGTCTCTTCCAACCATTTTGACTGAATTTCGCTAACGTCACACGTGATGTGAAGGATACACAAAGGGTGGGACTCAAACCTGTGCGTGCAAAGCACAATGGATTAGCAATCCATTGCCTTAAACACTCGGGCACCTTGTCCTCCATCCTGTACATTTGCTGTCTGAAAACATTCTTGTACATTAGTTAGTTCTTCATGTACATACTGTGACAACACCAAAACTGAGAAGCAAAAGATGACTAATTAACTGGAAGCGAGTTAATGCAACTGAAAAAAACTGAGTTGAAGTTGACATCACACAGTAAGAGTTGAGGTCAAATCATTGCCAGATATGACAAAATGGTATGCGACAAACATAGATCTGGCGCATGATTGAGTTAGTAAGAGTTAGCATCTCAGTTTACTTCACGAAGGGGAATTAGCTCAAGTGGTAGAGCGCTCACTTTGCATGTGAGAAGCAACGATGTCTGTATTCTCCACAAGGTTTTTACTAGCCCTTGTGATAGTTAGCAATGGCTGTTGAAGAATGTTTGGCTTGCTTCAATTAAAAAAAAAAAAATACACAGATGTGATAATAAAATAAAACCTAATGTGATTGGAAACAATAAATGCAGGCCAAGTAGGGGAAGACCCAAAATAAACAAACAGCCACAACATAAATAATACCAAGTTAAACAATTAATGTCTACAATCTGTTGAATATAAACTATGTTTTAGGTTGAATTACATCTTTGCATTGTAGACATTGACAGAACCAAGACAACCCCAACAAGAAGCACTTACTGCAACAAGAAACAAAGTCAGTGTTTGTGTCGGGGTAATTATTCTGAACAGATATGTAAAGCGTCGTGTGAATCCTGGACTGCAATCTGTTGAATATAAGCTATGCTTTATCAAGTCAGTGCCTGTTTTAAGGTCATTTTGCAGACCAAATCCTGAAAAACACCATTTGGATCAAAAGCTCACAAGAGAGATAGAAGCACTTATGGACACTATTCAGCATCAGCTTGTCTGTTTGAGGGATTCTCCGTGCAATATCTTCATCAGCTAGCGTTTATCCACAATGACTGCGTTTATCCACAATGACAAGTAGCTTACAGAAGTTGTGAAGTGGTCGCAGAGGTAGTTTTGCATAATTGGAGACACAAACAATGGCCCAGACAGGAGGGGAAATTGAGTGGCTCCCAGCATGTCAGCCTTTTGTCTACAGGGGTCGGGGAAAACAAAGAATGTTTCAGGTGTGAGCTTAAGGTGTGAGAGGGAAAGCAACTGAAGAGAGCTCATTTGTCTTCTGTATGCAAACGGTATGCAGTGTCTGCCATTTGCTACAAACAGTCTTTGATTAAGTCAGAGTTGGGAGTTGATTTTGCAGGAGCAGTGGCTTCACTGGATTTTCTCAGACACAGGCCCTTCTCTTAACTAAATCCATATTTAAAAGAAGAATTGACATAAAACAGTTGAATTTCTTTCACAGTCTTGGGGACATTGCACACTCTGACAGAGGTTTAAGTGCTAGTATGAAAAAGAACCCTGACTTTCTTGTAGAGCTGAACTGGAGCGCTTGAACTGGAGTGCTTTAAGAAAAAAGGATAGAATTTGATGGAATGGGAATGAGATAGCCCTTGACTTAAGTCATGTGTAAATCTTTGTCATTTCTGGCGTAATGCTGTCCAACAGGGGGACCACTCCAAGGCTGAATGGACTTGAACAGATATGCTTTAAAGAGGAGGAACCCCAAGGTAACTGGCTTGATAGTCCGAAGGCCAGCCAAGCATTGATTTTGTGTAGCAGCCAGTTCCAACGTAGGGTAGGTGCAGGGGAACTGGAGCCTGTCCCAACAAAGGCAAGAATTAGACAGGCTAGAGCTTTTCTCTGCCTAGACTCACAATTTGTGCAGAGTTTCAGTTTTGAGGCCTCATTGGCGCAGTAGGTAGCACATCAGTCTCATAATCTAAAGGTTGTGAGTTAAAGCCTCACACAGGGCATGTATTTTCACCTCTTTGCACTTTAATTCAACTGCAATCACATCAAGCAGACAGAACCATCTATGAAACCAGTGTCTTGCAGCTCACAGGTGTCCAGAGTCTTTCCTTTAGGGCCGCTGTTCTGCAACTTTTCCATGTCTTCCTGATCCAGCATACCTCAAGTACATTCAATGGATCAGTGTATTGTATTAAACTGGAATACAGAGTTAAACAATTAATGTCAATGTTTTCCAAGAAAAAATTCCAACGCGCTAAATTTCCAGCTCCATCTCCTGAAACGCCTGAACAAGTGTGTAAACACCCTCAGCCCAAAGGTGTTGGGAAGACAATATCTGCCAGGATAGAAAAACTATTGAATATTGATTTAACACAATTGGAATAACACAGAGTTGAGTTTGACACCACACAGTAAGGCTTGAGGTCAAAACATTCGCAGATATGAAAAATGACGTCAAACATTGACAAACACGCTGAAAGAGTCAGCATTTGAGTTTCCCTAGCACATGTGGCAAAGGGGAATTAGCTCAAGTGGTAGAGCGCTCACTTTGCATGTGGGAGGTAATGGCATCAATGCCCATATTCTCCACAAGACTTTCACCAGTTCTTGGTAAAATAGGCAGCTATTGAAAGCAAAATTCAAAAAAATAAAACATCTGAAAATAAGAGAAGCAAAAGTGTGATGACAGACTATAGAAAAACTAACCCCACTGCAGCAAGACACATGTTTCCAAAGATGTTCAGCCAAAGCATACTAAGCTCTACAACTGCCCCAACAAGAGGCACTTACTACACCAAGTAACAGTTGGTGAGTGGGTCATAATTATGACCAGAAACAAGTGTCACATAAACTATGCTTTAGTTTCAATTTTACTTTGCATTGTTGACATTGTCACAACCAAGACAACCCCAAAGAGAAGCACTTGTGAAAGCCAGAAGCATGAGTGTATCTGTTTGACAAAGGCTCCATGCAGTTTACTTCCTGCAGGTCATGTTGGTCAAACCAAATTGGGATTTAAGCACATCTTCAGTATTTTGCAGTTTGAAAAGAACTGGGATTTCCAAATCCAGTCCTTGAGCGTTGATATCCTGGAGGTATTGGAACTTTCCCTGCAGAAACACACCTGATTTAAATTAATGGGTCGTGAATAGACTTTTGCAGAACTTGACAAATAACTGTGGAGATGAATTTGATTTGAATAAGATGTCTTGCAGCAAGGAAACAATCAATTCCTTGAATATAATTAAACTATCCTTTACATTTTGGGGTGTCATTAATAAGGTGGGGCTATTTTGGAAGTACCAGTGTGTGTTGCTTTGAGTTTGTTTAGAGATCACTAGTGCCACAAGCAAACACGACGAGGATGGGACTCCAACCCATGCGTGCAAAGCAAAATGGATTAGCAGTCCATCGCCTTAACCACTTGGCCACCTCGTCCTGCCCACTGTACATTTGCTGTCTGAAAACCTTCTTGTACACTAGTTTTTTTTTTGTTTTTTTTTCCATTGTACATCCTGTGACAACACCGAAACTGGGAAGCAAACTATTTAACTGGAAGCAAGTTAACGCAACTGAAAAAACAATGAGTTGGGTTTGACATCACACACTTGAGGTCAAATCATGGCCAGATATGACAAAATGGGATCCGACAAACATAGATCAGGCGCATGATTGAGTTAGCAAGAGTGAGCATCTCAGTCAAGGGGAATTAGCTCAAGTGGTAGAGCGCTCGCTTAGCATGTGAGAGGTAACGGGATCAATGCCCGTATGTTCCACAAGATTTTCACTAGAGCTTCCTGTGATTGTGAACAATGGCTTTTGAATGTTTGGCTTGCTTCAACTTAAAAACCATGCAAAGATGCAATGTGATTGAAGCCATCAAACATTGACCAATAAATGGTGGACACCCGAAAGGAACAAACACAATAGAAGTAACCCATCAATATAGCATGCTAAAATGATGCATGCCTCCTGACATTGTGATGGCATAACATTACATGAAAGTGCTATTTGGACCGCTGTAAGCCTCATAGTTCCAGTGCTGTGGAGCGATGCTGCAGCTTAGAGTAAGTGTGGTCCCAGTGGTAAATCCACCTTTTGCATTTCTTCTGCCAATTTTCCATTCCTTTACACTAGACAACCCATAGTTTTCTAATTCCTGTTACCATGTACAAAGGGCTGCCACAAAGCTGTGTGGTTTCAAATGAACAACTCAACAACAAACACATTGCAAAGGGGGCCAGTACCTGCCAGATTAATGTTTCACAGCCACAGCATGAAGTCCAGCACAGTTTTTCTGTTCTGAAGACAACAGTCCATCTTAAATGCTGAATCCTTCAACACGCTCCATCTTCTTCTTCTAAAGTTTCTAAGTTGGAAGTAACGGTCATCAGAAGGTCACACAAACAAAGAACAGTCTCCTCAAGAATGTAAAACATTAGGTGTTAATGTGTTCTAATTCAGCCTGCAGAAGACACTCAGGTTTTCAAGCACTTTCCAACAATACCTTGAAGAGAAGGTGCAGAAAGTTTAAGTGTTTCTAAAAACTGACTTTAGCTGAAGCTGACAAGGTTTGAGATGGCATATAACTACCCCAACAAGAAGCACTTATATTTAAACAGGTGGCAAGGGAATCCTGGATTGCAATCTGTTGAATATAAACTATGCTTTGAATTTTTGCATTGTGGACATTGTCACAACCAAGACAACCCCAAAGAGAAGCACTTGTGAAGAAAAGAATCAACAGTGGTTCCTTTGAGGTGATCTGAGAGTGATTTAAGACTAAACATGATCAATCACACTAATATCGTACTAATCATACTAATATGATTTATTTTAATACACAATTTAGAAATTGTATTGCTGCTGTTGCTAAGCAACACCAAGTAAGTTTCAAGTTCTATACTGACATCATCTGAATGGGTGGGGCTGATTTCTTGCTTTGATGCTCTGTGACATCATTATGACACCTTTTATCCATATACAAGAGGCAAGTTTCCATCTGCAGATCCTGACTACGAAGTGATGGACGACATCCACAATGACTACCTCCTGCATTATTTTCCAGCTGATCTCAAGGATAACGGTAAGTGTATCTCTGCCAAGTACCTCCGTGACTGGAGCGTCAGACTGGAACGGAAATTGTATTTTTATTGCTACTGTAAATGCATAAATATGGCACAAGGATGAACCAGAACAAGAAGTGACATCACATACGTTTATGACATTTGAATTGTGCTCCAAAAATTAAATCCAAAGATCAAACAGTGACATATCAAAGAGTACTATGACATCATAACGGAATTAATCTCCAAATGTCCCGCACTGAAATGGAAGTGCAAAAGCTTACAGCACCTGGTATTCCCAGGCGGTCTCTCATTCAAGTACCGAGCAGGCGCAACTCTGCTAGGCTTCTGAGATCAGACGGGATCGGGCGTTTTCAGGGTGGTGTAGCTGTAAGCGTCAGACTGGAACGGAAATTGTATTTTTATTGCTACTGTAAAGGCATAAATATGGCACCAGGATAAACCACAACACGAAGCGACATCAGACAATTTTTGACATTTGAATTGTGCTCCCAATATTACAAACAAAGATGAAACAGTGACATATCAAAGAGTGCTATGAGATTATAACAGAATTATTCTCCAAATATCCCACACTGAAATGGATGTGCAAAAGCTTACAGCACGTGGTGTATCCAGGCGGTCTCCCATTCAAGTACTTACCAGGCCCAACTCTGCTAGGCTTCTGAGATCAGACGAGATCGGGCGTTTTCAGGGTGGTGTGGCCATAAGCGTCAGACTGGAACGAAAATTGTATTTTTATTGCTAGAGTAAAGGCATAACTATGGCACCACAACAAGAAGTGACATCACACACTTTTATGACATTTGCATTGTGCTCCAAATATTACATGCAAAGATCAAACAGTGACATATCAAAGAGTACTATGACATCATAACGGAGTTATTCTCCAAATGTCCCACAATGAAATGGACATGCAAAAGCTTACAGCACCTGGTTTTCCCAGGCGGTCTCCCATTCAAGTACTGACCAGGCCCAACTCTGCTTCGCTTCTGAGATCAGACGGGATCTGGCGTTTTCAGGGTGGTGTGGCCATAAGTGTCAGAATGAAACGGAAATTGTATTTTTATTGCTAGTGTAAAGGAATAAATATGGCACCAGGATGAACCACAACAAGAAGTGATATCACACACTTTTATGACATTTGAATTGTGTTCCAAATATTACATGCAAAGATCAAACAGTGACATAACAAAGAGTACTATGACGCCATAACGGAGTTATTCTCCAAATGTCCCACAATGAAATGGAGGTGCAAAAGCTTACAGCACCTGGTTTTCCCAGGCGGTCTCCCATTCAAGTAGGGACCAGGCCAAACTCTGTTTGGCTTCTGAGATCAGATGAGATCGGGCGTTTTCAGGGTGGTGTGGCCGTAAGCGGCAGGCTAGAACGGAAATTGTATTTTTATTGCTAGACTAAAGGCATAACTATGGCACCAGGATGAACCACAAAAAGAAATGACATCACACACTTTTATGACATTTGAATTGTGTTCCAAATATTACATGCAAAGATCAAACAGTGACATATCAAAGAGTACTATGACATCATAACGGAGTTATTCTCCAAATATACCACAATGAAAAGGAAGTGCAAAAGCTTACAGCACCTGGTATTCCCAGGTGGTCTCCCATTCAAGTTCTGATCAGGCTAAACTCTGCCTTGCTTTGGAGATCGGGCGTTTTCAGGGTGGTGTGGCCGTAAGCGTCAGACTGGAACGGAAACTGTATTTTTATTGCTAGAGTAAAGGCATAAATATGGCACCACAACAAGAAGTGACATCACACACGTTTATGACATTTGAATTGTGCTCCAAATATTACACACAAAAATCAAACAGTGACATATCAAAGAGTACTATGACATCACAATGGAATTATTCTCCAAATACCCCACACTGAAATGGAAGTGCAAAAGCTTACAGCACCTGGTATTCCCAGGCGGTCTCCCATTCAAGTACCGAACAGGCCCAACTCTGCTAGGCTGCTGAGATCAGACGGGATCGGGCGTTTTCAGGGTGGTGTAGCTGTAAGCGTCAGACTGGAACGGAAATTGTATTTTTGTTGCTACTGTAAAGGCATAAATATGGCACCAGGATGAAGCACAACACGTAGCGACATCAGACACATTTATGACATTTGAATTGTGCTCCCAATATTACATACAAAGATCAAACAGTGACATATCAAAGACTATTATGACATCATAACGGAGTTATTCTCCAAATGTACCACAATGAAATGGACGTGCAAAAGCTTACAGCACCTGGTATTCCCAGGCCGTAACCCATTCAAGTACTGACCAGGCGCAACTCTGCTAGGCTTCTGAGATCAGACGAGATCAGATGTTTTCAGGGTGGTGTAGCTGTAAGCGTGAACGGCAATTGTATTTTTATTGCCACTCTAAAGGCATAAATATGGCACCAGGATGAACCAGAACAAGAAGTGACACCACACACGTTTATGACTATTGAATTGTGCTCCAAATATTACATACAAAGATCAAACAGTGACATATCAAAGACTACTATGACATCATAACGGAGTTATTCTCCAAATGTACCACAATGAAATGGAAGTGCAAAAGCTTACAGCACCTGGTATTCCCAGGCGGTCTCCCATTCAAGTACTGACCAGGCCCAACTCCTCTTTGCTTCTGAGATCAGATGAGATCGGGCGTTTTGGGGGGGGGATCGTTTAATATTGAAATTCAAGAGATACAATAAAACCAATATACACAGCACAAAACATCAAAGAAAACTATTTACAACACAGACACATACACGTAATACAAACTGACACATACGGGTTATGTACAATATTTACAATTACAAGAACAACAAGACAACACACACAAGGACATGAGGCAGAGGGAACAGACAACAGAACACTAGACAGTTATTTACATTTCTTTTTTTTTTTTTTCTTTTTTTTTTTTTTTAAATTTCATTTTTTATTTTATTTTATTTATGTATTTATTTATTTTTCTTATTTTTTTCTTTTTTCTTTTTTTTTTTTTGATTTTTTAATTTTTTAATTATTATAATTTTATCTTTTTTCTTATTGTTCTTTTCGTTTTTCTTCACTTTGTTTTTACTGAACGTGCTCAGTGAGTCCAATTTCCTAGGTAAAAGAGTCCGGGATGGGTTGAGCAGATGAGGGGGCAGTGAGTCCATGATTGCCAGGATGGATGTCCTGAAACAGTTCAAATGTTCATGACCAGAGCGTCATTCGGATGGATAGAGAAAAGTGACTGATTGGGAGAGAAGGTAGTGATGAAGCGATGCTCCTCAGCCGAGTGCAGGTGACGCAGGCGGACGGTGAGGAGACGGGTGAAGATGGGCCAGTGGCGTGCGGTGCGGTGGTCAAAGTGGTAGATGTTCCTGACGATGTAGATGGTATACCGGGCTATGGACAGGATGAGATGACAGAGGTGGCGGTTTGCTCCAGAGCGGCTGACGGAGGGCCCAAAGAGGAGAAACCATGGTTCCTGGTCGCCTCCCCCAAGAGAGGCCGGCGGTGGAAGTCTCCAAGACAGTCTCCGGGCGAGCAGATCCTGCACCCGGGTCCAGAAGGGGCGGACGGCCGGGCACGTGACGAAGAGGTGATGGAGATCCTCGTAAGACCCACCACACACCGGACAATCTCTGCCATACCTGTCTGGGTATATAGTGTGCAGTGTAGCGCGCGTGTAAATCAGTCTATGTTTCAATTTGAACTCAAAATTTGCGAGCTGGGGTGAGGTGTACCATTGGAATGTCTTGGCCCAGATGGGTGAGATGTCATGAGTAGGGTATGAACGGGACCAGGCACGTTCAGCTGCAGGAGCCCTGACCACATGAGCCAACAGTAACCGGTAGAAGGTGCGAGTGTGCAGGGAGGTGAAACGCCTGACTGAACCATCAAAATGTATATCAAAATCAAGGGGGGCGAAGCCCACATCAGGAGACGTGCCACCTGTCAGCAGGGTGCCCCACCATCTGAACAGGTGCTCTTTAAATGAGTTTAACAACACCGAAACCGAATTTCTTCTAAACACCACTCCCGACATGACAAATTTTCTACGGACAAATTCAATGTTCCAATCCCCAAAAGGTGAAAAAATATCCTCTACAACTGTTAACCCAGCTCTCTCCATAGACACTCCCATCATCTTTCTCCTCCCTCTGGAGGGAGAAGAGAGGAGGTCTGGATTGAATCGGAGAGGCATTTTACACAAATCAAGCCATGAACCAGGAACTGCCACAGCAAAAGGCCTCAAAGCGGCCCACGCCTGCAAGGCCTCCCTCACAAAGTGTGGGAGGACCCCGAGCACTGGGCTGGGGGGCAACAGACAAAGATTAAATGCACCAAAATTATTCAACACGCTCAGATCCATCAAGAAAAACTCCTTCCAGGGAGCCCGACAGTCTGGATCCAGAAATTTTCTGAGCACCTTCAGTCTCAGTGCCTGTTTTTTTAATACTAGATCAATTAAATTCAGACCTCCCTTATCAACATCATTGATCATTACATTGTGTGCGACCAAACAACGACTGTTACCCCAGAGAAACTTGGATAAAATTACAGAAATTCGATTTGCACAGTCACCTGGCAGCTCGCTCACAGTTAGAGCATGGGTCAATTTCGACAGACACAAAGCATTCACTACTAAAACTCTACCTCTAAGTCCCAAATTCCGAAACTTTAAGAAATTTAATTTAGCTACTAATTTTTTGATTAAATCTTCCCACATTTTCCTATTCGTTACACCACCATCCTTACCTACAAGCACCCCTAAGACCCTGTATGTGCTCCCCGCTTTCTGAAGATGCACTGACAAAGGCTGAGGAGTTACGCTACCACAAAATGCAACAGAAGTTTTTTCAAAGTTCATTTTTGCACCCGAGGCCAGACCATAAATGGTCAACACATGTAAGGATGCCTCAAGACTTTCGGTGTCACGCAAAAATAAATTCGTGTCATCGGCAAACTGTAGCACCTTATACTCAGCTCCTGCGGGGGAGAGTATGCCCCTGACACTACACTCTGACATCAACATGGCAGCCAGAGGCTCAGCCACGAGGCTATAAAGAAAAGCAGAGAGGGGGCATCCCTGACGGATAGAACGCTTCACAGGAAAAACATCTGTCATCGCACCATTACATTTCACCTTACTAGAAGCAGATCCATACAATAATCTTATCCAATTAACAAAATTTGAACCAAACCCCATTTTTTCTAATACAGCAAACAGAAAGCTATGCTCCACTCTCTCAAACGCTTTATTAAAATCTACGCTTACATGAATACCACCCGTGTCATGCATCACATTCAATAAATATTTTATAGACAAAATTGAGTCCGAGATGTCCCGGCCAGGGACACTGTAAGCCTGGGCAGATAAAACAACCGACTCCATTACACCTCTGATACGGCCCGCTAAAAGTTTGGCAAGAATTTTATAATCCACATTCAATAAGCTGATTGGCCTGTAATTTTCCAATTTATTCCTGTCTCCCTTCTTAAAAACAAGGGACACTACACTCAAAGCAAAGGAACTTGAGGCTCTCCCCTCTCTCTCCATCTCCTGAAAGAGTCGAAGGAGAATAGGCGCCAGCCTGGTTGCGAAGCACCTGTAGAATTCACTGGTGAGCCCATCCTCACCTGGGGCTTTGCCAGTACTGAGGAGCTTCACTGCAGATCTGACCTCCTCCAACACAAGAGGCGCATCACACGCCTCAGCCTCAGCATCTGACAACCTGCCACTTAAAGAATTGACCACCTCATCTAAACGATCTACTAAGACACCCTCCGAACTAAACAAAGCACCATAGAATTTTCCCACAACACCCAACACATCATCAATATCCGACACCTCCTCTCCCAAATCATTCATCAGTTTTTCAATATACATCATTTTTTGCCTCACCTTCTCCATTGCGAAGAAAAAACCTGTAGATCTTTCACCCTGCACAGTATACTGTGCTCTTGCACGCAGCATGGCACCTCTACATTTAGAGATTTCAATATTATCCAGCTGAGCTTTAACATCTAAATATTCAGGATTCACTGGACCACTAGTAAAAGCTGACCTACTCACAATGTCCCTCAGCCTATGTTTTAACTGAGTCTCCTCTGCCTTTAACAACCAGTTTTTCCGTTTGCTAAAATTTATTGAGAGGCGCTTTATTCTTTTCTTTGCCTCTTCCCACCAGTCCACAATTGACTCAAAACATTCCATTTCCATATCAAAAGAATCAAACAACCTATTCATTCTATTACAATAATTCTCATCTTCAAGCAAAGAATTATTTAAAATCCACAACCCCCCCGTTCGCTGCCCTCTAAAAGGGCTAAAATCTACACGCAGTGGAGAATGGTCGCTTAACCAAGTGTCATCATAGAAAACTGAGGCCGTTCGCCTCAAGAAGCCCTCAGCCATCAAACATAAATCAATACGGGACTGTTTCAATGCCCCTAAGACAACTTGCCGTCTGGAAAAAACTCTCTTGTTGAAATTCAGAGCTCTCCAGCCTTCAATCATACCATATCGGGACATAAGGTCCAACAAGTGCGTCCTAGACACGTCATTTCTATACACATTACTAACACTTAAGTCTATTTTCATAAGGGCTACATTGAAATCACCAATAACAATAGTTTCTAAATTAACATAAGTAAAGACAGAGGAAAAAAAGAGTCTTCCTTTCCTGCTCCTCATTCGGAGCATAAATATTGATAAGCCTAAATGCAAAAGGCTGGACAAAATCAACAACAACAAAAGCACCTTCAGGATCCGCATGGACCAGTGTGGGCGTCCCAAAAAAGTCCGTTTTTACAATAGTAGCCACACCACGCGAAAGTGCAGAGCCAAGAGCACAAAAGACAGTTCCCACGCCCATTGCCGGCACCGCACGCACATGAGATGGCTCCCAATGAGTCTCCTGCAAACACAGCACACCCCAGCTCAATGAGTGGAGCGCACTGTGCATGCGAACGGGGCTCCGCAGCCCACCTGTGTTAAGGGACACAAGGGAAAAAGCCATGAACATGAGGGAGAAGGAGGTGCACACAACGAACATCATTTAGACTTTTTAGAAATCTCTTTCCCATCACTATCACTTAGCCTTTTATTAGACTGCACTTCCAGAACCATCGGTAATTCCTCAGCAGCTCCAGACTTCCCAGAGCTGGATGAAACAGTGGGGGATGCGCCAGAGGCCGGTGTACCGGGCGTAGGGATACGGGACTGATCCCGGGTCGCGCCGCCCGCACCACGAGCACCACGCCCCCGAGACCTGCTCCGTTCCCCAGCCTCATTGACTGCCTTTTTTTGAGCCAGTGTCCTGCTCAGGCTGAATGTCTCCTCCTGAATAGTTGGCTGCGCACTCTCAGTGCTCTCACTGCGCTCACCCAGTCTAGAGAATTGGGCCACAGCTGGCACCAACCTCTCTCCTTCAGAGGTAAAGTGAGGAAGCAGCCCACCACTCATCCTCCTCCCGAGTTCGACCGCCCCCACTGTGGCCTTAGGAGTGAGGTCTTCACAGGCCTCCTCCCCTTGGTCAGGAGCAGAGCACGCGCCCCCCCCCCCTTCCCAGGCGCCTCAGTACCAGACAAGATGGAGTTTGGAATTACATCCAAGGAGTCAAAAGTGACCAAAGGCTGTGAAGTAGGGCTGGAGTCGTCAGCCGCCTGAACCTCCTCCTGAAATGCACCACCCTGCTCTGCTTCACTCCCACCACTTTCCCCCCCGTGACCCCCGTCCTCATCAGAATCCAACTCACTGCATACACACAGATGCAGGAATGCACGGCAGTCCCTGCACCTTCGCGCCCTCGGCTCCACACACTCACGAGCATAGTGTCCCTGTTTTCCACAATTATTACACAGAAAGTCTGGACAATCATGCAAAATATGGTCAGGCTGCAAACACCCCCTGCACACTCGCACCTGTCGGTCATGTATAACCCGAAAGTAATCCGGGCCTGCAGCTGTGTTGAAGCGGACAGAGTATGGCAGAGACTGTACAGTGTCAGTGAATCTAACCTTCACGTACCGCGTTCCGTCCGCCACAGTTGTCCCCGGCCACATTCTCCGCCGCACCTCAGAGACTGCAGAGACTCCCCAGGAGAGGAGCTTTGCAAGAATCTCCTCGTCCTCAATGTAAGCCGGCAATCCCATGAAGGAGACGACCAGCTCATCAACGGAGACGTCACGGGCGTGAACCCTGGCCTCCCCGACGCGAAAACCATCCATCAGCCGCTCCTTTGCTTTTGTGCAGGTGACTGTCAGTTCATACTTTAGCTTGGTAATCTGTCTGCAAGCAATGATTTGTCCACAAACTTCTTTAGCCGCTCTCATGAGCACAATAGGCACCATTTCCTCCACACCCTCAATGTCCAGCACAACAGTTAATTCCTTGTCATATATCCGGTTCCTCTCACTCACATTAAGACCATCCATGTTTTTGTTTTGTCCATCAACCAAAGCAGTAGTCTGGGGGCGAGCAGGGTTCGAAGCCATGATTTCCGCCCAAAGAGCCAAGGCTCAAAAAGGGAGAAACCAAAATCACTCCTCCACAGCAGGAGTGCTGGGAGGAGGAAAAAAACACCAAAAACAAAAAGGGGAAACCAAAATAAAATAAGAAACAAAAGATAACAGCCACACAAAAGAACAGCACCTCTCCACTTTCCCTCCAAAACACTTCCTCGTTAGGACACACCCACTGGGCGTTTTCAGGGTGGTGTGGCCGTAAGCGTCAGACTGAAACAGAAATTGTATTTTTATTGCTAGAGTAAAGGCATAACTATGGCACCACAACAAGAAGTGACATCACACACTTTTATGACATTTGAATTGTGTTCCAAATATTACATGCAAAGATCAAACAGTGACATATCAAAGAGTACTATGACGTCATAACGGAGTTATTCTCCAAATGTACCACAATGAAATGGAAGTGCAAGAGCTTACAGCACTTGGTATTCCCAGGCGGTCTCACATTCAAGTAGGGACCAGGCCAAACTCTGCTTCGCTTCCGAGATCAGACGAGATCGGGCGTTTTCAGGGTGGTGTGGCCGTAAGCGGCAGGCTAGAACGGAAATTGTATTTTTATTGCTAGACTAAAGGCATAACTATGGCACCAGGATGAACCACAACAAGAAATGACATCACACACTTTTATGACATTTGAATTGTGTTCCAAATATTACATGCAAAGATCAAACAGTGACATAT